>NC_141990.1:269208047-269543881 GCF_049901715.1 Pseudonaja textilis
GATTTCCCCCTTGCTTTGTCTTCCAATGTTCTCCTCAGCAGTCACCAAGGCAACCTTTATCTATAGTTCCTTGCGCCATTGCAAAAGGTTTTTTTCCCCTATCTCTGAAACACAAGCTAGGCACGCAAGTAACGATGCTTTCTGAGCTAAAGCTTAGAGGTAGGTGCCTGTCCTGCTCTGCTTCTGTTGACTATCTAAAGCAGGGATCTCCAACCGTGGCAACTTTAAGACCTGTGGACTTCAACTCCCAGAATTCCTCAGCCAGTTTAGCTGGCTGAGGAATTCTTGGAGTTGAAGTCTACAAGTCTTAAAGTTGCCAAGGTTGGAGACCCCTGATCTAAAGCCATTATGTGTACATTCACCCCAGAAGTCCCCAGTTGCTGGTTTTCAGGGTCACTTGTCTACTAGCAGTGGAAGACTCAGGCTTTCCATGTGCCAAAAATCTTTCCCACTTTTCTTACCAACCTACAAGTGGTAAAAGATGCAGGGTGGGAGAAGAGGATGGGAAGTGAGCTTTTACTGTGTCAGCTCTCCCAACATTTCCCACAGAAAGGAGAAGAGGCCTATTCCTGTCAGTTCTCCAGTCTGATGTGGGTGGAAGAATAGTGGGGCAGATAAAAGGAGAGGATTTGGGGGGTACCAGTTCAGTCGCGGGAAGGGTGTGGAGAGGTGGTATTTTGATTATTCGATAAAATTTAATAAAAGACATCAGACTTGTTCTTTTCAAAATCTTTTCACGGTTTTTGTTTTGCTACAGATTCACCATCTTACTAGTGTTGTCTTTGCCTTTTTTACTACCCTGATTATCTTTCATAAAACTGCCTTGTTGCTGTTCCTTCATTTTTCAAATATAAAGAATGGGCCAGAAAAACAACCCATTTAATCATAAAAGCAACATAGGCAGTCCTTGACTTGCAACAGTTCATTTAGTGACCATTCAAATTTATAACAACACTGAAAAAAGTAACTTATGACCATTTTTCACACTTACAACCATTGCATTGTAGCAGCCGCATGATCAAAATTCAGGTGCTTGGCAACTGGTTCCTGTCTATGACGGCTGTAATGTCCAAGTGTCATGTAATCAGCTTTGTGATCTTCTGACTAGCAAAGTCAACGGGGAATCCAGATTCATTTAACAACTATGTTACTAATTTAACAAGTGCAATGACCCACAACTATGGCAAGAAAAGTCGTAAAATGGGGCAAACTCACTTAATGTTTCACTTGGCAATATAAATTTTGGTCTCACTTGTGGTCATAACTCAAGAACTACCAGTCTAGTATATTCCAGGCATCCTTAATTGGAAGTAAATTCTACAGAACTTGCTGAGATTCACACCTTACTGAAACATTTATACCAGGAGAAAATGTAATAATATCCATGGAGTCTTTGGTGCCCTCTGAGCTTGGTTGTTTGTTTGCAGATGTTTCATTACCTAACTAGGTAACATCATCAGTGCTGGTGAGTGTTGCATTTGCTCCCTGTTTATATATATAGTGGCTTGCCCTGCCAGAGTTGGTGAAGGTATGGTTTATCTCCTTGGAAGTTCCTTGATTAAGTTTTTATTTTCTTTTTGATTGTTTGTTTGGCATTATGCTTATCTGGGTATTGTTTATCTGGGCCTTAACTTTTTATTGTCTCTTTTGAATGGTGTATCAATGTGGTTTATCTCCATGTGTCTATTGATGTCTGAACTGCCAAGGAGAAAACTACATCCTCACCAAGACAGGCAAGGCAAACTACTTCATATTAACAGGGAGCAAACCCCACACTCACTGATGATGTTATATAGTTGGGTAATGAAGCATCTGTAAGCAAACATCCAACCTTAGAGAGCACCAAGGACTCCAAAACTCAATCCCAAGTTACATATTTTCTTCTATTGTAATAATAACTATTGCGTTTTACCTGTAGTAAGCAGAGAGAGGTGTCTCTAGCTTCTTTTGTTCACCTCTATGAACAGGACCTCCTTCCACTGTTTCCTCTGCTAGAATTCCATCCAGTAATTCCACATCGCTTTCACAAGGGAGTACATATCTGATGCTGTTCCAGTCGTACTTTTGTTTCTTGAAATGCTTTAGCTTACCCTGAACCCAACCTCCCCAAGAGGTTTGATTGTTCACAATCCATTGAGCTGTTGTTTTGCTTATCTTGGTTAACAAGCTTTCTTCCCATCCCAGTTTTTCTTCTTCTGGTCCATCCCAGATTGTGAATTTGGACTGTCTTTTCTTACTCGAGTCTTCTAACTTTTCAAGGGGTTTGGTTAGGAATTCCTGGATATTTGGAAGGTCAGAAGGAGGAGGAGGAGGAAGAAGAGGAGGAGGAGGAGGAGAAGGAATGGGTACCAGCAATGTGGGCTCTGCTTGGGTACTCTCTACTTTGGCTTCCCAGATATAGTCTTCTAAGAACAGAGGGAGATTCCCAGTGGTTTCTTGGACATGAGCAATTTCTGGTTCCCTCAACTGAGGTAATCTTCTCGATGGTTTCAGTTTTCTTGGTTGCCTTAGCTTTTTAGGAATAATAACTTCACCTTTGCATTGACGAATAATAGTGGAAAAATCATATAGACCTTTAGGGTCATAATCTTTATAAGATAAAGCTGATGGCTTAATGGCTTCTTTGGAAAAATGAAGGCCCTTGGATACAGTCTTAAGACATTGTTTCTGATAATTCACATCACGCCACTCAGCATGGCTAACATCTCTCTGATACATAAAAGGCATTTTTGCCTTCATCGCAGACAACATAGCTTGGTATGATGGCAAGTTCTTCCTGTCGACTTTGACTTTTAAAGAAGACTCAGAAGGAAAGACATTTTGGCCCTTGAAAAAATTAGGTACTTCCATTCTATCAAGAATGGTAAGACTTTTGACTAGTGGCTAGGTAGCTATGTGGGTTTTTTTTAATCAAACATTTCAAAAAAAAAATCAAATTGCCTCATTCCACTCTTCTGCTGAGACAGTTCAGGTTTTCCTGTGCCACAAAAGGAAGATAAATATGCTTTAACATTAATGTTAATGATAACAAATTTCAGGTAACAAACAAGATAACCAAAACCCAGATAAAATTTGGGGGCAGTCCAACCAGCTGTTGCCATCACAGAATATTTATGTTATCTGGTAATCCAAACCTGTTTCAGGTGGGACTGACAGCTGGAATTCACATGGTGATCTATTCATCTATTCTATACCCTATTCTAAGGAATGGGATAAGGCCAGATAAAATGCCAGGATACATGGGTGGTGGTTAATATTGTATTTTGCCTCTGGTTATTCATTAAAGAAAAACAGCACTGAGAAACCATAATTGATGAGGGCATCCTATTTCTTTCCCATTGCTTTCTTACACAATGTTCCTCTGTTGTAAAAGTTGCTTAGCCTGAGTTAGGAACATTATTCTTTTACCACTTTTACCACATGCTTACCAGGGATAGCGGGGAAGAAAGATGGTTATAATCCTTATAATTAACTCCTCCTAAAAGCCTTTTTAAAAATTCTATCTGCATTTTCGTTTACTATTTATTTTCATATCATTTTTCCTCTTAGCCCCATCTTGTATTCTTACTATCTTTTTTTAAAAAACAAATTTTATTCAGTTTTTCACATTAAAAACAAAAATATCTTTTTAGTGGACAACATATTTCCGGGTCATCACCTTTACATACAAATATGACAGCAATTATACATTCATATATGCATACTTAATTCTATTATTACCTTTTCCATTCCAAATTTTCAGTAAGGAGAGAAACAAATACATTAATTCTAGCCTCTTTCATTAATCTCAATCGAAACATCTTTTTGTTTCATTTCAATTATTTCAAATATAATCCTTTAATATTTATTTTAAAAATAAAGATAAACAATACATGTTTGCCTAATAATAATAATAATAAGTTACCAATGTCTCTCCTTGCTTTTAATAATCTATATTAACCTATTAATTTAGTTGGTTCTTTAGTCTGTCATATTCCCTTTCCATTACACATTCTTTTTATAAATTCTAGATTAATACAAATTTTAACACCAAAAAAAAAAAAAAGTATAGGTTTCCCTCCTTTTACTGCTTTGAGTGTGACACCTCAATGATTAAAATATACCTTTATTCCCTCATCTTGATTCCCAATAAACCATTATTTTTAAGAAGTTACAATAATAATCATTACATCTTTTCATTTGGATTCCGCAGCATATTTTGGATTCTGCAGCATATTTTCCCCCCTTGATTTTTAATAAGAGTTATCAGTATCTATATTACCCTATTTTCTAAATATTTTTAATTGCAGAAATATTCTTATTACCCCTTGTCACCCTGCAGAATCCCCTTTTTAATTCATCAACCATTATCTCTGAAAAAACAATTTCTTTTCAACATTTTACTATTTCCGTATTTCTTTATTTCATGTGCCTGTTTCTTATTGCTTCTCCTCCCCCTCTTTTCCCCATATCTTTTCTCATTCCAGTTTATATCCCTCTCTTTCTTAATATCTTCCTTTCCCCCTTTCTGCTGGGTCTTTCTGCCTTTCCTGACTTCACAGGTATTCCCCCTTTTGATTGCCTTCTTAAGCCTCAACTTTTTAACCTTCCTTCTTTCCCCACTTCTTTATAGTGTTCTTTGTGTTAATTGTGAGACGCTAGTCCTACTTCTTTATGGGATTTTGGTTACCCTTCAGCTTCTTGTTTTATTGGCTTGGAAAGGATACAATCCAAATTCATGAGGCCAGCTCTCCAGATAACCTTGTAGAGTCTCAAACGCTTTTCTACAACTAGAGACAGGTATGGCAAAAGTTGAAACAAGAGTGTGCCTTGCTTTCATAAATCTTTGGTTAAAACTTAATTTTTATCTTCAAGGCCTAGTATCATTAATTCTTCAGGTCAGCTTTCAATCTACCTGGATTAAGTCTGTTGAATCTAAATTTAGGCATCTCTTCTTGGTCCTTAACATGAAATCTGGTCAGCTAAAACAAAACCTGAAGCAAAGGGTAAAAGATATGGAGCCCAGCCTATTTGTCGTCAACACACATGTCACTGCTGAGAACTACCTGCACAGCTAGAAGCATCCACCATTGGAAAGATTTCTCTCTTGTTCGATCATGCTCTCTCTTCTGCAGTATAGGATGGCAAATATTAAAAAGGAGCATTGGCAGAAAGACTCTGCCACTGGAGAGGTGGAAACCACAGAACATGTTCTTCTTTGTTGCACCTTTTACATAAACACACCAATCTGATTTATCCACCATGCCGCTGATAGATGAACTGACTTTTATTACAGTGTGTGTGACTGGCTAGCTTTTGCGCAGCAGCAGGAAGATTGCTGCTGGACCTTGATGGACCAAGTTCCCATTGACAAATATCATGCAGTCTTATATTTTAACATTTTACTTAAATTTTAGATACTACCACATTTTTGTAATTTTAGATGTTACCACATTTTATATAATGTTAGAGACTGTGTTATAACCTGGATATAGGTTGCCCTTTTTGATCCTCACTCACAAAGGTTATTTTAAAATTTTATTTTAACTTTTTCTTAAATTTTATTAGGATTCCCTCAGTCACGCTTTATATTATCTTTATGGTGTCAACAACACAGTATATTCTTCATTAACACTATTTTTTTCCTCTCGTTTCCTGTTTAGAATTTAGACAATAATATTTTAAATAGGATACTCTATTCATTACCACAATGAGTATTTGCAAGTTCCTATATTAAAGTATTATTAAATTAATACAGGGCACTCTGTTCATGTTTTGATGAGAATCAGAAAAGAAACTGTTTTTAGGTGCTACCCGCAAATTCAACAATTTCAGAATATCCACTCTACTAAAATAATAATTTAAATAATTCCACTTACTATTTTATAGGTAGCAAAGCTTTGTGTTTACCTTACAGATTAATTATTTCAAAACTCCAATTTGCAGGGGCATCACAAGTGTTTAAAAGACTTTGGATCTGACCGTTTACAATGGTTGCCTAGTTACAAAGATGCATTTGCATACTGACCATTTTGATTTGTTGATTTTAAATATAGCTCTCTCCAGTTCCGACCATTTGGTATCAAATTTTTAATTAGGCAATTTCTCTTAAAAGAAAAAGTCAGCAAAACCCTGATTAGAAGACACTGGAGAATATATTCCAGCTATCCAAACCTCAGCTAAGGAGTTTTATTGTGATCATTAGAAAAGAATTCTACTCACTGCTATGTATCAAAGGTAAACTGCATTTAAAACAAATAGTTTTCAAATGCCTTGAGTCTCTTTCTTTCATACACTTACAGAAAGATTTTGAAGCACATTTCTTGGGGATGAAAGTTCCTTTACAATATTTTGTAAAAGGTTTGGTATATTACCAGGTTGTTTACTTCTGTCCAAATGAGAACTAGCTCTCACATCATCTTACTACAGATAATCAAGCCTCCAAAATTCAACTTAAATGATATTTCCCTGCAATTTAAAACTGAGTACATCAAGCAGATGTATTAGACATTATGTATTAAATATTCACATATCATGGCAAATATGATATAAAAATTTACAATTTGGCTTCCAAGGGGACCTCACCGAAATCTTTATAAACATCATAAATTAGCAGGAGCATAGAAAGAAGGAAGTTATAAACCAAACATATTTGTTTTCCTTTTTCTTCTTTTATTGTTGCCTATTTTCCTTTATCTATTCACTCTTTTTGTCAACATACACAAAGAATAAGTAACAATAGAGTGGAGACAGTAAATGTTCAGCTTAGGGCAGAAACCTGTATTGTACAACAAACTTGTTGATATAATTTGCAGTTTTCCCCTTTGAATTCAGCTTTGCATGAAAACAAACTAAATATTTATTAATACTGACATTTCAAACTGACATAATACTGCTAAGCATTAGAGTGCTAAGAACCTCTAGTCAATACTGTAGAAATACAACTCTATAGCAATAATATAAGCTATAACTATAATCTATGACTTATAATAATAAAACATTATTTTTAAAAAGCAGACCTTAAATATGTATCAGGCACAGTATGTGAATGTATATTAATATGGTTTAAAAATCTTGGTCATCATTAATTGTTAATTTGTGAGAAATTTCTAGCCATTCAGAATCTATAAATCCTGCTTCAAGCATTATAATTTTCTGCCCACTTATCTTTGGCACTCCTGAAGCATGAAAAGGAACAAGAAAAGAAACCTCTCAAAGAGGCACCAGATCTGGAAGAAACCCACAATGGAATATCGCCTTTCATCTGTATCATTCCAGTTTTCAGATTGCACCAAGGAAGGTATTAAGAAACTGGGAGAACACTTTAAGCCAGTATGTCTCAATCTGAAACATCTTAAACGTGTATGGACCAATTCTCATAATTTCCCAGCCAGCCAACTTGGCTGAGGATTTCTGGGAGTTGAAATCCATCTTTAAATTGCCTAGGTTGAGAAACACTGCTTGAATCTTTCTCTCATTTTAGGCGGTGGCCCCAATTCAAATCAATCCTCTACATTCTTATGTGGTAGTAACAACAGGAGTCAGCAGGAAAGGAGTAAAAAGAAAAGTCAAGCTAGGAGCCACAAGTATACAGCCAAATAGGCCTTTTTAACAGATGTGACACCCGTAAAAAAAGAGTGAGTCTTCAATCACACAGCTGGGGCTGCCATCTTGACTTGCAAATTCTTTTCAGAAGACCGCATGCTTGACAACTAAAACAATTCTGTGCAACTGTAAATTACTGCAGCTGTACTAAGAGGAGGCAGTGTGCCTTAATAATTAAGATGCAGCTAGACTAGAATCAGGGAGATCTGAGGTTTGTTTGTTTTTTCATTTTCTTTTTGCCTCTTCTCAAAAAATCCTACAGCATGTTTCTTTTGTAAATCCAAAGTAAAAAAAAATATATCCACGTCACTCTTCTCATTTATCATTTGCATATCCCTTTTAATTATTAAGGAATCGGCCACTTTCATTTATATATCCAATATAATTTTTTTCATATTGTTTTTGTAACTTTGTTAGTTTTGAATTCACATTTGAATTAGCTGGGGAAATAATGGCAAACTGAAGAGGGCTTCATTGAAAGTGAAGCTGAGGACATGGCAGAATGGGAACCAGCTCTTTGGCATTTGCCTCTGGGACAAGGAGAGGACTCAGGATTACCCACAAGCGGTTCAGACATAAGCTTCCCACAAGGAGAAAATAAAACAGTTGTCTCTAGCAGATTTAGAGCTCTGAGGGTTGAGGGATTGCTATCCTTGCATAATCCATCGTTCGGGCTTTTAAGAAAGACAGTGGGTTCACATACTGTACTTCCTTTTTTAATCACTCCTAGAAATTGCTTGTTAGCTGATTTTTGGGTATTAAGAAGCTTCAGAAACTATCATAATTATCATAAACTAGGTAGATCTGCTTCAATCCTTAGTAAAAGAACTTTCTATGCAAGTTTAAGGATTTAAATATTTATTTTGGGATAAACAACAAAAAGTCACTAGAATGTTGATTTTGGAAAACTATAAGAGGCTAAGGGATCAGATGGATTGGAAATAAGGTTTGGAAACTGATTACAAGAATTTTTGTAAACATTTGAACTTTGCTTACTAGTCTTCAAATATTGTACCCGCATTCTGTATTCTGTATTAAACTCCTGAGGTCTGCATGCAAGTGAAAACACTAGATGGTGGCTACAATAGTGTGATTTTGATTTATTGGTTTGTTATTTCATTGCATTTGTTTGCTTACTGATTCATTCCAATTTATACAGCATCAAAAATAATATAGATATTTTGCAGAAAATTTAAATTACATATTATTAACATTGTAACATTGGCTGGTGCAACTGGATAAGTTCTTTATGCAGTCCAATTTATAAACTCCTTTTTTAAAGTTTGCTCTACCTCAATTTCTCTTACTTTGCATTTAGCTTTTTCTTATTTTTGTTTTCTTATCATGTTCCATTATATTAGCATAAGAATTCCATAAAGTTTTATAAAAGCAATTTTTGCCATGCTTGTTCCCAGTTGTAGATAAAATTTTGAGGTCAAATTCATGAGACCAGTGTTCTGACCAAGGCTTCCCAAGACTGTAATTAAGCACATGCTTTGTTAAAACAACTCTTGTTTTATTTCAGTGCTGGGAATTATGTTCATTCCCAGCCGGTAATGAGTCCCAAACAGTCCCTCGAGATTAGCACCTACCTTTCTCTCCTTTGAATTGCTGCCAACAACAAAAGTGCCAAATGAACTCTAAAAAACCAACCAAAGTACAAAGCCCACACAAAGCTTCAAGGATTAATCTGAACAGAATGAACAACTTTGCTTCCTACAAAGGTTTCTTCACCTTTGCTCTCCTTTACCTTATGTGAGGGGCAATCATCTCCAAGCCTTACTCCCAAATCGCCCCTTTTTTCTTAGCTGCTCTTGCCTTCTAGCAGCTCTGCACATATGCACACTGGGGAGAGGTTCCCCTTGTTCTTCTGCCTCACTGCTGCCAGATTCTGGAGGCTCCAGAGTCAGCACCCCACTCCCAGATGGTCCTGACCCCATCTCTGCATCAGACAGAGGACCCTCATCCGAGTCCTCTCCAGACTCCCGGACTGGTCCCCATTGTTCCCCACTGTCCGATTCCGCTACCATCTGCACAGGCTGCCAGAGAACCACAACAACCCAGCTCTCCAGATAGTCTCAAATGCTTATCTATAACTGGAGACAGCTATGGCAAAAGAAACAGGTTGTGTCTTGCTTCCATAAAACTTTGGTTAAAGCTCAACTTTTATCTTCAAGGCCTAGCTTCATTAATTCTCCTGGTCACCTTTCAATCTACCTGAATCAAGCCTGTTGGATCTGAACTTCTAAATCTGGGTCTCTCTCCTCCTTGGTTCTTAAGGTGAAATATTATAAGGGGAAACAAACCCTGAAGCAAAGTATAAAAAATAGGGAGCATTATGCAGATCTAGGGAAGGCCCCAGCCTTTCTGTCATTAGTGTACAAGAAATATATTGTCACTGCTGTCGACTATTTGCCCAACTAGAAGCACCTGCCATCAGAAAGCTTTCTCTTGCTCAATCATGCTTTCTCCTCTGAAGTATTGGATGCCAAATAATAAAAAGGACAATTGACTGAAAGGTTCTGCCCCTGTGATTTTGAAGAGCAGAAACCACATAACATTTTCTTCTTCATTGCTCCTTTTAGCCAGAACATGATTTATCCTCCCTCTGACTAGCAGATATCATAGTAGCTCAGTCTCAGGCTATACCCGGATAGATGAGCTATAGATGAGCTGCATTTTATGACAGTGCATTTTATGACGGACAACTGCTTGAAAGCTGGATCTTTTTTATTTTTCAGGAAGGCGAGAGATAGCGAGAAGTCTGCATTCCTGGGCTAGCTACCTTCCTATGGTAAGTCCCTGTCTTTTTATACCCTTTTCTCCTTTTGTGTGTGAATGCTTGTTTTTGTGTTTAATGTTTAAAATCTTGTCAGGGTTTGTCTTTATTCCCACCAGAGGGCAATTCCATGGGGTGCGGAAGGCGAACTTTACGGGGTGGTTTGATTGTATTATCGGTTTCTTCCTAATCTCTTTTAGCCTTACAATGGCTGTGTGTGTGGTTAGCTTTTGCGCAGCAGCAAGAACAGCTGCCAGACATTGATGAGCCAAGTTCCCAGAGAAAGAAGTATGTTATGTAATCTTAGATATTATCTTTTTTTAATAACTTTGTTGTCATGTTTTACTTAAATTTTAGATACTATTATCACGTTTTGTAACTTTAGATGCTATCACATCTCATATAATTTTAGAGACTACTTTATAACCTCGATATAGATTGCTCCTTTTAGATGTCACTCTTGGATTCTCATCATTTTATAAATGTATTCTAACTTTGACTTTATTTATTACTTATTAAGATAGATTTATCAGGGCTCACAAAGCACTCTTCGACACATTGCTTGTATTGGTCTAATACTGTAATAAACTGACTGATACATGCTCACTAAGAAGAAAGTTCTTGGGTTTTCTTCACAAATAAAACTACGGTAAATACAGTACGTTAGCAACCAAATTACTCACAATATATTACAGCATTAATGTCCTGCACACTGTTTGCTTCCTGAGACTTGGTGACTTGGTGGAAGAGGTGGGATTCTACCGGTTTGGGCCGGTTAGGGCAAACCAGATGTTAATGTTACATCCAGTTCGGCAAATCAGTAGTTCTGAAGAACGGCTGGCCCTGCCCACCCCTCCCCTCTTCTCCCAGGAGTCACCACAAGGCCTGTCTGGCTCCCAGGTAAGTGTAAGATAGCCTCCTGGAGCAAAAACAGGGCGGGGGGGGCGGCGCTGCCCCTCACCCTTTTTTTGCTCCCAAGAGGCACCAGGGAGGCTTGCTAAGCCCCATTTTGGGCCTTAGGAGGCCTCCCTGCAGCCTCCTGGGAGCATCCAGCCATCCAGGATGCCTGGAGTCAGTGTTTAGCCAAAAGAAGCTAATACAGTATTGGTTACTGCCTTGGGAATGTTCTAGGTAAACAACACTATGCAGTCTCCTAAAACTGTTGGAGCCAATCTTCTTTCCTTATTCCATATCCTCCTCTTCAAAAGTAGCAAGTTGCTCTGCTTTTTCATGCCAGGCTTAGTGTGGTAAGTTCAGAGTGGATTTTCTAGAGAACAGCTTATCTTTAGATCTCATTCGTTTGCTCAATTTCAGTGCATAAATTACAATTTCCAAAGCATAATACAGACTATTCAGCAGTTTGACTAGCTGTTGCTTCATTACTTCTATTGCTGTCACAACCTTTATGGAGTCCAATGGCCTTTTAAATTTGACAAGCAAAAAACACAGTAAATATATCCCACAAATATTTTCCCTCTTCCACTATGTGGTTCGATATTTAACATACAAAATTATGTGCTGTGTTTACTATTCAGGCAGTTTGCAAACTTGTGTTTTTTGTTAATGGAAGGCAACTCTTTAATTTGAAGTAGTGGTAAATTCTTGGTAATAAAATGGCAAGTAGAAAGGCTCACTTCTACTTGCCATTTAGAAAGGGTTAGAAAGAATGAGGTTAACCTTTGCTTTATTTCCAATCTCCTTTTCTTGACTTGGACTTCATAAAAAGTAGCTTTGGATTCGAAGCCATATGTGTTAAAACAAAATTCTTTCTGTTTAAGTGCAATTATGCAAAAAGGTTCAAGATTAATCGATTTAATGGCTTTAAATATCTGGGTGTTGTACTAAGGTTTAAGTCAGAGGTCTTCAAACTTGGCAACTTTAAGACTTGTGGACTTCAACACCCAGATAGCTGGCTGGAGAATTCTGGAAGTTGAAGTCCACAAGTCTTAAAGTTGCCAAGTTTGGGGACCCCTGGTTTAAGTAGAAAGAGGTTCCAGCTGAAAATATACCATGTATAGCATAGAGATGCATGGTAGCTCTTCTTTCTTTCTTTCTTTCTTTTTCTCTTTCTTTCTTTCTTTCCTTCCTTCCTTCCTTCCTTTCTCTTAAAAGGAAAAAGAAAGAGGGAGGGATGGGAGAAAGAGAGAAAGGAAGGGGGAAAAAGGGAAGGGAAAAGAATGTGAATGAGATATGGATGGATGGATAGAGGGAGGGAGGGAGGGAGGGAGGGAGGGAGGGAAAGAAAAAGGAGAGGAAGGAAGGACCACAAACCCTGGCACTAGACGCAGCTTCAGAGGATGCTTTGAAACAGCACGGCAATCCAGGGCTGGAAGGAACCTCAGAGGTCATCTAATCCAACTCCGCTCCAAGAGCATTGTTAAAATGAGTTTCTATCTTTTGACCCAGCCAGTCACATGACCAAGCCACACCCAGTTGGTCATGTGACCACCAAACCATGCTCACCCAGTCACATGACCACCAAGCCACACCCAGCCAGCAAACAATGCCCAACCTGTCAAATGACTACCAAGCCACACCCACAAATTAGGCCATGCCTACAGAACCAGTTGTTAAGAAATTTGAATCCCACTCCTCCTTGATGGGCGTGGCATGGCTTGGTGAGCATGGTAGTGGAAGGACACTGTAAAATCTCCATTCCCTCCCCACCCCACTAACCTGCTTTCCAGCTCTGTTCTCCTGTGCAGGGCAACAAAAGAAGACCCAGCCAAGCAGCTGGGACTCAGGAGGCAGAGAGTAGATAGGGCAGGGCCAGTCAGAGGTGGTATACTGAACTACAAAAAAATTCCGCCACCTGAAAAATTCCGCTACTCAAAATTTCTGCTACCAGTTCTCCAGAACCGGTCAGAACCTGCTGAATACCACCTCTGTCTGAAGGTGTATATGAACCACCGTTGATGTGCAAACTGACTACAGCGGAAATAAAGAAGTTCATTGACAAACCAATGCAAGTACCATAGTGGCCCTGTCATATCCAATCAATAGACAGATGTGTGAAAGAGGTAACCGAGGCAGCAAGCAGAGTGTATACATGTAAGAAACATGGTATCAGAGGCCAAGAAGCAAGTCGGGGACTGATGTCGAAAAACAAATCAAAACAAGACTTGATGAAACTCGCTTAAACATTGTTGTAACTCAGATAATTGCTTTCTGGGGTTAGTTTATGATTGCATGAATTTTTTGCTTAGCTAGACAAGATTCCTGCAGGAAAAACCCTAAGTTTTGTAGCACCAGGTGTAATTTTGAGAAGATAAAGTGAACAGTACAATATTTGTGGAGTATATGATCAGATGTGGATTTACCATACCAAGCTAAACATTGCACAGTTGCAAAAATAACAGCAGATTTGAATTGTTAGTGTAAAAACACATATTTTTAGAACCCTTCACTGAAAAAAAACTACAAATTAATTTTAACCCCATTAAACAACACGCCTTATACAGTATTCATTACCATTATGAGTATTTGTATGTCCCTACATTAAATTAATATTATTAATAATACTGTGACCGTCCATCTATTTTAATGACAATCAGAAATTTCATAAGAGCTTCCATTTTTATCTAAGCAGACTCCCAAATTGAACAAATTCAGAATTTCCAAGCTGTTAAAATAATCATTTCAATAATTCCACTTAAACATTATTAGGTAGTTATGAATGAAACAAAGCATTGTATTTACCTTACAAATTATTTTAAAACTCCAACTTGCTGTGATGTCGTTCCTGGCTGTTTATAGTGGTTGCCTAGTTACAGATGCATTTGTATTCTGACCATTTGTTGATTAGTTGATTTTCTCTCTAGCTCTGACCATTTAGAGAAAATTTGTCTTAAATGAGAGCAAAGGTGAGCAAATCTCTGATAGGCCACTCTTGGATAACAAGGGAAACCATTGCAAAATATATTTGCAAGGACCTGAAGTTTTAGTTAAGTAGATCTACATGTACATCTGATGACAGTATGAAAAAGGGCATTCTGAATGTCATGGTTCCTTCCCTCTGGAACATCATTCCCATGAGTTACAGGTAATCCTCGGGGAATGAAAGGCTGTTTAATGACTATTTGAGATTGCAAATGCATCCCAAAGTGTACTTACGACAGGGGTTCAAAATTGTGACCAAGAACAGGTCTCTGCAGTCATGTAATCTGGATTCAGTCACTTCTAAAGCAGCAGCCATTTTTTATCTTGCAACTTCTCTTTGGGACCCAGAAGTTGCCCAATTATGACAGGCAATTTCTGAAATCCATGTGGTTGTGCATGCTCCCCCCCTCCCCCCGCATACTTTTGTTTTCTTGTCATTGCTGCCTGACGGGAGGACTAGAGGGGTGTATCTCTGGTTGCTGCCTGTGTTACTTCTTTGGTTCCTGTTGCTTTGAGGTAGAGAGTACTGTAGTTGCCTTTGTAAGTACAGTATCTAAAAATGTTCTTTTTCATTATAATACTCTGCTTCAGGAGGCGTTCTAGGGTTTACTAAACCATTGATGATACTCTACTTGTTTGTAAGTACTTTACAAAGTTCTGTGCTTCTTTGTAAGTACTTTATGAAGTTTTTTTCATTACTTTGTGTTTGCCTTGAAAATTGCTTGCAGAAATACTAGCAGTGTCTACAGAAAGCACATTCAGAACTATAAAGTTTCTTTGCCTTCTACTGTACAATACTGGTTTTTTTACATGTGCTTGGAGATTGCAGAAGCCTACATAGGAGATCCAAAGAACTGAAGTTTCACAGATTGTGATCACAACATTTACCACCAGTACTATCAGGAAAATAATCTGATATCACTAGTCATTAGCAAGGCAGAAAGCAGATGGAACCAAGCCTCCCACCCAAGAGACACCCACTTTATATAGCGTGTGTGAAAAAAAGGACAAACAACCTCCAGCTTTGAAAAGAAGCCATTTTTGATGCACAGAACTCAAGCCGAATCCCTTTGTAATGGCTTATCTTGTCTGCAGTAAAATTCATTTATCAACGAAGTCCTTGGCTTCTTGTGTGCCTATTTAATTATTTCCAGGCCAACACAGAGTTAACAAGTAAGAAGGAGCTTTTCCAGTGTTCCTGCTCAACACAATTTCTTCCTTTGTATTTTTAGCCTGCTAGCTAGGGTATTTCTGAACAAGGGCCAAGTGTTCTTTCAAAAAGGCATCAAACCCACACTCAAAGTAGCCCAGTTGACAGTTTAAAAATATGGAGGGTGGCACAGGGTCAAATGGGAGTGAGTGAAAGCAAGCAGAGATGGCAGCAGTGACACCGAGCAACCAAGAAGTTCAGATGATTGACAGACCGAGAAATAGCTATGGGTTCCATGGGGAGCGCATGGGTTTGAGCAGATGTTCAGTACAGCACATCTGTAATGATAGTGCCACCAAAGTTGGAATGGTTAAAATGGCAGTTCCCCTAAGGCACATAAATACAGCAACTAGAATTCAATGCATGAACAGTTATTGCAGCTGTATCATTAGGGTTCCAAGCTTGTTGACCAGACAGAGGAAGTTGTATCACTTGTACTCAAATCCACAGAATAAATGTATCGAAAAGAATGGAAAATGCTGGTCAGAAACAGGTATTTCTACAAAGCACAAGTCTGCTCTCTCTTACTGTCAAAGTGAAGATAGAAAGATACATTAGGGAGAACACAATGAGGCAAACATCAAGATTTATGCACTTGCATCAAATGTCAGGTGGAGTTTAATCACATGATTGTGTCATCATCTTGATGAAATCTTGATTTGCTGCAGACATATAATGCCACAAGGATATGCCCTAAAAAAGCAATAATGAAGACATCTTTCTACCATGGTTAGAGTCAAATGAGGAAGATCCTAGAGAAGGCTTTTTTAAAAATTATTTTTGTTTTTAAAATAACGGGAAAAAATCCCAAAAGCAACAAGACACAAAAGTACATTTTTAAAGAAAAAAATACATGGCAAGCGCTTAAAACTAAGTTAAAAGTTATTCACTTGTTTTTTGAGCTCTAGAGAATGCTTAAGACAGTAACTCATTGCTCAGAATGCAGTTTATTCTTTTCTAACATATCTGCTACATCAAATATCAATCTGGACCACAAACACAGTGATTTAAGATAAGGAAAGAACTTTCCATAAAAATGGTCAAAAGGACTTCTATACAACTTCAGTAAGACTTTGGGGATGCTCTGTATTTTAGCCTTATTCATTTACTCACTGTAATGGAGTTGCACGGTAGGTTAAACGTTTAGATTTCTGTGCCGCCCCAAAATAAAAAAAAAACCCTAACCATTTGTTAGCTACACTTATGGTACATTAATACTGGCTGAGGAAATCTGGGAATTGAAGTCCTCACAACTTTATAAAAGTTGTTTAGGATTGTGACGCACTGGCTGAGTTGTGTTGCAAGTTCTTAACGTTTAAAAATACGGCTGGTTGGTCTATTCTAAACACACTTATCTGAGAACAATATTATTACATGTCTATATAGCAGTGGAGTCCAGGAAGTTCAGTGGAACTTAGCTGCAACAAAAATTATCTAAAACCGAAAAACAGAATATTCCCGCCGATTTGTTCGTTCTGAGCAAATTATCAATCCCGACAGGAGGAGTCAGTGCAAAGCGGAAGAAGGAAATCCAGACTCATCGCAAGGTCAGGCTGCGAAGACTCAATTGGCATCTCCTCCAAGGTTATTTGCTTTAGTCCAGAAGTGCGGAGACGTGAATTAATTTAATCGCGGTGGCAACAAGGCGTGGCCTTGCTTACGAGCAAATGTTACGGATCTGCTTGAGTCACTGCCGGCGAAGGACCTCCATTGTGAGTTTCGGAAGTTGGCGGAGCCGGTGGGCGCAGCGAGCGCGCTTTTCCGCCTCTGCTTGTGTCATGGAGCCTCGCCTCCGTTTTTCTCCGCCCGACCACAGCCTTTTCGATCAGCCGCTGGCCATCTCGGTGGAAGGGCTCCGGCCCGAGCAGGAGATCGGGCTCCGCGCGTCGCTGGAGGATGAGAGGGGGGAGCGCTTCGAGTCGCACGCCTTCTACCGAGCAGACGACGAGGGGCGCCTGGATCTGCAGCGCTCGCCGGCTCTCGAAGGCGGCACCTTCTCGGGTTTGGAGCCGATGGGCCTGCTGTGGTCTCTGCAGCCGCTAAAACCCCACAGGCGCCTGGTGAAGCACGACGTCGAGCGCCCCTTTCGCCTGGAGCTGGAGGTGTTGGAAAGGCTAGGAGCGTCTCTGCCTGGTCGCGTCCTGGCCAAGAGCTCCCACGAGCGGAGATTCCTGGGCGACGGGGTGAAGAGACTCCCGGTGCGGGAAGGGAATATCCGGGCCGTTCTTTTCCAGCCTCCCGGTAAACAGCGGGGATCTTCCCACAGAAACTACCCTATTAATACACCCAATGTTCCGCAGGATCAGCCAAGAGCGATTTAATTAATCCACTTTTGGGATTCTCCCGGTCACGCTGAATAGAGCTACGGTATAACCAGACAGGTTGAGGCTGTTCCGATTCAGTGCGTTGTTCGAAGTCAGTTTGGTTGTAGCTGACGTTTACATATTTACCCAACGTTTACCCAGCATTACAGGTCGAATCACAGCCTGTAATGCGGCCATATTTCAGCCTAGTGTGTTATATGAACTTGGGAAGTAAGATTGAATAAGGCGTAATTCCTTTTTTTAGGGTGCTTTCGAGTCAGTCTTGGTTCCAAATGACTTCCTGCAGCTTTTTTGGACACCATTTTTGGAAATGGCTTCCTTTGCTTTTTTTTTTTCTGGAGTTGAGAAGAGAGCGACTGAGCCTCTCTCAGAAACACAGTTGTCTTGTGTTCTTGAGAGAGGCTTAGAAAACAAAGTTCCTCAGTTATTACTTTGGTGCTTTCAACTTCTACAGCAAATTGGCTCTATGATTTCTGAAATTAAAATCAGTGGACTACAATACACTACCATTACATTAGCCCTGGGATCTGTAATTTAGGAACAGCCAATGCATTGTACGTACTCAGCCTTTTTGCTCACACATTTTACTAAATAATGGGTGATTTAATAGAGGTTTATAAATCACTACTAACTGGCTTTTTGTAACATGCTAAACCATAAATTCTGATTTCCAAACCACAGTGGCTAGCATTGTGACAGAATGGGCTAAACAATGAAACCATATTATCGCTTGGCCAGTTGTTTGAATCGAGCCACGTGCTCTTTTGTGCTTTATCTTTGATGCAGGACTTTGTTTAAAGTAGGCTAAGTTCTTAAGAAATCTAAGGTAACTAAAAACAACTGCTTTGTATTGCTTTGTATTTCTTGCAGGTGAAGGCCCTTTTCCAGGTATCATTCAGATACCTGGAACTGGAGGAGGGGTTCCAGAAAGTTCAGCATGTCTGATAGCAAATCATGGCTTTGCCGTATTAGCTTTGGCCTATTATGGGTATGAAGATCTTCCTAAGGACATGGAGGAATTGCGTCTGGAGTACTTTGAAGAAGCTGTCAATTATATGCTAAAACACCCAGTGGTAGGTTGTTATATTCAGGGTCTTTGCAAAAAGGTTTAGCTGAGATTTTGGTTTCTTAGCCACAGGAATGTATTCAGTCAGTTGGGGTCAGACTCAGCTCAGCAGACAAAATGACTGTCAAAGAGAAAATTGGAAGGGAGGAATACTATATATACTGCTATGTTATCCAACCTAGATGAGAGATGGGCAATTAATTTTCCCAAAGGACCACAATGAGAAATTGGGACGGTTGTGGAGGCCCACTACCAACATATCCCCCCACCCGCACCCCCTGCCCCCACTGATTGGGATAGTAAAAGGATGGGCCCTGGACTGTAAAAAGGCTACGTCTGTCCTAGATAATTCAAGCAGTAAATAATTGCATTTACAAGAAGTCCTTGTTTAGCAACTGATACATTTAGCGACCATTTGCAATTACCATGATGAGGAAAAAGTAATTAATTCCTGGCACTTATGACCTTTGCAGTTCTATAAAGCAAAGGAAAACTGAAGTAAGGTCATAAGACAACTATGGTTTCACTTAGCAATCATTTTGCTTAGCAGCCAAGTTATTCCTCCTCCTGACTTCGCAAGAGCCTTAAGACCTGGCTCTGCCGGATGGCGTGGGAGCCCAGTGGGGGAGCTTCACACTGGAGGTCATTGATTAATACTAATTAAAAGGTAATCCCCCCAAATGAAATTGGCTCCCTCCTAGGCTGTCATGTTATTTTATCTGCTTTGTTCTTTTATATCTGATGATTTACCGTAAATGTTTTTCTGCTGTAAGCCACCCAGTCATTGGACATAACAAAGAAATTTCTAAATAAATAAATTGTGTTCTCTAAATCAGAACAACCCATATGACAAAACTATCCGTTATCAGTTGAAAAGAAAAATCCTGATTAGCAGCAAAATCTATCCATATATTAGCTTAGCATGTGGCTTAATATGTAAGTTTCTGATTAAACCAATAATATGCAGTGCTTAAAAAAGATCCATCTGGTTATTCATTCAGAATTGATGTATGAACATAGCCGTAGGATCAGCATGTGATTGAAACATTATTAACGGTGTGAATCTGATTTTCTTTTCCTTTCCTTCCTTCCGTTTAGGTTAAAGGTCCAGGAATTGGGGTGTTGGGACACTCCAAAGGGGGTGACCTCTGTATTTCCATGGCCTCATTTTTAAAAGGCATCACAGCAATAGTCACGATTAATGGTTCTATAGCCAATGTAGCTACAACAGTACGCTATAAGGATATCGCTATCCCACCTCTTGGCATGGATACAAATCGAGTCAAAATTGATCAGAATGGGATCGTCGACATTATTGATGTCCTGAACAACCCACTTGAGGGTCCTGACCGCCAAAGCTTAATTCCGTTGGAGAAAGCTGAGGGACGCTTTCTTTTTATTGTGGGCTTAGACGATCATAATTGGAAGAGCGAATTTTTTGCCAATGAAGCTGCCAAACGTTTACAAGCTCACGGAAAAGATAAACCTGGAATCATTTGCTATCCTGAAGCAGGCCATTACATTGAACCCCCTTATACACCACTGTGCCCTACTTCAGTCCACTTTTTGGTGGGCAAAACAGTAGTTTGGGGAGGGGAACCTAGAGCACATGCAGCAGCGCAGGTGGATGCTTGGAAGCAGATTCAAGACTTCTTTCATGAAACCCTCAATGACCACAAGAGCAAACTCTGAATGAATTGGCTACGAGCTGGGTTGCAGCATACTGGAGACGGGAGAATAATGCGGTGAATGGATATGAAATGGGGGCAAGAAGAAGAAAACTCGGAGATGATAAATCCCATTTGAACATTGTTTATCTATGTCTTCAGATATTGTTTCTGCATTCTGAATTAAAATCCTGAAGACTAGGATCTGCATGCAGGCAAGAGCACCAGATGGTGGCCACGACAGTATGATTTTGATTAAATGGTTTATTTAAATCTACAGGGCCACCCCTCTGACCACAGCAACCCTGGGTTGTGAGCAAAGATTAAATGGAAACCGCCCCAGAAAACCTTAAGACAAGGGTCTTCAAACTTGGCAAGTTTAAGACTTGTGGACTTCAACTCCCAGAATTCCTGAGCTGACATAACTGGAGGAGGAATTCTGGGAGTTGAAGTCAAGTCTTAAAGCTGCCAAGTGTGAAGAGCCTTGCTTTAAGACATGTAATGCTAAACATACAATTCAAATACAAACACCACAGAGGAAAAGTCCTGGGATCCATTGGGGTGGGAGGGAGGAGACCGTATGTACACAATCAGGATCAAAGCCCCAGCCACCTCCTCATTCCACATGACGACTAAATTCTTCAGCTCGATTGCACCCGACCTTCAGGAATAACCAGAAGCTCCCTTTGGAGCCCCAGCTAGGCTTGAATGAGGAACAGCATTCAAGCACTGAGCCCACGTTCTCTGAGAGTGACCCGCCCCTGGGCTCTTGTGCCTGCCTGCACTTGTCAAGGCGTTACAGGTAGTCCTCAACTTTTGACCACAATTGAGACCAACATTTCTGTTGCAAGACCCGTTGTTAAATGAATTTGCCCCGTTTTATGACTTTTCATGCCATAGTTCTTAAGTGAATCACCACAGTTAATAACACGGTTGAGAAGTGAACCTGGCTTCTCCATTGACTTTTTTTTGTTAGAAGGTTGCAGAAGGTGATCACATAACCTTGGGACACTGCAGTTGTCATAAACACCTGCAAGTTGCCAAACATCCAATTGTGGATCACATGAGCATGGGTGTTGCTATGAGTGTCACAAGTGTCCAAAGTCACTTTTGAGTGTCCAAAGTCACTTTTTGAGGTGCCATTGCAACTTCAGTCACTAAACAAGTGGTTATAAGTGGAGGACTGCTTGTAATCTTCCTGCCCACCCTCAACCCCCAGAATCTTTCCCCAATAACCTCTCCACCAGCCTGAGGGCCCCCTCCTCATTTTCCAAGTCACCCACTTTTTACATATGTGGGGGGTGGGGGTTCAGTCACATGGTCACTTCGACTTCCTTTTGACAGATGCTGATTTTACTCTTCCAAATAAGGCAGAAAAATTATCTGTAGGTTCAATATATTTGAACAAATAGATATGTAGTTTTAACAATTTGGCAATTTGGGCTTTAACTTTTAATGACTGAGTTATTTTGAATTTATATAAAACCTACAGTATTAAAAATTAACTGTAAAAAAATGAAGTGAATATGGTAGAATCTATCATCTTTTCTCCAAGTTTTTATTAGAAGAAAGGCAACTTTATATGACTGAATAGTATAATATTCATCTGCAAACATAATTAAATTGCACTTTATCCAGAAGATGATGTGAATGTATTTGCTGTTTCTGTGAAGGGCCAACTGGACTAATTATTTCATTATCTTTCAGATAGTAGATAAAGGATTGACAGTATAAATTAACTCATCCTAAATTATACAACTCATGCAGAAAAATCAAACTGCCTACTACTGTGTTATGTGACTGGAGCAAGCTGTTGATTTCTAGCTGCAGTCAAATTTATAAACTTGCCTTTTTTTCAACTGCTCTAAATTTTTCTTACCTTGTTTTTAAATTGTTCTTATTTTTATCCTTATCAAATTTCATTGCCCTTGTTAAAATTAGTAAGATAACATGAATGTTGCTCCTCAGTTAAAATGAGTTTAGAAGTTCAAGAAATTCTAAACCAGTATTTGCAGATCCAAATATGTGTGATTCCGCGGAGAACACTGTTTTTGCACTGTTGGTGAAATGTTTCAAGTGAAATAAATTGCTAACGCTTGGTAAGACGTCTCATAACTCCTGAAGTCGCAAAGTTTGACTACTAGTCTGATGCATTCAAATCCGACCTTGAACTCCCCGTTTCGGAAGCCTGCTCTCTGCGATCGATTGCTACAGTCTCTCGAGCCTTAACCTGGAGTATCTTGACTTGAAAAGAAGGGCACCGAGCTTTAGTCCCGACGTTCAAGCGGCTCGTGCAAAGAGTCCGGACATTCCCGGGGAGTCCATCATGTGGCAAAGAGTGATGGGCAGAGCGTGGGAGTTCCGCCTGGTGTCTTTGCGCGGGCCGGGCCACCCTTTGGGGAAGATCTTTCCCAAAAGCTGTGACCGAAGAGGACTAATAACGATGTCGGTCACTCCGGCTGTAGGCTTGGCTGATCAGCCCGCCAAAGTGGCGATCGAAGGACTGGCGCCTTTGCAGGGAGTGACGCTCCGGGCTCTAGTAGTGAACGGGCAGGGCAGCCTCTTCGACGCCTGCGCGCATTACCAAGCGGACCAGCAGGGGAGAATAGACCTGTCCAGAGATGTTTGTAGGGGAGGGGATTATGTCGGCGTTGAGCCCATGGGGCTGTTTTGGAGCCTGTCCCCCGCTACCATGGAGAAGCCCTACCAAAGGCTGGAGCCCGAGGACGTGGAGAGTCCCGTGAAAGTGCAGATCACGGTGCATCAGGAATATAGTCAGCCCGGGGCCATCCCCGGACAGGTGCTTGCTCAAACGAGCGTGGAGAGGTGGTTCACTCTTCCTGGCGTGAGAAGGATTAGGTTGAAGGAAGGTGCGATAAGAGGCAGTTTATTCCTTCCGCCAGGTGAGTAGAGGAGGAGAAACTTACGATGATGATGGTTCAGGCTCTCCTGAGTTAGGGCATTTCCTCCATCAGTTGTCTTGACAACTGATTCTGGACTTTTGCAGTCGCAGTCGAGGCAACCAAACGGGAATAAGCAGTGGGACATTTGTGGTAAGATACAAAAAAAAAAAAAAAAGATAGGGTTGATGGGCAAAGCTCAGGTATCTTGAACAAATTCAAAGCAGAAATAATAATATCCTTTCCATAACACAAGGGATTAAGCATGCATTGAACTCTAACCCATGGCAGTCATACCAAAAATACTTTTAAAATGAGCTTATTTCAATATTTTAAAAAAGCAATTTAAAAAATCCTGTTAATAATGTCCAGGCCCAACACATTTGATCAATATCTACTCCTATTAGGGAACGGCCCATTTCCAGGTGTGATAGACATGTTTGGTGACGAAGGTGGGTTAATCGAATTCCGATCCAGCCTTCTGGCAACCCATGGCTTTGCAGCTCTTTCCTTGCCATATTTTAATTTTGAGGATCTCCCAAAAGCCATGGATGATTTCCATCTTGAATATTTTGAAGAGGCAGCCAGGTTTTTGTTGCGCCATCCGAAGGTGAGTGATGTGAACAAAACTTCTCTGTTTATAATACAATTTGCACCAAGGCAACATGAACAATTTTTTTCCAATGGATTCTGAATTAAAAAAATATGAGGAAACTGTAAGGAAAACTTATGCAAGTATCAACCTCTTGTTTTGCCAGGAAACATACATTACTGTTAGGTGTTAAGTTCAAGCTCCCACATATAGATACTGATAACAAAATGGTTAGTGCTTGTATAAAGGTAAAAAGATAAAGGTTTCCCATCCAGTCGTGTCTGATTCTAGGAAGCAGTGCTCATCTCCATTTCTTAGCTGAAACCATTTCTGTGGTTCTATGGCCAGCATGATTACAGGCTGAGGCACATGGAATGCTGTTACCTTCCTGCCAAACTGGTACCTATTTATCTACTTGCATTTGCATGCTCTTAAACTGCTAGGTGGACAGGACCAGCACTTGTATAGCCAGGCATTTTTCTGCACATAAAAAGAATGAGTGGGAAAACTTTACAGGAGGTAGAAAAAGTCAGAGGCCATAAAATTACTGAGAGAATTTTGGATGTAAACTTACTTAGGTTTACAAGAAACCTGGTTTCAAAATCTTCTGCATTAATATTTTGCGTATAAAAGTATGTCTAATTGTGATACTAAGCAAATAGATATCAGTTTAAAATAGGATTTCATGTACTGATTTGGTTCTCAGTGATAGTCATTTTCTATGACAAAAGACATAAATTCATTTAATATATTTTAAACATTTTTCTTCGGGAAATCTTTGTCAAAATCTGGTTTGTTTCCAAGAAAACTATGGAAACATACCTAATAATCACACCATATTACAAAGATTTAATCACACACAAGGATAGATATTCATTTTCTGAACAAAGTAGGGTTGTTCTCCCCTATACCACCCCAACACAGGGATAGGGTAGAGGAGAACAACCCTACTTTCCTTATACTTTTGCTCATAAATCTTTTATTCAAAATATTTTGAAGAGAGTTTGTTTAGGTTAGCCCTAAAAATAATTTAATATATAGGAATCGCTCTACCGTTCTGAAAGCAGTATGCAGTACAAAATAGAAAAGCAACTTTTGAGGGAGCAGATAGATTATATTATTTTATTTTTATTTTGAAAGAGAGATACATTATATAGTCCTATTATAAATATACTAAGCTTTTACTCATTGAGGTTTCTTTATTCGCCAATATTTCTAACAAATGAGCCTGAGAGGCTGAATGGCACTTATTAATAATGTAATTTATATAATAAATATCTTTTTGAAAATAGTTAATAAAACATTTGCATTCTTTTTAATTCTGTTCAATAATTTAACCCATGCTATTTGATTCATGAAGGTTAAAAAACCAGGAGTTGGTGTTATTGGAACTGGGAAAGGAGGAGAACTGGCTTTGTCAATGATGACCTTCCTTCCAGAAGTAGTGGCTGCTGTCTGCATTTCTGGCTGCTGTTCGGTCACCGCCACTGCCCTTCATTATGGAAAAGAGACTCTGCCTGGGCTTTGCTTTAATATGAGCAGGATCAAGATTTTGGACAATGGAATATTTGATATTTATGAGGCTTTGGATGACCCAAGGAATCCAGCCAATTCACAGTCCCGGATCCCCATTGAAAAGGCAGAAGGCCACTTCCTTTTTGTGGTTGGAGAAGATGATCACAATTGGAAGAGCTCCTTGTATGCTGAAATAGCTACTACATGCCTACACCAGCATAAGAAGGCCAATTTTAATCTCTTGAGCTACCCTGGAGCAGGCCATCGAATTAATCCATCTTTTTCTCCTGTTTGCCTGGTAGCTTTAGACCGTGTTCTAGGGGTGCCTATTCTGAGTGGTGGAGAGAACAAAGCTCACGCCCATGCGCAGGAACATTCCTGGGGAAAGATTCTTGAGTTCCTGAATTTGCACTTGAAATGAGCAGGTGGATCGTTGAACACTGAAATTGAGAGGAAAAAGTTCCAAAGAAGACAAAGAAATAGTCAGAAACTGAGCAAGAAGGATGGGCAGAGATAACATATAAAATATATGCCTTGGGTTATATTATGAACAGAATAGATAACAAAATGAGGTTAGTTCAGATGGAGTGGTCAAAAGTATATTTTTTTCAGAAATGTAATTTAGTACTGCAGCGAAGAATCACTTTGTTTATAGTATTACAAATGTCAGTTAACTCCTAAAACAATGCAACAAATTACGCACAGCCAACAGCACCAAGTGTGGCTTCTGCCATTTTGAGATCATATATCCAAAATATAACCATTTCCTGCCGTCTGGCAATTTTATGTTTTTGGAATATAACTTCAGCACACATAGCAAGTACTGTATTGTTACTTGAATAGAGAACACAAATGAGAGGTGGATATTATAATTTACAATGCTATATGAAGTTGCCTGCAAAGGGTATTAGCCAATTTATTATGAAAGATGACAGGTTTTCTTTAGCTGGTAATCAAATTATACTGACTTTTACAACACAGATACCTTTTTTCATAAGATACCAAGACAGATTACAGCTTATATAAGTCTAGCAAAAATCAACCTTGCCAAAAGTTCCAAAATCTTTAGTTGGAATCAGATTTTTAAAAAACAACATAATAACAATGCAATTTTAACTAAAATGTACTTCCAAAATATACAAACTATCCCATTAAAATGTTTAGAGTATGTCAGTTTTTAAGGCTTGCTCACTATAGGAATGCTCTTATCAACAATCATAGTGACAAAAATATTTTATCTGCTCTGCATATTGATACCACCTAAATTGACATTTATAATGGTTCTAAGAATAAATTGTCAAACATTTAATGTTTAGTATGAAGTATTACTAAAACTCTTATTTAAAGTGTATTTTATTGCAATTTCTCAAGCACTTACCTACATATTACTAAAATTCTCTTGTTTGTGTGTATCCAGTACCTCGATGAAACTGCACTGTAGGGCAACAGTTTTTGAACTAACATTTTGAACCTCAAATGAGCTAATTTACCGAATGCATCCAAAATCTAGAACCTATGACTCCTGTGGAATTGAAATTTGACAAATTCCATAAAACATTTTATGACTTAATACAAAATATCATAAAACATTTCAAGTGGGCAGTTCCTAATGTTTGACTGTGCTATATAGTTCAACATGAGCTACTTTTAAGACAGATACATCTCTGAATATCTCCCTGAATTTCTAAGAATTTTTCCATTGAAGGCTATACATTAGAAACTCTGCCATTAAAGTATCTGGTAAGGAAATATCACTGAAACAATGACATGATGGTTCACAGCTTGTCTAGTACTTTCTAAAATTACACCTAAGTTCAATAACTTTATGCACAAACATACTTGCTTTTCTACTGGGGGAAAAACATCTAAAATTAAACCAACAATTCTTCCAAAGTAAAATGGGTACAATAATAGTGTCACCAGGAATAAATTATATGTAGCAATATGTCTTATCCCCAAGCTCAGAAAACAAAACCATTCACACAGTAGTTAACAATGGCAAAGAAATTGGTATTAGTGAGTTCAAACAGGCATACACAACATTTTATTCCAGTTTAGGACTCTGGAAATTGAACAAAACTTTGATGTGCTGAAATTCAGTAGTAGTGGTTCAACTTAAAAGCTACCTCAGTCAACTACAGGTGAAATTCAAAAAATTAGAATATTGTGCAAAAGTTCATTTATATCAGTAATGCAACTTAAAAGAAGAAACTAATATAGGAGATAGACTCATTACATGCAAAGCAAGATAGTTCAAGCCGTGATTTGTCATAATTGAGATGATTATGGCTTACAGCTCATGAAAACCACAAATCCACAATCTCAGAAAATTAGAATCTTGTGAAAAGGTTCAATATTCTAGGCTCAAAGTGTCCCACTCTAATCAGCTAATTAAGCCATAACACCTGCAAAGGGTTCCTGAGCCTTTAAATGGTCTCTCAGTCTGGTTCAGTAGGAATCACAATCATGGGAAAGACTGCTGACCTGACAGTTGTGCAGAAAACCATCACTGACACCCTCCATAAGGAGGGAAAGCCTCAAGGTAATTGCAAAAGAAGTTGGATGTTCCCAAAGTGCTGTATCAAAGCATATTAACAGAAAGTTATGTGGAAGGGAAAAATGGAAGAAAAAGGTGCACAAGCAGCAGGGATGACCCAGCCTGGAGAGGATTGTCAGGAAAAGGCCATTCAAAAGTGTTGGGGACTTTGACAAGGAGTGGACTGAGGCTGGAGTCAGTGCACCACACACAGACGGATCCTGGACATGGGCTTCAAATGTATTCCTCTTGTCAAGCCGCTCCTGAACAACAAACAATGTCAGAAGTGCCTTACCTGGGCTAAAGAAAAACAGACCTGTCCTCTTTTCTGATGAGAGCAACTTTTGCATCTCATTTGGAAACAAAGGACCCAGAGTCTGAAGGAAGAATGGAGAGGCACACACTGCAAGATGCTTGAAGTCCAGTGTGAAGTTTCCACAGTCTGTGTTGATTTGGGGAGCCATGTTATCTGCTGGTGTTTGTCCACTGTGCTTCATTAAGTCCAGGGTCAATGCAGCCATCTACCAGGAGATTTTGGAGCACTTCATGCTTCCTTCTGCAGACAAGCTTTATGGGGATGCTGACTTCATTTTCCAGTAGGACTTGGCACCTGCCCACACTGCCAAAAGCACCAAAACCTGGTTCAATGACTGTGGGATTACTGTGCTTGATTGGCCAGCAAACTCGCCTGACCTGAACTCCATAGAGAATCTATGGGGCATTACCAAGAGAAAGATAAGATACATGAGACCGAACAATGCAGAAGAGCTAAAGGCCCCTATTGAAGCATCCTGGTCTTCCATAACACCTCAGCAGTGCCACAGGCTGATAGCTTCCATGCCACGATGCATTGAGGCAGTAATTGCTGTAAAAGGGGCCCAAACCAAGTACTGAGTACATATGCATGCTTACCCTTTTCAGAGGTCTGATATTGTTCTATGTACAATCCTTGTTTTATTGATTGCATGTAATATTCTAATTTTCTGAGATTGTGGATTTGGGGTTTTCATGAGCTGTAAGCCATAATCATCTCAATTATGACAATCACGGCTTGAACTATCTTGCCTTGCATGTAATGAGTCTATCTCATATATTAGTTTCACCTTTTAAGTTGCATTGCTGAAATAAATGATTTTTTGCATGATATTCTAATTTCTCGAGTTTCACCTGTATGTGCTGCACTGCATATTAAAACAATGAAAAAAGTAGGAAAAAGTATTACAAGTATTTCTTGCTGTATCAGGAAAAAGCAAGAACTAAAAAAATCCCAATATCAGTAGGACATCCTGAAAGACCTACCTTTAAAGGGCCTTTAATGTTATTTAATATATCTAATGTATCTGATACTGATTAATTTATCAGGTTAATTGGAAAGTGGTTCAGAAAAGTTTTGTCACAATATGCCAATACTACTGTTTTTCTTTGCATCTGGAATAGTCTGATACAACTTCTGATCTGAAATATATTTTTAGCCAGGAAATGTTTCTTCAGCATTTTTGCAAATCAGGTGAAACACTATTTACATTCAAAAGCTTGATCCTTAAAAAAAAAAAAATCTTTGCTTTTACTTTTGGGGAAATATGTGACAGCATCAGATCACTAAAAAGCACTGAATTTCACTCCTCTGTAAACAAATGTTACCCTGACCGCTCTGATGAAAGCGGAAATATAATCTGACAACAAACAAATATTCAATGAATTAAGGAGATCATATCTGGACTATAAAAATCCGGACGATCGTGGCATCAGAGAACTCCTCCGGATTTCTGAATCCCAATCATGACATGCCTCGACAATTTTTGTCCTTTCTTCCCTTGATAACGACAGTCACTTTCTGCTATTGCTTATTTAGGGCTTCCACTCACCTACTCACGCATGCGCACAGATACGCTCACGCATACGTCTCATAAAAAAAAAAAAGTAAACCGAATTGCTGCGGCCAACGTGGTTCAACGCCTCGAAATTCCGCTTGTACGGGACGCACAGCGCCCCCTCCCTCCCGCTGAAAAAAACAACAGCGGAAATCAACGCGCTTCCCCCTGCCTCTAGGGGGAGACTACATGAATGAAAAACCCCTCTATTTTCAGAGGGATCTCTATGATCCTGTTGTTGACTTTGCTTTTTTGCTCACGTGCCTGCTTCCCCTTCCCCCCCCCGCAGCTTTCAGATGAGCATGCGCGCGGGTTTCGCTTGCCATAGCAACCAGGGCTGGAGACGGTAGCAACTGGAATCCTAACAATGGTGAGTTCCTTGGCGGGCTACCGGGGGAAGATGAGGCGCCCGGGGGAAGATGAGGCGGAGGGAGGGGATTCTCCTTTGGGAAGGGGAGTTGGGGGTCCCGCGTTGGCTGGCTGGCTGGCTGGCTGGAGGTAAGTAGTAGCTGTTAATACTAGTGGCGATGGCTGATGGAGGGAAGGGAACAATAGCAACGGGAATGTTCTGACAAGAGAGGGGGAGCTTTGGGAAGGAAGGAAGGAAGGAAGGAAGTCACTGAAGCAACAGGTTTCAAACATCGCTGGAGAAACCAAAGAGGCCTGTGAGAAAGGAAAGAAGGAAAGAAATAAAATTCGCTGGAGCAACAGGTTTCGGACATTGCTGGAAAGAGGAGATCTCTTGCGGGAAATGAGGGACCAAAGAGGCCTGTGAGAAGTCGGGTTGTGGTGTGGGAGGTACTGGACCCACTGGAGATTGTGAGTGCTTTAAAAAGTTTTAGAGGGAAGATGTCCCAGCAGCGATACGGGGTACAGTAGAGGAGCAAATGACCGCCATCAGTCATGTGAGTTGAAATCTCAAATAATCTCGCTTTGTCCGTGCAATCTTCCCCCTTTACATCTGACACGTACAATGATTTCCTCTGGAAAATGGTGTGAGGGATTACAAAGAGAGGTGGGGTGTGTGTTAGGGACTCCTAAGTATACAGTGGAGCATAATGCTTGATTAGATAGTATACCCAACTTAGATCTCCATCAAAGAGCAAAAAACAAAAAAACCCTTGTGAGAACTGAAAACTGTCAACAAACAAGAGAGGAACTGAACCTTTTTTTTTAGTGAAATTAGTAAAAAAAAAAAAAAGCCAGGTACTTCAAGAGTTGTGCAATTGTTCCATCAGCAACAGCAAATTCCCCTTAGAACCCACTGATAATGGAAAGTGGGAAAAGATTTGCTGATTTCTATCTCCCACTTCAGCCTCCTGCACCACTTTCTCCACTATTCAAATGGTCTGCTAACTGTAGGAAGTCTAAAAACAAAAATCCAAATAAGACTGCTTTTATGGAATCCCAGCTAGTAGGTATGTTACAATAAGTATAATAGGTCAGTGATAGGCAGAAGGCACCTTAGGTTGACTCGCGGACACCTGCAGCAAAGATTTTGACCTATCACTTGTTAAGCAAAACATAATACAGCTATAAAGAAGGGATTTTGAGCATTAGGGATAAATTGTTATGTGGAAGGCCTTTGCATTTCATTTCTGTTTGAAAAAAATTCTGAGCTCAGAATTCTTTTAATTGGAAATGTTCATCTTTTGCACAAAGTAGGTAATTAATTTTTGAGTTCTGATTGCAAAGATAGGAGATTGAAGAAACTTAAAAAGCAACAAGATTTTTTTTAACTTTTGCCTTTATTTTGGAGGTCTTCATGATGGTTGAAGTCTGATATAATTTAATTTTTTCCCATAGGCGGGATGCTCATTTGAAGAGTGATCTGCATAATTGATGCAAATTAATTATAATCTAAGAGTTGTCTGAATATCAGAAGACGCCTTCAGTAGAATGGTAAATAAATACTTTAAAATCATGACAGAAAATTTGCATTAAAGAGTTTGAAATTTTCCAAACTGTACTTAATATGTATTTATATGATAAATTTAAATACTGTTTTTCTGGCTTATGATTAGGGTGTATTCAACATTTCATACATAGATTGACGAGGTACTCTTTCTTTTCATATATACGTTACTATTTCTTTTTCTTCTTAAGAGGGATTAAGGTAGGATTTGATTGCAAGAATAATACCTAAAAGCTACATGTAAAACTAGATGGAGCTAGAGAAGCCTTTCCATCTTGCGCTTTAAAAAATCTCAGTAAGCTCTTTTAAAGCACAGATTATCTATTATAAATGAGTGACACTACATAAAATTAAGTTGTTTTTTTAGCTGTTAAGAATTGACAGTCTAGTCTGAGTAGAGAAAAGCATCTTAACAGGATGGAAAGTTGCTAAAATATTTTGTATTACAAATCATAACTTCTGACCTCAATTTCTTTTCCTTTTTGAATTGCTTACTTATAAACTCTTGACAAAGGAAGTATATATTGTGCTACTACAGCTTCTATGCAGAATTATGCATTTTTTTTCCTTTTACATAATTTTTCATTAGAATAGAAAAGTAGCAACATTTAAATGTAAAGGGTGAAAGTTTGCATCTCACGTACATAATGTTATCCTTTCAGTGAATAAAAGCATCAAGAATAAATCATCAAGAATAAAGACTGACTATAGCTGTCATATCAATAATTCATAAGTAGTTTTATTCATGCTTTACTGAAAACATGTCATTTTATTTTTTTATCTGTGAACCATATAGTCTTATCCTATATTATTTGATGGTCTTTGTAGTGTTTTTATTAAATTGAATCACAAATTTCCATATAAAAATATAGCAAGGACAGATGAACCCTATAAAATAAACAGTGTGTCAGCTAATTTTGGATGGTTTAAATATAAGAAACAGTGCTACAGTTTTAATTTTGTATAGATTATCCTGAACATGAAGTTGGACAGACCTTTTGTATCAGTAGGATTGTTACATGCTAATATGTATTTCTTGTCAAAAATAAGATTGGACATGAAAAATCCTGAAGAAAGAATTTCAGAAAAAGACTCATGAAGTGTAGACATAAACCAAATTGCTAAACTGCCTCTCTAATAGGTCCTCTGATACCACCCAATGAAAAATCAGAAAACAAATCATATAATTCATATCTTTCATTATTTCTACAGAACTCAGGGAGTGAGAAACTTAGAGAGTTTAAACTCATAATATAGAAAGACAGATATGGGGTTAATAGATGCAGCAAAATTATGGCATGTATCCATACTAAGCAGTTAAAAGGTTGTAGAGATCTGGAATATTAACAGAAGGGCAACAGAGATTATCACAGAATGAGAAACTAAGTCCCATGAAGAGAGATGAAAGGAGCTGGGTTCTTTTAACCTTTAAAAATGAAGAGTGAGAGGGACTATAATAAAATTTCAAATATCTCAATTACCAAAGCAGTAATCATCTCCCTCTTCTTGATTATGTTCAAACAGAAATTAGATAGTCTTCTATTGTAGATATATTCATTTAGATTCCTAAGATATCATACTTAACAGGCTCTTTGAATGTTATGATTGTTTTTTTGTGTCATGGATGTTCTGCCAGCACCCATTAGCTTATAGTTTACTGAAGCTGCTTTTTCTTGTATCACATGGACCTCCAGCAGTGGCCTTTTTGATTGTAGCCCATGGTGCTGTCTATTATAGCAGAAGTTCACAGGCAGTTTTTGCTGCCAAGAGACTGGGTTGGGGGCGGGGAGGAATTTATGGAGCAACTGCTGAATTTGTTAAGTGAATAACATTAGCCTTTGACAGATTTTATTTTAGTAGGTACATTCATACAAATAATAAAAAGTGATGTGAGGCGGAATGAAATTGTTAATAACAATCAGCAAGTATATCACTATAAATAATACAGCAACTACTTGTTCAGTTCTTCCCAGTTTCTATCCACTTTTCCTCAGGCCTTGCTCTTTTTTGTACATGCTGCCCTTGAATTGCTTGAAAATAGCAACAACAGCTCAAAAGGCCCCATATTCATTAGAGAGTGTGAGGTAAGGTTGGAGAATAAAGTAAAAAATCATCTACTAGTTCTGATCCCTCTAGCTCACATAAGCTAAAATGAACAGTTTTTTCTTCTTTTAAAAAAATTCCACTGATTTCAGATTTGTATAGATGAAACTCATAGGACTTTTAACCTGGGACCAGAATAAAATTGTAAATACTTATTAAACTGATCCCCTCCTTGATCAAGACTTGATTTAATTAATGTCAGTGTGGTATGCTGGTGAAAGCATTAGACTGGGACTGAATACACCAAGGTTCAGGTCCACCCTCTACTACAGAGCTCATTAGCTGACTCTGAGCCAGTTACTCTCAGCTCAACTTAGTTCAATCATAGGGTTGTTTTGTGGAGGGAAAATGGAGTAGGGAGTGTTTTGTATGACTTCATGAGCTCCTGAAGGAAAAGCAGGATACTGCCAAATCTTAACAGACAAAGAAACAAATGATAAAGCCAAACAATTATCTAAGAGGGTTGTGTAAATCCATTATATTTTATTTATATGTTGTTGGGTTTTTTTGTTAGGCAAAAGCAACAACTATTAAGGAAGCTCTAGCCAAATGGGTAAGTATATTGTGTGTTCTTTATATTGATTTTCTTTATCAAGAAAAGTTGTTTTCATTGTGCTTTTTTAAATTTTTCGTTGATGCAAAACGTTTGCAAGGAACCCAAAAAAGCTATGTAGAAAAGCAAACTTTTTAGCTTATTTAGTATTTGAACTGCAAATATACTTCTGTGAAGTTTAATTAATATTTATATAACACTATGAGCTGAAAAATGCCTATTACAGACATTCCATAATCATTGTATGAGGAATATATATTAAAAGCCATGTCAAGAACTCATAGAAATCAAGCTTTGTTAATATAGGGAATAAATATAGTAGATAAACAGCTAATGGTAGACATGTTTGGGAAGGATTTATTAACAAACTGGGAAGAGAAGCAGTAAGTAAAGTGGTTTGATTATTGGGCTGCATATCGCAGAATAAGGCACAGAGAACCTTAGTGAAATTGAAGTTGTATAGAGCAATAAGGAAAAGGAGAAATATTGGGAACCTAAGTAAATGTGATTTAGTTAATTGCTCAGAGATTGAATGCTCTAAAATGAGAATATATAGAATGAGAATTTATATTTTATATCTAGCTAAGAATACCCCCCACCCCCCAGATTTATTGGAATATTCCATGTTGATGGCATATGAGCAAATGAAAACTTGGAACAGTTTAATTGTTATACAGTATATTGTGTTCAGGACAAAATTACAATGTTTCAATGTTCTGGTCAGATCAGCTGCTACAGCATTCCAAAGCTTAAAAGACAATTGGGGACTTCTTCCCTGGTTATCTGTGATTTAGAACGGTGTGAACAATAACAACATGGCTGTTCAAACTCAGGTTTGAAGTATGTCCTGCTAGCCTGCCCTTAGACCCAACATGCTCACTGGATCCATTACTCCACTGGTTCCTTTTGGTCATCTCCACAACCACCTTTTTCCTTTTTATCCTCAACCCGTAGGTGAACATGGATTGAGTGGATACAAATTCAGTTCACTGTTAATTCATCTTGTGTAAAGGAAGAGCTGTATTACTATTTTGAGCTGTGAATTCAGCTTTCCCCTTTTAATAAGTAACAGCACACAATTCTACAGGAAAAGCTGTCATACCATTAATAACCAATTTCCTTACTGCTGTCACCCTCCCTGTCCCTTGAGTAGTGAAGCCTTATTTGGCCCTCCCTCTGATATCATCGTCCCTCCAAAAGCGCTTGTCCTTTTCCCATAGTAGTTTAGGAGAGTCATTTTTTATAGGGGAGATTGAATGGATGGAAATTGAGGCAAGTAGAGGGGTTTAAAGGTTTAAAAAAGATAAAACGTCTTTATAAAGTTTGTGGCAGCATCTAAGAAGCAGCATAGCAGTGGCATCACTATCTCTATGCAGGTAATTTCTGATTGGAAGAATTAATTCCATCAAATACATAGAGAGATTTTTTTTTTGTGACAGAAAAAAAGTGTCTTTCAAAACATGAAAGGGGTTGATCTTAAAGGGGGTTGAGGAGAGTCCTTTCTCTCTTTATGTTGCTTTGAAACAGATGCCAAAACTCAAAAGGGGCACACTTGAACTAAAAGGTAATGGGGTTGTGTAGAGGCTGCCTCAGAGGCAGACATGCGCTCACCGCTTTAGTAGTAGAAGTGCTAGTATTGAATTCAGTCTTATTGCAAGTCCTAGTCCTCCTCCCTTAAATGTTTTATTAACAGCAGTTTAATGCTGGCCTGAGTTACTGAACAGTTATCATTCCATACCAAAGTTCAGTCCGGCCTAGCGGGGAAAAACCCTAAGTATCACACTTGGTGTTTAGATTGAGAAGCGTGATAGCATATTTGTTTAAAAGGAGGTCATTTATTTTTCTCTGAGTAGATTAGAATAAATAATCTCTAAATTTTGAGGAAGCTGTTTTTGTCATTCTTTTTTTACCTTCAGGAAGAAAAAACTGGTCAAAAGCCATCGGAGGCCAAGGAAGTGAAACTCTATGCTCAGGTTCCCCCTATAGAAAAGATGGATGCTTCTCTTTCCACTCTTGTTAACTGCGAGTAGGTCCTAAATACTAAAATAAATGTATCCTGGGTTGTTCGTACTTTCAGCAGTATAGGCTGCCCTTATTTAGTGACAATTGAGACCAGCAACTCCATCATGAAACCACTCTATCAGTCGCTACATGGGAAATCACATGACTGGGACTGTGCTTTCCTTTTCCAGCTTAGTGGGCAATGCTCCATGTTCAGCTTGAAACTGCAAGACTAAATAGTGTTACATCTTCAGTTTTGCTTGCCTCCTAACCATTCCTTTGCCCTTTGGAATGTTAGCTCCAACTGGAATAATTAACAAAAAGGGAATTAATGTTTGTATTTACATTGATTGGAGAGGAAGGGATTACAGGAGAGTAAGCAATCATACACATGGGAAATACACATTGAAAGCAGTTTTATTTGTTAAATTTATTTGCCACCTACCTCATCATGGCGTTACTCGAAGCAGCAATTAAACTTAATGCACTGATGTTGGCAACTGCAAATGCAGTATACAGAACACCTAGGTAATTCCTGGTGCTCCTTCTCACTCTCTTGGAATCCTTTCCTCTCCAATTTCTTCATTCTTCAAGAGGGGAGGAACTAGTCTGGCACAGGAGAGATTGCTGTGAGAAATATTTGACACCTCCCAGAGTGGAGAGGTTTCCACAGGTATATTTTGGCACATGATTACTATCTTGCATCCCACCCATCGCCCCCTCCAATTTTTCAATTGTAACATTAAATATTTTTGAACATTACTCTTTTAAACAACTTTATAATATTCACAAGGCTTAATTGATATAGTGCCACATCATGATTTGAATTAATCATATTAAAAACTGAGGTGTGTTTTCAGTTTTGAAATGTAGAGGTTTTGCACTATTTACCCTTTAGTCTATATTGAGCAATTAGCTTTCAGAACCCGTGCCACAGTGCCTCTTCAGTTCCTATCTCGCCCCCAATAACAATTGTCACAAAGTATTTACAAATCTTCAATCGTTACAGAATTACAATTAATATAAAATCCTCTTTTTTCTTTGTTTCAAGAAAACTCTCTTTATCTACAAACTGCATTGAAAAAATTGCCAACTTAAATGGGCTAAGTAAGTAATAATGAACATATTGCATCCTTTCTCAAATTTCTGTAAGCCACTATTTTAGAAATGGAGCTTATATATGTCACACTTGCTTATGCCACTTTATCAGTTTTGTTCCTCATTCTATTCATAGAAAATAACTGTAATTGTATGTATCTCATACTGCAAAGATAGGAAGGTCTCCTTTTTAGTATAACTGTGTAAGCAGAGACCTTAATGTTTATAGCTGTCTTAAATATTCAGTTGAATAGAAAGTTGGGATATAAATTGGATAAATAAATTTAAAAAATACTGTTCCATAATCCTTAATGAATAGATTTTTCTCCTGCTATTGATTGATTCAGGCTGATAGTAATAACTATTCTTATTAATCTGTCATATTGTGCAGCAAAATACAGAATTAATTTTAAAATCAAGCTTTATTTGAAAAAAATATAAGCAGTACAATATTAATTTGATTTTATTTGAGTACTGATTAGAATATAGCCTTCTGCATTGATAACCTTTTGCATCATTTGAAATAGTAGACTTGAGGCATTATTGAAAAAAAATTGAATATTTCTCAAGATATTCAATATAATTTTTCCACTTAAAATGAATTGATTGTTTTTTAAAAACATTCTCCTCGATTGTTTTTACTTCTTGGGAAACTTGTCATCTGTAGCCTCTAGCTATGTCATGAATCTACAAATGCACAATTCAGTGTGCTAATGAAGAAGTTGATTATTTTGGCTCATTACATGACTTGAACTTATGGCTCTCTGAATAATAATCTGTTCAGAGCATGAGGAAGATTCAGGGAAACTCAACTACCTGCCAATTCCTTCATTATTTGCAAAAAGGAACAGCCATCTCTCTGGTTCACAATGAAGCCATTAACAAGAAAGTGAATATACTCTCTCTTAATGAAATATAAGATGATTGGGCTTTGAAGATTAAGTACTATAACACAGTTGCTGAAATTTCTATAACCTGTCCCCTTAATCCTTTTACTAAATATTGTTAAAGTAGCCTGAAAAATCTTGCTTTTCATTGAAAGCCTAATAGTATGGTTAAAGCAACCACAAGACATTTCTAAATAGTGCCTGTTCAGTGCTGAATATCTATTTCTGTTCTGTTTTTTTTTAATTTAAATCCTTTTTCCTTTAACAGTTAAGTGTAGTGGGTAAGGCACCAGGCTAGAAACTGAGAGATTGCAAGTTCTAGTGCCACCTTAGACATAAAGGCATCTGGGTGACTTTGGACCAGTTATTTTCTCTCAGCCCTAGGAAGAAGGCAGTGGCAAACCATTTCTGAAAATCTTGTCAAGAAAACTGCAGGGATAATAGTCAACGGGAATCAATACACGTGTTCTTTGACCAACTGGACTGATATGCATTATTCTTAGGTATCATCTGCTGGGCTTTTATTTATTTTTTAAATGTATATGTTGCCCAATTCTCAAAACGTCTGGATGGCTATAGTATTTCTTAACTAATAATGTAGAAATATAAGTGTGTTTCTGTTACAGAAAACTTGCGGATATTGTCATTGGGAAGGAACAACATAAAAAATCTGAATGGGCTGGTATGTAATCTTGATGAGGTAGTTGTTTCTCATAATAACAGTAAGAATATCAGTGTATGTAGTGGATATTAGTTTGTTGGGACAAATATTGAATAAAACTAACAATAGTGTAAGTTTTACAAAATCTTGAAGAATCATAGATTCTTAAAGAATTATAAGATCTCTACCTCATGTCAAGAGGATATATGATTTCCACAAATAGTTTTTCACAGCTGGTCACAGTCACTGATAAAATCTCACTAAGTAGCCATATTCATTTAATGGAACTGCACAAGAAGGGTTGCAAAAAATGCCTTAAGGTCCAGTTATGACTGGCAGCTAATACAGATAACAAACAGCTTACGTAATAATTTGATCAGCTAGTTCCATTTAACATTGCTGCCATATGGAAAATTTCATATTTTATTCCTTGCATTACAGTAATTCAACTACACATTGCCAGAAAGCAGTAGCAGCAGCAATCTATCAAGGCAAGGTCATAGTATATCTGCTAAATTGTTGAATGGTACATGATACATATGTATGTCTGCACCAAAATAATGAAATCAAGAGCACTTACACTTAGGACCCTGATTTTTAGGAACGTAAAACTTCTCTGAAGCACCATTATATATCTGGATTGTTTATTTGTTCTCGCCCAGTCTATCGCCCTGCTGAATTCTAGTTTAGAATATCTTTTGTCTCATAAAAATTAGATTATTTCTTGCAACAAATTGATATCCTTAGTAGATCAGAACTCTCAGATATGCCAGTCTAGAACAGGCTAAAATCCCAAAGAAGCCACCTGACATGACTCTTGCCTGACTGATGTAATCCAAAAGGCTTTGAAATCTGTGGGTCCCTCTTATGATCCCCATCCCAACTTGGGAATATATAGAATGAGGATTTGATTTTTCTTTCAACTCTATCGTTTTTCTATTTTAGACTTACCTTAATTTATGCTCTGGTACTATGGAAGCAAAAGATTGTACTTTTTTTTTTTGCTTTTTTTAACTTAAAAGCTTCTGATGGCAATAGAACATTTTTCCCAGAACGTTATTGTCTTTCAGGAAGCAGTTGGGGATACCTTAGAGGAGTTGTGGATCTCATATAACTTGATTGAGAAGTTGAAAGGTCTCCATGTGATGAAGAAGCTGAAAATTCTCTACATGTCCAATAATCTGGTGAAAGATTGGGGTAAGGCAATGTCATGTCTACTTTGAAACATATTGATCATTTTACTAGGGTTATAGTAGATAATTTATGTTCTGGTGCAAGGATTATCTTAAAATATGTTCACAATTACCCTTCTGCACCACAACCATATTTTTATTTTGAAAGGTCACAGATAATGTGCAATAAAATTAAGTGCAATAATGGGCCTAACCAAAGGAGGTGGATATATTGAAATTATGTTATTTGCTCAGTATTCATGTACATTTACATTTCATATATGCTTTGCTATTGATGAATCTGTATAGTTACCTAGCTAGCTATTTGCTTGTGCTTTTTTATTCCATGCTTAGAAAGTATAGTATGCTAATTTAAAAGTATATAAATATAGCTCAATATACACTGCTCAAAAAAAATAAAGGGAACACTTAAACAAAGCAATGTAACTCCAAGTCAATCACACTTCTGTGAAATCAAACTGTCCACTTAGGTAGCAACACTGATTGACAATCAATTTCACATACTGTTGTGCAAATGGAATAGACAACAGGTGGAAAGCATAGGCAGTTAGCAAGACATCCCCAATAAAGGAGTGGTTCTGCAGATGGTGACCACAGACCACTTCTCAGTTCCTATGCTTTCTGGGTGATGGTTTGGTCACTTTTGAATGCTGGCGGTGCTTTCACTCTAGTGGTAGCATGAGACGGAGTCTAAAACCCATTCAAGTGGCTCAGATAGTGCAGCTCATCCAGGATGGCACATCAATGCAAGCTGTGGCAAGAAGGTTTGCTGTGTCTGTCAGCGTAGTGTCCAGAGCATGGAGACGCTACCAGGAGACAGGCCAGTACATCAGGAGACGTGGAGGAGGCTGTAGGAGGGCAATAACCCAGCATCAGGACTGCTACCTCCGCCTTTGTGCAAGGGGGGACAGGAGGAGCACTGCCAGAGCCCTGCAAAATGACCTCCAGCGGGCCACAAGTGTGCATGTGGCTGTTCAAACGGTCAGAAACAGACTCCATGAGGGTGGTTTGAGGGCCCGACGTCCACAGGTGGGGGTTGTGCTTACAGCCCAACACTGTGCAGGGTGTTTGGCATTTGCCAGAGAATACCAAGATTGGCAAATTTGCCACTGGCGCCCTATGCTCTTCACAGATGAAAGCAGGTTTACACTGAGCACATGTGACAGACGTGACAGGGTCTGGAGATGCCATGGAGAATGTTCTGCTGCCTGCAACATCCTCCAGCATGACCGGTTTGGCAGTGGGTCAGTAATGGTGTGGGGTGGCATTTTAGGGGACTGCACAGCCCTCCATGTGCTCGCCAGAGGTAGCCTGACTGCCATTAGGTACCGAGATGAGATCCTCAGACCCCTTGTGAGACCATATGCTGGTACGGTTGGCCCTAGGTTCCTCCTAATGCAAGACAATGCTAGACCTCATGTGGCTGGAGTGTGTCAGCATTTCCTGCAAGATGAAGGCATTGATGCTATGGACTGACCCGCCCATGCCCCAGACCTGAATCCAATTGAGCACATCTGGGACATCATGTCTCGCTCCATCCACCAACGCCACATTGCACACAGACTGTCCAGGAGTTGGGGGATGCTTTAGTCCAGGTGTAGGAGGAGATCCCTCAGGAGACCACCCACCACCTCATCAGGAGCATTCCCAGGTGTTGCAGGGAGGTCATACAGGCACGTGGAGGCCACACACACTACTGAGCCTCATTTTGACTTGTTTTAAGGACATTACATCAAAGTTGGATCAGCCTGTAGTGTTTTTTTCCACTTTAATTTTGAGTGTAACTCCAAATCCAGACCTCCATGAGTTGCTAAATTTGATTTCCATTGATAATTTTTGTGTGATTTTATTGTCAGCACATTCAACTATGTAATGAACAAAGTATTTAATAAGAATATTTCATTCATTCAGATCTAGGATGTCTTATTTTTGTGTTCCCTTTATTTTTTTGAGCAGTGTATAAATATACCTAAAACAAGATGGATTGATGACATCAGCAAGTATTGGGGGCTCAATTGGCAAAAGAAAGCTCAGGACCATATATTTTGGAAACATGTGGAAGAGGCCTTCATCCTGCAGTGGATAGACAATGGCTAAAATGATAATGATGATGATATTTATAAACTGGCATTGCATGTTTTCGAGTTTTGATGAGTAATGTAGCTGTGTTCTGATTTTACTTTTTTAATGTCACTAGATAAAATAAATTAACAGAATTCTGTACATACAACTGAGCTAACTATATGATATAACATTAAAAAGAAACGGAAAAATGAGATTTATAAACATCTTTTAAAAATGATCAAATTGCTTGGAAATCCTTTGCCTTGTTCCTTTATTAAACTAAGACTAATTTGAAGTTTGAGAGCAAGCTTGGCATAATGGTTAAGGCACCGGACTTTAAACCAGGAGACTGTGAGTTCTATTTCCACCTTAGGCATGAATCCACCTTGGGCTGGTCACACAATCTCAGCCCTAGGAAGAAGGCTCTAAGAGCAAACCAGTTCAAAAATCTTGCCAAGAAAACTCTAGGGATTAGTCCAGACAGTTACCAGGAATTAATACTGACTCAAAGGTACACCAAGGGGTGGGGGACGGGGGGGATGGACAGACGGACGGACGGACAGACATTTGATCAACAATGTGTAGCAAGTTCATATTTATCTTTTCAGTATTGTATAATAATTTTTGTCATTGTCCCACTTGTGAAAATTCCATAATTTTTAATATCTTAATTAATTCAAAATACTGGGCATATAGCCAAGAAGAATTTGTCACATAAAAGTTGGGCTAAAATCCCTAACTGTCTTGTATGTTAGCCAGAATGTGGAAATAATAGGACAAACCTAGCTGAACAATGTCTTTGAATGTTTTAGTTTCTGAATTGCATTTCTAACAAGGAAGCCGTTGCAGCCAACCTGCTTTAGGCATTCTCTGAAGTACTCAGTATAGGCTGGCTTTTTTTTGGTATATACTTGGAGACTAATTTTTTGATTTTCAAAAACAGCAACTCATTATTTCATATTGTTTCAATATAATTTTCATCAATTTTCTTCAACTTTTTACAAAAGTATGTTGTTAGTTTAGAAGCCTCAATGAATTCCTTCAGAATTTCTAACAAATGCAGAACTTCCGGTGCAGCAATAGTATCAATCCCTGGCAGTCCAAGTACAATTTGAAATTCTCTGAGATCAATCAAATGAGTTCAAGTTTTACAGAAGTTTTAAAAACTTATTCCTTAGTCCCAACTAATATTTAGAGAAACCAGTCTGTCCGGAAAATGGATTTACCCACTATTTTTATAGTTTGTTTTATTTGTGCCTTTGAATCAGTCTTGACACCTGGCAACTGCCTGGACTAGGCCCTACATTTTTCTTGGCAGCATTTTTTGAAGTGGTTTGCCCTTCCCTTCTTCCAAGGTCTGAGCAATAGGCCCAAGGGCCACCCAGCTGGTTTTGTGCCTAAGGTAGGAATTCAGTCTCCCAGCTTGTCTCTTGGTGTTTTGGGCTACTACACTAAACTGGTTCATTGTGTGTTGCAGTTACCTAACGTAAACTTGACTATTGATTATTGTACACTACCCAGAGTCATTTTTCATGAGATGGACTGCTATATAAATTTGATTAATAAATTACTTAATAAATAAACTTCAGAGTAAAAAGATTAAATTGTATCAGAAACACAATGTTTCATACACATATATCTATTAACATTAAACACAGCTGTGGACTTCCATTTGTTAAGTAAAAGTTGTGTGTTCTATAATCTTCAAAGCCAGCTGCGCATCTGCCATTTCACCTGATAATTATTAGAAAAGAAATATCTATACCACATTATCTACATTAGCAGGACTGATCTGGAACACCATATTCTAGATAATGAGACATACTTGTGTTATAAATGCAGCTGATCTAGCAACCTCTGATCTAGCAACCCCTGACCTTAGGACTGTAATTCTGTAGAGGTGGACAAACATTTTCATGGGCAGATAGTAAACTATTAGGATGGTATAGTGCTTTGAATTTCAAGAGTACTGCTTGTATTCCCATGCTTGCTCTTGAAACGTGTGTGTGTGTGTGTGTGTGTGTGTGTGTGTGTGTGTGTGTGTGTGTGTGTGTGTGTGTGTTAGAGTGACTGTAGATGTGCAAGTGGTATCTGTCAACAGCACCAAACCCCCAAACATGACTTTCCAGCTGTAGAGAGTAGCAAGGTAATCTTGGGGAAAGACACAGCTGCTTTAAGGAGTTTTTAACAGGTGATATGTGAGGAGCCACACAGAGATCTTTACTTAAGTAGAACATTGCTTATTAGCACTTTAGCAACCTCATTGATTAAAGCACTATTGAATGTCACAGCTGTTTGAGAATCAGAACTAGAAATCTGGAAAGTTCATATCAGAGGTAGTTAAATATTGCACAGTAAGTGAATTATTCTCTTAACATCTCCCTGCCCCTCTTCTAACATGGGCATTTGGTAGTAACAATGTTAAGCTACATACACATCATGATATTATCATGCAGATAAAATAAGCTCTGTAATTGCAATGATGATGTGATGACTCTATCTCCCTGCAGGCTCCTATGCCTTTTGGTTTTGGAGTTGTGATTTTCCCCCTCCCTTCATAATTTTTTTTCTGATTCTCTTTATGTATGCAGCAGAGTTTGTGAGGTTGGCAGAGTTGCCGCTACTGGAAGACCTGGTGTTTGTAGGCAATCCACTGGAAGAGAAATACTCTGCTGATTCACAGAGTGCCTGGGTTGAGGAAGCAACCAAGCGAGTGTCCAGACTGAAGAAACTCGATGGTGAGAACTGAGGAGGAATAGCATAGCATTAATATTGGAGCCAAAGTTCATATGAAAAGTTAAGCTTGGGAAAGACCAGTTCAGTTGTGATAGTTCATTTTGAGTCTTTTGAAAAGTCAAATAATGATATAAACATTTTTTACTGGACCTTTTGGTTGCAACCAAATTATTCAGCAAAGACCTATAGCATACATAAATGAAAATCTGTAGATTTTTATTCCTACCAAATATTTGTTTTTAAAATAAAAATACTGTGATTGTTGCTGTTTAAAAACATCACAAAAAGCTGCTGTAGCCACATATCATCAGTGTTAGAAGAGAGAGGAGATAAATTAAGCATGTTGGAAATACAGGCCACCTCCCAATAGACACTGATGTTAAAAATCTGATTTTATTTTAGGCTTTGGGATAATTCCCCCCCCCCCAATCCTTAATCCTTATTTTAGGCTTTGGGATAATTCCCCCCCCCCCCAATCCTTAAGCCTTGATCTGAACATATGTATTAATATAAATAACATCATGGGAAATTGGTGGATGCGTTAGTAAATTCACTGAGGAAGTGAGTTGAGCAGTCATTTTACTATTTTTATGCTAATTTTTAATTTAGTTTTGAGTAATAATTTAAAGAAAAACAGAATCTAGCTTAGAATTCCTTTAAATTCTTGTTAACAATCTTTACCAAAATGATATATTGTTGTGAGTCTTCACATACAGCACAAGGTTGAGGAACTGGATAGGGAAAGGAAATGGAAGAAAATGCAATAAAGATTGTTGTGATTTATGTATTTATTTATTTTAGGTATCCCAGTTATAAAACAGGAAGAAGGGGAAGAAGGAGAAAACTAGCACCTTTTCTTTCACATTAAATTATTGATGTATCTCCAGCACTATATAGGATGTGATGCTTTTGTATAAATATGTCTTTAAGAAAACTTTAGGCAACTTTTTAACTGATTCATCTCCATGTTCTTCTCACCCAAAGAATTCTTACTTTTTTATAATGAATGTTTATTTTTTATTTAATACCTGGAGTTTTTCTGCAAGTGTATGATTTTTTTTAAGAGCAGATTTCTATAAGCACATGTTAAATAGTTTTCTCTAATCATTTGAGAAATGGCAGAGGAGTTCTATATAGTATGGCTTTTTAAAAATATCTTTTTTTAAAGAAAGGATTCAAATAATGGTATGCTTTAACATTTATCAAATGTCTCTTGTTTTTTTCTCCCGGGTTAATATCCAGTATTAGATGAAAGAGTGAAGGCAGTTTCTTTTTTCTAAGTGAAGTATTTCTCTCCTCATTTGGTTTAATATGCTGGTTGAATTTTCCTTTACATACTTTAAGGAACATGAAACTCTTAAGCAAAGGTTTTGTGTTGATTATACGTTGCAGAATGGCTGAAGTCCTTTATTATTTTGGAGTCTTGAGTAATCTGAGAAAAGAAAGCAGCTGTCAAAAGAAGTTGAAATATAGCAGGTTGTTCAAAACTAAGCCTCCATTTTAGTAACTGATAAATGACAGCTGAAGAAATTACAGGAAAGGAAGAAGAGAAAAGCAATAATGCTGTAGGATATATAGTACACGTGTTCCAAGGCAGTTTATTTTTTTTCATAAAGGGGACTATAAATCTCCTTACTTTGTCAAAGCCTTCTAACCTAAAATTTTTCACTGATATGACGACATTTTGGACATTCCTAAAGAGGGAAAGGAGGAAAATAAAGTAAGGTGTTACTATTTTGTTGAAGGTAAAATTTAATTTTATAAAGACTTGTGGCAGTTTTTTTTCTGTTTTTTTTTTTCTACTTAAAAGTATTGGCTCTGACAATCCATTTCTCAGTTAACAGATGACAGGCATTCAAAAAAGGAAATGAAACTGCAACTCTCTGCGTAGTTATATGGGAATAAATACTATGGAACACAGCGGTGCTCACTTCTATTTTACACAAATGCTGAGCCTTTCCTCGGGAATATTCTTTAGCCTTTGGATTTATCCTAACCATTTAAATGTGGCAGTTTATTAATAAGATTACCCCTGTGATTCTACTCTGTCTCAAATCTATGTATTTATGAGGCATTAAGACAGTTATTACTCTGAAAGAATTTTGCTGTTCAGATTTTTTTAAAGAGGAGAATTCCTTGCTATTTTAGGCTTGGTTACGTCAAAGAGCAATCCTCCAAGATATTTCACAAAGTTTCACTCGAGGTTCAGGGAAATGGTTCTTGCTCATCCACAGATTGGTTTTTTTTTTTTAAAAAAAAAGAACTTTCAGAGAATTCAATTTTTACTTTCATCCTGTTTATATTCAATCTTAATTGTTTCTGTGAATCAATCCATGTTGATGCATCATTTTAAACAAAGATATTTATATGTTAGGTTTAGTTCTTGGCATTGTTTTTCTCATATGTTCTCATTTGTATCTTCATTGTTGTCTTCACATTAGGCCAGGTGTAGGTAATCTTTTGTTGGCCAGGAGCCCAGCTGAATACTGGGGAAGAGGCTGCAAAATGAATGGAATACTTCACATAAGTGAGCAGAATTATGTTCAGGGTTACAGAGTACTAGATTTAAAAGGCAGCTAAAAACTGAATAAACAGGGCTTATGTGACTGTAAGATGTCATCTTATATCCACAAATGGAAAATGATCCTATCAGTTTTCAGCAATCATAACAAGCTTTAAGAACTTTAGAGCTATAAAAAAAGGCCAGATTTCATGATGTCCTTAGAGGTTGCTCAGCTCTGCTTTAGGCAATAAGTCTGTTTGGGTGCAGTAGAAGTTACTTCTGAGTAAACATGCGTAGGATTGCACTGCTTGCAGCTGAGGAAGTTTATGAACAGATACATGATTGTAGTTCTTAGAACTTTTTCCTTTTTGTAGTTTAAAGTAAGGCACTGTATAAGGCATTGTGTTCCCAGACCAGTGAATTTCATTTATATACCTCCTCCTCTTTGCATCTTACCAATTAATTTTTCTCTTGGTACCTTTGAGGCAGGGGAAATTGGTGAACTAATGAAGAGTTGTCATATCTGGAGTACAAAAATTGGAGCTGCAAACATTGGGGCATTTGCTGGATGATAATAAACAGTCATAGTATTGTATATCACTTTCCTGCCATCTACTGGTCATCCAGATTTTTGCAGCCTGGATAACCTTTAACTGGGCAAAACAGTGCCATAAAGCCAAAGTCAAAGTACTTTAAATGGGCTAACTTACAAAATTCAGCCAAAATCTGGGACCCATAATTCTTGTGGAATGGATATTTGACAAGTTTTATAACACAAACATTATCCTAAAGCACTTTATGGCATAATAAAAAATGTCATAAAACATTTCTGGTCCTGATGTTTGGGCTATTTTCAAGGCAGAAACATCTCTGAATGTATCCCAGCTCTTTCAGTGAAGGTAGTGCATTAGAAGCTCTGTCATTGTTGAGGACATTGAGAAATCTGGTAAGGAAATTTCTCTGAAAGGATGACATTATCTATTGTAGGTTTAAGAGGCCGATACTCTGCCAGGATTTGCTCTTGAGGCATTTAGTGCCAGCGATTAAGATAAAGTCAGGGTTCTTGCTAGCAAAGGGTCAAATGTCCAGACACCTACCAGGAATCTGGTAGGCAGGCAGTTCTAAATGCCTAATTGGTTCTTTTAACCCCATTCTTGGCCTCCCTCAAATGGTCAATGCATTTGAAGGGGAAAGTCAGCAAATATTTTGACTAGCAATTTTTATGGAACTTGATTTGAATTCAGCTTAGCATTCTTTTTGATGCTGATGGTATAGCTAGTGTGATATTAACCATGCAAGTAATATCATAATAATAGAAATCTCAATACTTTAAATTATATTTTTTCTTCTTGAAAGCAGTTTTTTCAAAAAGAGTTCTTCTATTTCACCCACTTCTTGTCATTTGGGATCCCTCACATGTAATTGTTGTCTGTAATTGTATCTGGGAATTAAGATGATAATGTTCAAAAGCCAGTGTTCAATTTTCTCTGTTCACGTCATGAGAAACAAAATGGTTCCATAGTTTTTTTACAAACACTTTATAATACTTTTTTGAAGTGTGATGGGATACCTAAGTTTAAAAGTGGGTTATAGTAATATGACAGCACATCTTTCTTTAGCAAATAGTATCTTAGTAAAGAATTAGTGCCTTTCTTAAAGGAACTTATTGATAAGCTGTTATTGGCACTGGTGTTTCTTTTAGGAAATTAGACGGAAATCATTACACTATATCCAGCATTTTTTTTTTGTTGCTTTACTATGTGCCCTTCGTGTCAACTGGATTGCTGACATAATCCCAATATCATTTATTATAACATATAGATAAAACTAAAATTTAAAATTTAAATAGAGGAAGAATGAGGTGTTTTGACAATTGAACTGTTCTGTCTCTTGCAGAATGATCATGGATGATCAACAGGCATAATTTTTTAAAAGAACAATAAATAGGCTTTTTCATATTAAATAATTAAGATATATTTATAATTCAAATTTATTTTTGGTATGCTTATAGCAAAATGTGATTCTGTGACAAGTGTTGCTTTAGTGATTAGCTCAGTTTCCTGTATCATTCAGCCAGTACTAATTGTAATGCTTGCTTGTATAGAAGTTGGCTCAATGTTATATTTTTAAGAATATTGAATTGCACTGGTGTCTCCAGACCCATAAACAAACTCATAGGTTTGCTGTAGTAGGGGAAAGAAGCAAAGGGAATATTTTTGGATTTTGGATTTTAAAATTGTAAGGCTGGCAAGAGCTTGATGAAATAGATGTATATTATATATAGTGGACAACAGATTATACAGTACCGCACTGGAATGCAGTATAAGATGTACCGGTAATTCATAAATAAAAATCAGTGGTACTTGTGGAAAAGCCATTTACAGTACCTAAGTTTCCAAGGAACAGTATAATTAGGCTTTCATCATGATAATGTGTACAAGTATAATAAAAGTCTTAATTGATGATAATATAGACTCAGAAGGAAAGTGAGGCTTAAGAATTGGAATTTGAAGTGGAATGATTTCTCTTTAAAGATATGAATTACAATTAAATTACTATCAAACCATTTCAGTGCCATTTCTTCCACAACCTAGAATCTGCAAGTTACACAAAGGAGCCCCTAGGAGCCTATGTAAAAATAGGGTTAGTGATAGAGAACTTCTGACTGCAGAGTCTTTGCCACACATCTTTCCATTTTAATCTTCTTGAAGGCTGTTTTTGAAGGCTACACCAAATCTTGCAGTAAAACAGGGATGTCAAATTTGCATCATCACAGCAGTGTCACGGATTTTTGGAACTTTTTTCCCCTTTGCTAAACCGGGCGTGGCCAGCATGTGATGCATCTGTAAGTTTGACAGCCCTGCAGTAAAAGCTGCTTCTATAGCACGTTGTCTTTATTTCGTGAAATGACAGATAGATGGCTTAGCATGACCTGGAGTGTCCTTTCCAAATTGCATATAGAAGAGTTTCTTTTTTTAATAACAAAGCACTGTTTTCTGTTGCAAAAAGCAATTGGCAGCATAATGAAATTGTATCTACCAAGTAATGTTATAAGATGATATAGACATGAGGCAAACATTGGTTGATACAACATAAAAGTGTTCCAAATAATGTATTTCTGACCTTGTTGAAATGGATAAGAGTTTGTCGTGCAAAACAGAAATCCAATTGCTAAAATAAGGAGTGTTTCTTTTTTTAAAAAAAATGCACTTTAAAATTATGCACTGGATGCCGACGGGAAGTAATGCAAATTTTGCGATATGTAGGTTATGCAGAGAAAGCTTCTTGGCAGAGCAGCAAATAAAAAGGACTTCCTTCTATTTGCTCTGAGGAACTGTTATGGTTTGCCACCTCCCTGGAAATTATTTAGCCTAATATATGGATTATGGGTGAAATAAATATCCATGTATAAACATGACAGCAGAGTTGAATCCCGCTGTCCACACTGGAAGTAGGGTGGCTTATGTTAACCTTGTTTAATAGCATTTTAATAAATTTAATGCATACTAATAAATTGAGAGGTGTCAACTTGCATTTCATTCACTCTGTCTGCAAACAGACACTGTACATTATTTATGCAAAGATGTCGAAGGACATTTAAAGCAGGCAGCACTCATTTGTGGATCTCTAGTTTTGGTAGAAATTTAGGCTTTTAAAACAAACTCCAAGTTGGAGAGCAATTTTCAAGCAATTACTGTAGCATGGTAACTCCTTTTAAAAAGTAGAGTATAATTTTGTAGCACCATCATTGTCTGACATTATTATGAAGTTAATCTGTTTTAAGTCATTTTGCGAAATTTGCTCAAAGTAGTAATAAAAGTTTTATACAAAGGACATTGCTGTCGTGAGTTATTCAATTACAAGTCAAGGTGGCAGTATAAGGGGTTTTGTCTAGGGCAGGGGTGTCAAAACTTGGGGCCCACGGACCAAATGTGACCACATGCTAGCCATGCCCACCCATTTTAGCGAAGGGGGAAAAAGTTGTGATACTTCACGTAACGATGTGTCGTGGGTTTGACATCCCCTGGTCTAGGGGGACTCTTAGAGCATTGTTAGATCCATACAAGACCTAAGAAGGAAAAGGATTTACTGTCTACACTAAGCTAATCTATGAAGAAACCTTTGCTTTCCTTAAAATGGTTTTAGTAGGGTTAAATTAGGAAAGCCATCTTAACGTGACACAATGAAACTGATTCTAAGTTAGATATAGACTGATAAAGCAGAATTTTGTGCAGGATTCTACTACAGCTTCCACAGCTGGTGGCTATCCAGCCTCTTAAATACATCTACTGAAGGAAAATCTGTCTAGATAAATGTTTCTCAACCTCAGCAACTTTTAAGATGTGTGAACTTTAATTCATATAATTCCCAAGCCAGCGGGAATTCGAGGAGTTCCCGTTAACCAATTTCATTGTATACATGATGTACAATGACAGTAAAGGCTTTGAACTTGCACTTAAAGCTGCCAACACTGGTCTAGGCTGCCTGTTACAATACTGAGCATGTTTCAAATTTGATAATTTAAATGGGAATTATCCTGATGTCCACTTGAAATTTGCTTTTTTGCTATTTAAATCCACCCTTTTAGCTTCCCTGAACTACAGAGCAGGACTGCTTTCTCAGTGACAGTGCTTCAAACTCCTGTTCAAGGAGGCAGGACTCACATATTTATTCAAATAACTGCAAACAAGAATTGGGGGGGGGGATTTGAATGATTTCAAGTGTCATCATTCAAGTAACATAAATTACATAAATTGCACCAGTCACAAGTGACAATTATCTATGCAAAATTTGCCTGATGATATCATGAAGCATGTGATGTCATCAAGGGCATTTATAGCTGCCTATGCAAAATAATAGTAATAAAAAATCCTGCGCTGGTCTAACCCAAAGGTGCTAGACTTTTCACTGTGTCCAGCTTTTTAATTCAGTGAGCAATCCAATGCAGGAACATTTCCATTCTTTGCCAGTTCACTATAGAATGGATTCACAAGCTTACGTACTAAGATCAACTAGCAGGAAAACAGCACACAACTTTTGCAGCACACATATCTTATTTAATTACACTAGGCAGAAATGCATTACGGTAGTCAAGAAAGAAAGAAAAAACACCCTCTTATTTCAAAACATTAAATTAAAAAAAGAACATATTACAAAAGCTGCTTTTAAACCTTATTTAATTAAAAAGAGGTTTAAAAAGATATAATGGAACCTCCAGAAGTAAATAAGTTACAAGTACATTAAATCACATCAGCAAGACTTTTAGTGTATTAATAGTTTGTAAAAAAACACAAAAATAAATTGTCTGATCTATCACATTTATACATAAGAGGTATATAATACTTTTGTATGTACAATATTTTAATATGTAACAGTCTTTAAAAGGTGCAGCAAATACACAAAAGGCAATTTCTGCTCATTTGTTAAAATAAAAGCTCTATATTAAAAGCATTTATACAATAATTACAAGAAAACAAGACTGTTTCTGTACTGTACATCAAGAAAACCAGCATTAAATACAGACTAAAAAACTTATACTAAATTTGAACATCAGAAGGATAACATGAAACGTAAATATGCAACTAGATTTTCTTTCAACAAAGCATATTGAAAGCACATTATTGTTTTACTTACATATAGTACATACATATATACAAAGTCTCACACAAATTTATCTGAATACAAGCAGGTGGGGGATTTTTATAGCTTCAGCTGTTGATATAAAATCTCACGTTCCAAAAAGGAGAGACAAAAAAAAAGAGAAATGTAAGCAGCTGGAGATTAGGGCCAGAACCTGTCTCAAACCTCACTCATTTCTATACAATTTGGGCAGGAAATTCTGAATGGTTCCCTGAAATGAATACCAAACTTGGCTCTGGAAAAATTCAGCATGGGGGATTAAAATTATGATTGAGGGGGAGGGGCGAGAAGCATCTGTGCAGCTTCCATTTCTTCTGAAAAAATTTGCACCAGTGAGTCACAGCAGACGGCCATATATCTGAGAAGAGAGTAGAGGCACACTGGGTAGTATTGGGACGCAAACATTTAGTAAATGGAGGCGAGGGAGGAAACCGACAGACTTTATTTTCCATACATACTAGAATGGTACATTATTCCACAGACTTCTTGCAAGCAGAAAGCAACCCCCCAAAAAGGTGGGGGGAGAGCGGGTCAGAATAAATACGGGTAAAGCAAGCAAAATGCTGAATTAGGAGTTTTCCACCTACATCAGAGATCTTGTGATTATGCAAAGGGAGGGACGGCCTAATTAAAACTAGTTTTAAAGATGACTGATGACTAAAGGAACTTTAATTGGCATCTTCAACTATCTTACGCTCAATGGATGGGCAATGCATGTCTACTCAGAAGTCTCAATAAGAACAGAAGAACCTCCTCTCTAGCTAATCTTTGTTGATCTCCAAATCTAAGCAAGGCAGTTCATACTGAAGTTGTAGGCTAGACTGGAATGTTGAACTAGCATTCCAGAAGATGGGAATGGGAAATCACTTGTATTTCTGCCAAGAAAACTGCATGGATTAGATCACTAGAAGTCCACTGAATTTAAGTCCACAGCTTCTAAATGAGATTATCCAGCTGTGTATTACTAACAAATACTCACTTGCAAATGTAGCAATCATAGAAAATAAAATGCACATATGAAGGGCTTCCAACATCCTTTTTGCAGCATTACTAATCACGCTGTCAGAACCTTTGATATAGCTGTGCCTAATGTAATTGCAATGTATCGGGAAACTATAGCATCTACTTTATCAGTGTTTCAAAATGAAGAATTCTTCCATTAATGTTGATTACACCTGCAATATAAAGTTATTTCATAATAGGCCGATCAGCTGCAGCTCAGTGTAGAGTATTTAGTGCCTTAAGTGCCATACATTTTACATTATGAACAGGAAGAAAAAAATTCAAGCCATGTTTATTCATGTACATTTATCATAATCTAATGTAGGTTTACATATAGCTGCTGACCTCACACATTGCATTAAAACTATGATTGTTTACTTACAATTAGAAACTACGATGTGTAAATAATCATGCATGGTTTATGTGTGATTTCGTGACACATCCCTGGTTTATTTGTGTATTTGTAAGCATTTCATGATATTATAGGACAAGAAAACATGAAGAAATAAATCAATTAGATGAATAGGCCATAACTTTGCTCATTTACAAGACTAATTTTAACTTGTTGTGTTTAAGCAATTGTATTTAAAATAAAGGTTCCTTTTATTGATTTAATGTATATGCCACTCAACTCCCTAATCAAAGCAACTGTGAATTTAATGCAATGTGTGAATCCATCTACCATCTTTACTGAGAAAAAGATCTCTGCATAACAGGGAAGTTTATTAATATAAAAATATCCGAGGAAGAATGGACTGGTAACATTGTGCAAAATGAAAATCTGTGGATTTATAAAGGTTCTCTCACCTAAAGTTACCTTGGTATAAGAAAACTAAAGAGTTTTATGTAATAGCTAACAATCAGAAATGGGATATTCCACATTAGTAAGAGTGTACTTTAGTAGAAAAAAAGTGGAAAATACATTTGGGCTACAAAATCAGGAAGCAGAGGAGGAGCTCCAATATCTGGACTGATTATTATGAGATCAATTAAAATTTTAGAGCTAGTATATTGCACCCAGTAATTAACATGCCACTAGTGATTCTAGTGATTCCCTTCCCACTGTTGAAACAAGCTGGTTTGATAACGAGACTTCAATTCAGACACACCTTTAGTGTAAGCATCCACCTGGAAATCACAGATGTATTTAACATACATATATACAAATTTGCAGCATGCCATGACCCCTGAAATACATCACAGGTCATCAGCTGATTCCAGAACATGATATATCTAAATCACCACTGCTGCTTCTGTCCAGCTTCACAAAGGAGAAAGAGGACAGAGTTTCCTGGTTTTTATCTCCTAACTCCCCATCAGACTGCTTGCTTATATTTGCATACATGCAAAGACTGCGTTCCTTCCCTGTCCAAGTACATGCTCTATATGAAAAAAAGGGAAACCCAGCAGTATAGGCAAGTCAGTTTCACTGTGGCTTAAAGAAGCAAATTAATCAATTTTTTTTTCATGTTATGATGTAGTATGAAAAATGAATTAATTCCCATTTATGTGACAAACTACTAGATTGTGCCTTTCAAAATGCATCCAAAGTTATTCCCATATGTATTTCCCATGAATATTATCCAATGCAACAATTAATCGATGGAAAGGTTCACTGATGCATTATTACTGGTTAAGATATAAACACAATTTTAAGGAATCCTATTTGTAAGTCTTTAATAGCTACAAAATGCCACACAATGAATTGCAAAGTGCATCTGTGCTGGATTGTAGCAATTATATTTGGGAAGAAAGTGTTCTACCCAGGAACAAAATACTTTTGTAATTTGTTCCATACACATCCCTTTTTTTCCTTCTAAAAAATACCATTTGGATTGTTGCCTTTCTCAAGATTGCAAGAGTCAATTATTTGAATAAGATAACTTTCCTGTTTGGGCTGGAATTCACACAGTTGAAGTGCAAAGAAAAACATGATTGAGACCAGCTGTTTTTGAAAATGCAGTCAAAAGCCTGGTTGCATTGCTTTCACTTCATTGTGTTGTGTATAAAAAGCTAAAATTTGTGCAAAACTATGATCTGGAAGAACATCATTGACCCAGTGCAAAAATAGTGTAAATAAAGATGTTCTTGAAGCTCTAATTGTAGCTCTGAAGCAGGTTAGAAAGAAAGTAATTCCCTTTAATTGAAGGCTGTTCTTAAAACACACTGGAAGAACTCACTTCTGAGGCAGACTGGTGTTGTCCATGTGTTATGCGGAGAAAATGGTTTAAAGGCAAATATTCTGCATTATGAGACCCTGAACCTTTAAAAAAATATTCCTGTATAATCCATTGCACTGTCTACTTACCTCAGTAAGTATTAAGCTGCAAAAATGGCCTGAGAACATCCCTTCTAACCCTCAGCAAATTGGCTTCCTAGCTCTATTATTGGATAATCTTGAACTCAAACAGAGACCTCCTGCATGCAAAGTTACCTGCTCTGTTCTTGAAAAGAACAGGTTCACATGATCACCTCCTGGGATAGTTTCTGCCTCAGACTGCAAATAAGGGATAGTTAATTTCAGCATTCCTCCACATGAAAAGCATGAATAACTTAGCGTGCTAAGAAAGAAGGCTAAAACTTATTTTCAACATTCAAAATGCAATTTTTTCTTTGCATGTTCTGATAGTGGTTTGGTTTTGTGCTATAAAATAGAAGCAATGTCTTGTAGCTGTACTAGTAATCTTATATAGTAAAAGTTGCTCCATAAAAAATTCTGCTGATCATGTAACTCAGCAGGCAGAATATATCCAGCAGCTGGTAGGATTAATTGCTATCTTGTTGTATGAGCAACCCAACTATGGCTTGCTGCAATCACATTTGCCCTTTGTCCAAAAGACTTTCGATCTTCTGTGGCTGGGAATCAAATTTATCAAAGTACTAGCTTTTCAATAAATTTCTAAGTAAACTTCTAGAAATTTGACTCTCAAACTGGTTCTAGAAAAAAAAATCTGCTGGAGAGCAATCCCAGCATGGTTTATTCAATAAAGGTTCTTCTGCAGATGATTAATGCAATTCTTTGCTTTCATGGCCCCAGTGCCTTTAGAAGACTTCTTTTTCAGGACTTCACCATTTGCAGCTGAATAAGCACTGTATTTTTTGCCGACATGAGAATTTGAAAGTTATAAGGAAGCAGTTTAGGTGCCCCATCTTTATCTGCTAAGCATTATTTTTCTGTCCTCTGCTGCACCTTCCCTTTCCTTGTACAGACAGACAGTTGCGCTTTACTGTAGCAATGTGAAGATAACTGTCTTAAGATAATTGTAAATGCTTGGTGCAGAAGGACAAAGTGCAGATAAATTTGGCTCACTGCACTGTTTCTAAATACTTTTCTTTCCCCCCCACACATTTAGTATTCTTGACTCTGGATATCTGGGTCCAGGTACAGTGCAGAACATTTAAATGAAACTATCATTTAGTTGGTAAATATCTCAGCAGAAAAGGTAGTCCTGAGGGTGCAAATACATTTGAATCAATGCAACATGATCCTTATTTCTATTATCTTGAGTATACACAATCTGTCTTTGAAAACCATGTTTTTTTTTAAAAAGGAATAAATATCATAACTGTTTAAAAAATTAGCAGCTATTTTTTTGTAGGCCAGTTGAAGCATTCAAATGGACAATTAAGCAATACTACACTCAAGTCTATTCAGGTAAACACTTTCATGGTGGACTACTAGTTATCTAATCCATCGAGCTACAGTATAAAACTGTATGCCAGCTGTTCTCACTCAGACTGGCCTGTTTTTCGGCCCGCCACCTCAAATCTGCTGCAAAGGATTCTTCAATTTGCATGCTCAGATTTGGAATAAGAATGGTTGTTGCAAATGGACTCCTATGAACGAATGCTATTCCCCCAGAATAATAATGCCATCTTTTCAGAATTGTGGCTCTTTAATAATAATGAGGCAGAAATCTACCTCAATCTCATCAACCCAAAATCATACATGGGTTCTTGTGCAAGCAAAGTTGTTTGTTCTATCACAGAACTACAGAGGTGCAATATCCAAAACTCATCACTAATTCTTTTGGCCAACTCTGGAGACATACAGGATTAACTTTATATGACTCAATGTAATGGGGTAGTTCCCCAAAAATACTAACTATAATATTTCCACTCTTAAAGAGCTATATATCTTAAAAGCAAATAGTCTCTTCACTCATCCTAGAGAGATTACTCACAGGTTCTGGTTTAGCTACCAGCTGGAGAAACAGAAACTCCTGTATGAAGGAGACAAAAGAAAATGTGAATAGCTCCAAGCCGCAAAATAAACTTGGAGATGAAAGAAAGAAGTATATGAAGAACACTATAGGAATCCTCGAATTTACACCCAAAGTAATTCAGTTACTATCCAGAAGGTTTGACAAATTTCTCTCTCAGCAGAGGGTAAGATATTTAAGGCTTATGCCACGATTCCCGGCAAGTTCAGGAGCTGAAGGAAAACAGACTTCCATTCATTAAGTTGATACATATAGTTATTTATAAATAAAATAATCCATAAAATGTTTTTTTTAAAAATAGAGATATTTGTGGTCACTGAAATTTTTTTTTCCCTTTAAAAATCTACCGGTACAGTTCAGGCAAGAAGGAAAGGAAGTGGAAGCAAGGCTGGAGCAGTCACAACAGACTCTTAACCTCTGGGGGTCCTGGGCTAAACATCTTCCTCTTCATCTGAGCTGCTGCCACTGCTGCTCCCATGACTGCTCCCACTGTTGCTGCTTTCTTCCTGCTGAGCCCTACTGTGTGCTTGTGCTGCTGCAGCCGCTGCTGCTGCCGCCTCCGCTGCCTCCTTCTCCCGCAATTTCAGAGCTGCAGCCTTTTTCTCCTGCTCGGCGTGGCTTTTCATGTGAGCGCTCCGACTTTTCACCTTGTAGAAGATTCTGCAGGGCACACAAATCCGTAGCACAGTAGTTAAATCCTGGGTTTTTATACCACCTTCCCCCAGCCTTTGTTTGAACACCGACTTATTAATCACGCAAAATCAATCTTGCAGATTGCTAAGCTAAACAGGAAATTCTTGTTATCTGCTTTTGCCTTGCATGCTTTTAAAGCAGCTAGAAGAAGAGGAGGCAACTTGTAAGCCCTCTCAGATGCTGCTGAACTGCAATTCCTAACATCTCTCGGAAGTTTGGTTAGTGGAGGCTGGAAGCTGCAGCTGAGAAAAACCTGCAGTGCTATAGGTTGCTTTGATCAAAGTTTGAAACTTGGGTTAGTGCACAAAAACCAACCAGAAAATCACATTGCGTGCGCGCGCGCACACACAATTAAACCGAAAGCGAAGAAACAGCATTACAGCCCATCATATTAAAATATGATGGGTGACCCAACTTTATGTCATAGTCCTGGACAGCCATTATCTATCCACTACTAAAACTCTCATTCCAGTAACATTTAATTGAGTGAAACAGCTTTCCCTAGAGCAATAATTTTTCACGCAAGATACCTTAAATGGGCTAAATTACAGAGTACACCTAAAATCCGGGACCCATGACTTCCATGGAATTGAAATTTTTTAAAAAACATGTTATGATGCAAGCATTATCACAAAGCAGTCTATGACATGATACAAAATGTCATAAAACATTTCCTGTGCTGATGGTTTGACTGTACTATACAGTTCTTTGTCGTTCCAATTTTAGTATATGTGTTGCCGAAGCGAGCACACCTGTACTATAGAGTTCTTAACATGGGCTACTTTCAAAGCAGAGACATCTTTGAATGAATTCCAACTTCCTCAGTGATGGAAGTACATTAGAAGCTTTGCCGTTGTTGAAGGCATTAAGGAATCTGGTAAGAAAATATCTCTGAAATTTCCCAGTGGGTCACAGATTGTCTAGATATAAATTATGATACTAGGCTTGGCCGAGATACATGAACACACCTTAAGTCATTCCTGATCTCAACCAATATGTATTTACTTCCTGATTTCTCAACTGAGATGCAAATAATTTTGAATGCCTGGTTCCGGTGTATGATATCATCCACAACTGGCCAACTTTTAACTAAAAGTTATGAAGAAATGATTACACTAGAAGAAGGAATGTTTTACAATTAGAAGCAAATTGTACCTAAAATAGGGATTGACTTTTTTTTTAAACTTAGCACTCTTTAGATACATTGGCATTGCAACTCTCAAAATTCCCAGCTAGTTTAACCAGAATAGCTGGAAATTTGAGTCATTTAGTTACCACAGATCTGGAAGGTGCCAAATTAAGAGAGTTTGCAGGGATTATCTTGGACCTTACAGAATCAACCAAAGTCAAGATTTGGAATTTCTATGGCTGATTAATTTAAGCAGTGCAGAGTGGAATCCACTCATGTGCAATTCATGTTGTAACTTTGGGGTGCTACCTGTACCTACTTTTTATTCATTTATTTCCCACTCCAATTCAAAATGACTCTTGGCACTCTATATGATATGAAGAACTTTGAAAGATCCATCCTGGTATTTAAAAATGGATTTTTTTAAAAAAAAACCACAAATGGAGGAAAATGTGAAAAATGGTTAACACTGATTAGAATGCACTCTGAAATAATAAAATATGATTTAAGACTTCTATTTAGCAGTATTCGCTGGACCTTAGATTCTATGGAGAAGAGTAACAAATTCTCTACTGTCATTTTTCTGCAACACAATTCCATGTATAGAACATCTGATTTGGACAGACATAAACCTTAAATTCAGGTTTTGTATTAATTCTGAGGCACCACCTAATACTTTCCATGCCAAGAGCAGCTACTGATAAAAATACCTCTGCTAACAAATTGACACAACTGAAGTGCACACAAGTTCTATAACTTGGAAGAGACTAATTGCAATGATTATTCTATGTGAAAAATCTTCTTGCAATCACAACTTTTGAAAATCATTCTTTATAGATCCAATTCAACATAAATGGGTATCCTTTGCATCTGGTTATTTGGTACCCAAGCATTTCACATGTGCTTCTTTCATTTGCTGCTGGTTTTTTAGATTTCACATGATTATTATGATTTCCATAGAAGCCTTTTGTGAGATATTTTATACAAGACTTTTCAATATCCAAGTTTTAGATTACCAGGTAACTTCTACCTACATGCAGATTGGAACAAGTGGATGGTCCTCACAATTCTACCTAAATTTCTATCAAGAGGAGGAACCCTACAAAGCCCATATTTTTTGCTTGCAAGTTTATAGCCCATGGGGATCAAAGAATTTTTTTTCTAGCACAAATTAGAAATTGAGTGTGTTTCATTCATTTCATCATTTAAATGCTTGATAAGGTTTGTAATTCACTGGGTTTATGCAGTCTAGACAAGGTTAAACTTTCCAGTCTAATGATGCCTCCAAGTCACCAAACATGTTCTTCTTTAGTCTAGCTCCAGTTAACTGAGAGAGACATACAAATTGAAATAGATATGTGCAAACTCAAGGCTAGCTGATGTTTAATCTTGCTCAGTCTTGAACCGGTGCCCGCTATTATGCAGTATAAAAGGATAATAATTATCTAGGAGGCTGTTGAAATTGTCCCTCAAGACATCTCTAGAGCATTTTCCCATCTCTACATCATTCTGTTCATATGTGAAAGCCATCCAAAGTAGAAGATAGCATTTTTGCAGGGGGATTGCATAGAAATTAAATAAATATCCTAACAATTTGTTACAGTGTAATTGTAAGAGCAATTAAAAATAAAAGCAAAACCCTTTTACCTCACGCACATCCAGATTAGACAACCTGGGGGCTTCTCCATACTGTGGACTTTAATTCTCATCAGTCCCAGTCAGCAAGGAAACACAGAATTTTTATTCCAAAATGCCTGGAGCATAGCAGTTACCTTAAGACCGGTGTTTCTCAACTTTAGCAACTTTAAAATGTGTGGATTTCAATTCCAGAAATCCCCAGCCAGCATGTTGGAGCTGAAGTCCACACATCTTAAAAAGTTGCCAGGGTTGAAGAGTACTATCTTGGACTAAGATTAGCAAATACTCTTCAATTCCGTGTTCATTTTTCCTGTTGGACAGAAGAAAGTATGTCAGAAATGTTTCTTCATCTCCAAATCTTTCCCAAGTGTACCTGCCACATTTTTTACATGGAAATTCCTCCTCTTGGTTTTGTGTTTTATTGACTGTTTCTTGTTTGGGTTTCGGTTTTCTCCTTCTCTTTTGCACTGGTGGTGAAGTCTTCCGATATTTAATGGGTGCCTCCTTTGTCCTTCTTGAAGTTCTGCCTCTGACCTCCGTCCTTCCTGGGGCTCCAGATTCCAGATGTTTTTCCATATGGAGATTACCAGCCTACAGGATAAGACACCATTATTACTAAGAGCTATAGGCACTCCTATGGAATAGATTTATTTATTTATTTCATTTATATCCCACCCTTATTATTATTATTTTTTTAAGTAAATCAAGGTATCAAACATACCTAATAACTCTTGAACAGGGGGCTGGACTAAAAGATCTCCAAGTCTCTTCTAGCTCTATTCTATTCTCATGATTTTTTCTTTCCTCCTATTTTCCCCACTCTGTGAGTGGAGTTGGGTTGAGAGAGATTAACTGGCCCAAAGTCATCCAGCTGGTTTAACAAAACTTAACAATGGTCAGAAAACAGTTTGGTGTGATTAAAGCATTGATATAATTATGTTATTTTTATGAAGCTAAAACTCAGACTTCATGCGTTCAACACATTACAAAGGGAGTGCTTTTTAATCATCTCTTAAATAAGCTATAAATATTTTAAGTTCCTTCTGGGGTTTTTCTTGAGGGCTGTTAAAACATTAAACAGTGTGTTTGGGTTGTTTTTGTTTTTGTAAAACCTGTGAGAAACATACTATAGGAGCATACTGATGATACATGCATTTTCCCCACAGTCTATTTTAAGTATAAATTATGAAAGCAGTATTGACCTATGAAGCTAAGTAAACAAGGAGTCTACCCTCTCCTGTATACACATCACATTATATTGAAACATTTCAAAGCCAAAAGCTTTCTGCTACAAGCTCCCTTGAGAAAAGGTATGCAAAAATAAAATGAATATTACACAAAGTATTATTAAGACCACCAGAAGGCAAAATAAACATTTTCAAAGTTTTCAAGTGCACTATTTCTCCAGCTGACTGCAAATCCAAGTTCAGTACACCTTGAAAAATCCATAAAAAGATCAAAACTGTGTTTTAAGATGTGTGTGAGAGAGAGAGACAGAGACAGACAGAGAGAGAGAGAGAGACAGAGAACGAGAACTACTTTGCCAATTAAGAACATTATGTACAGGTAGTCTACTCCTTACAATGACAAGTGAGATTGGAAACACTCTATCATTAAGTGACACTGTCATAAGGTGCAATGTCATCTGACTGTATTGCGTAGCAGTGGCACTCTCAGTAGTTTTCAGGTAGCCCTTATTAGTGAGGATCATGCAAATCATTAAGGGAGGACAATGTCTGACTTCCTGCCAGCTTCCCCATTGACTTTGCTTGTGGGAGCCAGCCAAGGAACATTAAAAATTGTGATTATGTGATCGCAGCTTGCTGCAATATTGTAATCACAGGTCAGGAGCCCAGCATCCAAATCTCAATCGCATGACTCCTGGGACCTGTTCTAAGTTTCCCTCGTTCAGCACCATCATAACTTTGAACAGCTGTGGAACAAGGGTTGTAACCAGAGGACTACTACCTGTATTCATACTTCAGGCAGCTGCCAGACAATTATTCATACCATGAATAATTTATGTCACTGGTGAGATTAATTAAAAAACTGAAATTACATTGATTCCACTACAACCGGTCAGATGATTTATAAGAAATGATCCAGGCAGAAATTGTTGACTGTGGTTCATTCAACACTTACTTGTTCCTCAACATCTCGAAGAGGAGTCGATTTGGAAGGTGCGAAATTACTGCTTTTGCCATACAACTCATCCCCTTCCACAACTTCCTCTTTAATTGGCATTACTTCCTCAACTTCTTCAAGATCCTCATCTTCTGTGTTTTCATAGTCTTCATTGTATGTTCTGGGAGGAAGAGTACGCGTAAGCCTGTGGGAACTCTACAGAAGAGTACAAAAAGGAATGCAGGTTAAATCACTTCAGCACAGATTAGGAACATGCATGAATCCAATAGGGCTCATTCTGCAATAGTATGTGGGAATGAACTTGGGAGGCGGGGCAAAGAGATGCTGACTAAGGCAGTGGCCTCCAATCTTTTGGGCACCAGGGACCATTTCCATGGAGAAAGGTTTTTCCATGGACCAGAGGGGGCGTAGCTTCACGTGCTGCCTACATCTTGCGAACGGGCATTTGCTTATTTGCACCGCCTGGTTTCTGGCATGCAGCAGGCTGGTGCTGGCCCATGGACCCAGGGTTGAAGACCCCTGGGCCTAAGGAACCGTCAGCTAAAAGAGAGCAAAGCCTGCAACTGCATAACAAATGGAGCAAGAGACCCCAAGGGACCCGCTCCATGTTCTTCAGCTGTAAAAGTTGGAGAACTGTAGTTTCTGACTTGAAAATTCTGTTGATGTAACTTGACAATAAAATGGAGTTAGCTTATTTGTTTACGTTTCCTGTCTGGTCTATCCAGTAAGGCTGACACACATTCATCACCATTCTAATAGCTCCTGCCGATGAGATTAAAGTAGAACTCTGCAATTTTACCATTTTCTCTGGTAATTTCTTTCTACACGTGTATAGCAATTCACAGCAACAGAAAGTGCCCATTCCAAGTTCCATGCCTTGGCCTGCAATCTATGATAGGTCTGGCATAATTTTTATCCCCGAGGCTCCTGCTTTGTATCTGTTACCTTTACATCTACTTCAGCTTCATCTTTAACAGCTCTTTCAGTGGTAGTGTCAACATCCCCAAAGATGAGAGCCCCATTCCGGCCTATTTTGACTTGCTTTTTGTAAGTATAGTAGAATTCCACACACTGAGCCACGCTTTTGGTTTTTATCTGCAGTATTGTGAGATGGAGAAACAAAGGAAGATACAAAGAAAGGAATCAGAGAATTCCAAATGATCACAAAGGCTTGAGGCTGGTAAAAAAAAAGTTTTTACTGAAAAAGTACCTCAGAAAAAAGGGGGCATTGGCAGAAATAGAATCTAAAAAGTTGATCATAAACAACTGCTTGAAATGAGACTAGAAAACTGGAAATCCAAAGTGTTCCATGCTCCGTTTTTTTTTCTTCCTGAGCCCCAGGGAAACATCCTGGGAGCAAAAACACCCCCCCCCGGAGGCTCCCCTGAGGCCCAGAAGGCCTCAAAAAAATGGGCGGGGGAGGGGTTTGCTGCCAAAAAGGAAGCCAGGCCACACAGTCACATGACTACGCCCACCTAGCCACGCCCACAGAACCAGTTGTTACAAAATTTAAATCCCACCCCTGCTTATGACTGTTTTTCACACTTATAACCATAACAGCAACCCCATGGACATGTGACCAAAATTCAGATGCTTGGCAACCGACTTATATTTATGACGCTTGCCATGCCCTGTTGTCACATGATCCCCTTTTGTGACCTTCTGACAAGCAAAGTCAATGAGGAAGCCAGATTCACTTAACCGAGTTGCTAATTTAAGAAGTGCAATGATTCACTTAGCAACTGTATCAAAAAGGTTTATAAAATGGGGCAAAACTCACTTAACAAGTGTCTCACTTGGTAACAGAAATTTTGGGCTCAGTTTTGGCCATAAGTCAAGGACTACCTGTAGTACTTTAAAAAGAAAATACAAGAAATGTGTTTTATGGTCTAAACCCCAGCATTATACGTAAGGATCACCAAAATAAAAACAGAAGAGACCAGTCTGGATCATTCTGAGATAAAACAGGTGACCAGTCATTTGATTCCACAATGGGATGCATGGACTGAGATCACAAACAACCATCAACTATATACTGTATTGTGATGGTTGAAAAATTTTCAGTTGATCGGTCCTGGGATAGTCCTGGGTATAACGTAAAACCATCACAGGACCAAGTGGAAGTTATTAGCCAATCCAGAAATACCTTCTTTCTTTTATACCATAAATTTCAAATAACCTAATTTCTTAATAATAAACCTATTATTCTATATTACTTCATATATATTCCTTTCTGAATTTCTCTGTTTGCAATTGGGTATCTTGTGTATAATTAGATGCTAACCTTATGACTCACAAGTCCTTGAGTAGGCTGGAATCCTATAGCAAAAAAACCAGCCAACATGATTACAGGAATTGGAATAATAATCTACTCTATTAGGGTATTGCCGAGTTGTTTACCAATCAAACAGGTCAAATTTCAACACAAAAACCAATTATACTACACACAAATTCACTGGGTATATTCATGAGCATCATAGCCCCTGGCTATTATCCAGATCTATTGTCTTGAAGGTTGGCATATGTGCAACAGATCTGAGACTAAATACTGTGGAAATTGGATTCAAAGGCCACTTGCCAGATGAAAACTGAGGAACCGTAGAGTTGCTACATATGAAATAAGAGAAACTCAATTTTACGCAAACTGCGGTGGGGCTTTTCAGAGTGTGGTGGCAGCTGAATGCTTTGCTGGATCAAGAGGGCTTTGATTATGAAAACTTAAATTCTAAATAAAGAAATATGAAGCAACCACTGAAGTTGATCATCTCTGTTTTGCAATATATTAGGCAGATAATTTGAGGGCATCCGTGAAATGGTTCTAGTTGCACATAGATTTTACATATGGATTTTCACAGTTTGGCTCAAAAAGCAAAAAAAGGAACTATTTTTTTGGCTATGCTTAGGACTCCCTTCTTTCAGTAGCATAAATCAAGATATTCTTCAACTAACGCTATCTTCCTGCTTCATTCTGAGGAAGAAACAATAGTTAACTATTTTAGAACAAGTCTGCTGGTTTGTTTACTCCTCTCGTGAAAAGACAAAGACAGATTAGGTCAGGGCTCCAGTCTTTTCTATTCTGTCTGAACTAAATTACTGAAATGATCAGCACTTCACTGCCCCAAGTAGTATTTTAATACCTAATCTTTAATATTTCCTTTTATTCTGAAGTTCAGTATTTTAACACGGGACTCCAGAATAAAGGTAATATTAAAGATTAGGTTGAATGGCCCACACACATAGCAGGAGGCTCCAGAGATTGGTCCCATTCACTTTCCAAAATTGCACTGGAAGGTCTTCCAAGCAAGCTCTAAGCAGTGTCTCTATTTCCTAGTGATTGGCCAAAACCCTGCAAAATTAATCAGCCAGAGACATGTTATGTATCGTAGAAGTGCCGGTCAATTCTTTTGCCATGAATTAGGGACCCGAGAAAAGACTTACAAGTTTCTGGACAAGGAAGAAGTCTTTCTTATAGATAGCAATTCCCTTATTGAAGTGTTTCTTCTCAGCCACACTCCAGCTGTCTGACCCTGGAAAAACAAAAGGTGAAATGTAATTCCATTCATTACTTATTTTCCAACACAAGTTTTTTCTTATCAAGACAGGTCTTCCAGAAACATTTCAGCTCTCCTGGTTCAATTAATTTAAAGATATTATTGCCTTGCCCAGATGGGTTTTGTAAATTAAGCCTTTTCACTGGAATCTGATAATTCATTTTAAATGAAATTTTAAAAAAGCATATCCCTGAATACCCAAAATGCTGAAGTCGTACAAACTGACAACATATAGAAACAAGGTTGTATTTTATACACCTAGTCCGAAACTCTTTGATGGGTCGAGTTTTACAAATGAGGAAATTAAAAAAAAAACAGAAAGAAGTCATAGCAAACCACTTTGGCATTCTGCTAGCAACATCGCCATGTTAAATAGATTTGTCCAAATGGTGAGCTCAATTCAAGGGAAACTTTAGCTTTGTTTTTCAATGTAAAGGAAGGAGCCAAGAAAAAATACATTTGGACTGAAATGGAGGGATATAATAAATATTTCTCTTCACAATCATAACCTACTTTGAATCAAAACAAGTACCTGTTTAGGGCAGGGGTCTTCAAACTTGACAGCTTTAAGACTTGTGGACCTCAACTCCCAGAATTCCTCCTCCAGTCATGTTATCTCAGGAATTCTGGGAGTTGAAGTCCACAAGTCTTAAACTTGCCAAGTTTGAAGACCCTTGGTTTAGGGCAATGGATTCTTAAGTGAGCTGGTTTTAGCCCTGAAGTTGTATTACACGAACAAAAGGCACTGAAGTCATGTGGCTGAACACCATCATTCTACAATCTATAGGGTCGCACATGCCATTGAGCATTTTCCTGCCTTGGCAAAAATTTAGTGACCTCAGATCTCCCAACGATCTTCTTATGTAACCTCAGAGCAGGTTAGCCAGTACTACCATGAGAGATGAGAAAAGGAGGTTAGTATTTAGGGTAAATTCCAATACTGTATAATGGCATGTTTCTATATTTGTCACAATGCCAGTCTGTGCAATCATCATCTCTAATTCACTGGCATTTAAATTATCTGTAGATAGAAAGTCACATCTCATGGGTTCTGCCCAGTATATAATTCATATTAATAAATAATAAAATATTGCGCAGTAAGCAAAACCAGAAGTTTTTTGAAATATTATTTCTATGACCTAAGAGAAGTTTAGATTTGTTTCTGTCAAACATTACAGCCTGTGAACTGATAGACACAAAATGTACATAATGTACATTCAGGTTAGTTCTACTAGGAGGGATTTGCAGCAACTATCCACAATACATTTTTCTTCCCATGTTCTCACTTTACCTATCAGAGAAAGTGAACACAGCCTTTGATCTTATTTAAATGAATTAAGATTTTACAGAGATCAGAAGGGTTGCTGACAAGGGATTTCCTTATCCTCAAAAGCCCTCAAAGACATCCTCATGTTGCCAAATTTTCAGACTGTTGAACTGATTTCCAGTACTGCTAGTCTCTCTTTCCAGAAGATCCTGGCTACAGATAAACCTGGTAATCCTTTATGTTATATCAGATAAAGTGAAAAGCATACATATCACAGGGTGACCTCAAAATTCATTTGCTTTTCAGAGAACTATTCAAAACCACAAAATTTGTATGCATTTTTTTCTTTAACAGTGATAAAACCATCAGTACTCTATGTGGTAAAACAGGCTGAGATTAAGGAAACAGCCAATGTCAGAAAACCTAATATTCTAAATCTTGCTATCCTCTAAAAATGTTGGCCTACAAGTTACAGAATTTCTAGTCATGTGACTATTAATTCTGGGAGTCTATTTCAGAGGCAACAGTTTGGGGACAACTTTTATGCACAAATTTATTTCAATTATACTTAAGATTCTTTAAAAATAAAATTGCTATTTATTAATAGCCTGATTCATCTTTTTCCCAACCCTACGCACGCACACAACACCACAAAATGTTTTTCCAACTTTATTTCTAAAAGCAAATTGCACTAAAGCCAGCCATAGCTTAAATTGGAGAATAGCAGCATCCTAAGATGAAGAAATTATCTCCTGCATGTAAAAGAGTATTTCTCCAATTTATCAAGGTGGTGTTTCTAAAACTTTCTTGTGCCTAAAATTGGGAAGGAGAAAAGAAACTACAGCTATTACATACCAGTATAGTGGTAATCTACCAGCGGGTGGCTCGGAGAATGCACCGATTTCTTCAGCAGCATTTTGGTCAAAGCAGCCTGAAGGGAAAACAAAACCAGTTTCAGCTCAAATAATAAAACCTTAGCAAGGTCGCTATTTGCTAAACATCTGAGATCGGGGATCTCCAACCTTGGTAACTTTAAGCCTGGAGGACTTCAACTCCCAGAATTCCCCAGCCAGCTTTGGAATTCTGGGAGTTGAAAGGAATTATGGGAGTTGAAAGGAATTATGGGAGTTGAAGTCCTCCAGGCTTAAAGTTGCCACGGTTGGAGACCCCTGTCTTAGATCATTGCTGCTTAATTGCTGTGTATATTTAGGGTTTAGGGCCCACCTGGTTAGTAAGATTCAGAGTGAATACCATTGGCTCGTTTAACCTTGCAACTAGCCTTTGAAATAAGTAAGTGACACAGCCCCAGCCTGTTTAACAGGAACAAGGAATCACAGTACATTAAAGGCTAATAAATGTATCAGGGCTTTTTAATGGGCCAAAGTTCAGAAAGCTGCTGCTTTACAAACTTGCATAAGCCACTGAAAGCCTTTTGGCCATGAATGGTTCCCATTCAAATTTTCATTCATAATCCTCCCAGATATAAAATGATCAAGACATCTGGGCAACATATCATGGTTTCATGGAAGAGGAACAGACTAAGCCTCCTGGGCATAACTGTTTCCCTTTTCTTCAACTGCTATTGCTGTCCACTGTTGATTTACAAATAGCCTTCAACTTAACAACAACTCATTCAGCAACCATTCAACATTACAGCACTGGAAAAAAAATCCCCTTATGATCAATCATCACACTTACGACCATCGCAGCAATCCGATGATCACGCCATCAAAATGTGGGTGCCTGGCAACCAGCTCATATTTACAACAGTTGTAGCGTCCCACTGTCATGGGGTTACTATTTGCAATCTTCTCAGTCATCTTCCCACAAGTGAAATCAACGGGGGATGTTCTGACCCAGGCTTCATAAACCGTAATTAATCACAAGCTTGTTTTTAAAGCAAAACCTATTTTATTGCAATGTTGGGAATTGTTTCCATTCCCAGCCGGAACTAATCTTAAGCGCACACCTTTCAGTTCTGTGGAATGCTGCCCAAAACAGAAGTAACCAATTAACTCTAAAAGAAACCAACCAAAGTACAAAACAAAAAAACAAAAAACCCAACCAAAGTACACAGGAGCTTCAAGGATGACTCGGAACAGATCGAACTACTTTGCTTCCTGCAAAGGTTTCATCATTTAGGTCTGACTTTTATCCCTTATGGGAGGGGCAATCACCTCCCAGCTTTACTCCCGAGTCGCCCCTTTTGTTTCAGCTGCTCACGCCTTCTAGCAGCTCTGCGCACATGTGCACTGAGAACAGGCTCCCCTGGGTCCTCTGCCTCATGCCAAACTCCAAAGGCTCCGAAGGCAGCACCCCACTCCCAGATGGTCCTGGCCCCATCCCTGCACTGGACGCAGGACCCTTGTCTGAGTCCTCTCCAGACTCCCCAACTGGTCCCCTTTCTTCTCCACTGTCTGACTCCGCTACTGGCTGCAACGGCTGCCGGCGAACCACAACAGGAGAAGCCAGATTCAATCAACAACTACGTATGGGTGTCACTTAACAACTGAAGGGATTCACTTAAAACCGTGGCAAAAAAAGTAGCAAAATTGGGTACAAGTCATTTAACAATCCTCTTGTTAGCAACAGAAATTTTGGTCTCAATTGTAGTCATAAGTCAAGGACCACCTGAACTAAATTTACCATTATGCTTTTTTGAAACAACTAGGTTTAAATTATGTTTTTTTTTAAAAAAAACAACTAACTTATTAATCCAGCAAGAACTAAAATTACCCACAATAAAACTGCTCCAGCCGGTTAGAATAATGGGCTCAGTTGTGGTTAAACTCAAGAACTGAATGATTTTACAGGTAGTCTTTGAGTTACAATGGCAAATGGAACCATTGCTAACTGACATAGTCAAAAGCACACCACAACAATTCATTGCTTAGTGACAGCTGTTCTGATGGTCCCGGCTGCTCATGTTCCATGAGGAGCATACAGCCATTATGTGAGGGTTTCGTGTGACCGTCACTTCCAACTTCCTTGATTTGGAAACTGGCATCACGTGATCGTGGCTCACTGCAATGTTATAACTGTGAACCATGCACTTAGCAATCCGATTGCAATCAAACGATCAGGGGATGTTGCGACAATCGCAACTATGAGGATTTGGGCCCCTCATTCAGCACCATTACAAATTTGAACAGCTGATGAAAACATTGTCATTACCACCTGTAATCTCCTTGGTAACTTTTGGGGTGAAGTAAGGATTGCTAAATATAATGATGTCCCCCCAAAAAGCTATGCCTTACAATGACAACCAAATGCAGGATGTGTACAGGATTTCATTTATTCCCTTGTGTTCCCATTGAGGTTTAGTTTAATCCTGTATATAAAAAAGAATTCAATATCTATTCCTAAACTATATACCTCATTTGATAATGGTGCCTGCTAATGTGCCTAACAATAACAATTAAAAAAAGAAAACCAAGAACTCTGAAGAGGCCTTAAATCATCATTCTTTGCAGAGTCGGCTAACGCCCATGTTTAATCATGGCCCAAGTAAACAGTATTTCACAGCAAGGACATAAATAAATGCCAAAATTATTCTAGGACTTCCAGGAAATCAACAGAATCAAGCACACTGCAGCCACAGATATTTCCAACATCTGTTTTTCTCTCTGAGAATATTATCAAAAGCTACATATGCTGAATTATTTCTAGTTAAAGAGTTGTATTACACAAACAGAATTCATAATTCAGTTTCTCCAAGATGACACCAATCCCATGCCAGTATTAGACAGCTAGACCTTAGAAACTAACAGATAACATGAATTTTGTCTATGCTGACTGACTGCAGCTCCTCAGGGTAAAAGGATTTCCAGTCCTATAATGGATGTAGCAGTAGTGGACAGGGGACATTCTGAATGTAAGGATCTGCTAATCTAGCATGGGATGAGTAAGACAGCTAAGCCGTAATGTCATTTATCCAGGTCTGCTTATACTATGAATCCAGTCACTGCACTTAGTAAAACATAGTTTATGATTCCGCAAGTTAAGTAAACCCAATCAATTATCATTTATTAAAAAAAAGTGTCAAGCAAAGTGTAGCTTTGTTAATATCCCCTGCAGTATAAACTTAAGGCAACTTTCCCCAACCTGTTTTCTAGTATTTCTAGAGAGCAACAGGTTGGGAAGACTGACCTACCAAGAGCAAATGTTTATAGAGCTGAAGTCTTCAAACTGAAGAAGCTTCTTGGATGAAAATGCATTAACATGAATGTATTAACAACAGGATAGTAAAATTGCTTATGAAATTTTACAAAGCCATTAGCTGGGCTATGTAATACTGTTAATTCCTTGCTAGACACCAGAACTTTATATTTATCAGCAAACTTTCCAGTCCAATCAGAGGTTGCTGGAGTCTTACCACAATGTCTCCTTTCGCTTCATGTAAGCAGTGAAATGCCAGCTCTTGATTGGTACCACCTCCGGGAAATATGCTTGAACATGCAGCTGTTACTAGGTTGTCCACTGTTATAGTTAAAAGAAAGTTCCACAGTGTTATGAAACAGATAGATGAAATAACATCCATTTAAGAAGAAAACCAGCAAATATATGTACAATTTGGCTGATGCACACAGACAAGCTTCCTATGATTTTTGTGATTAATGGTTCCCTCCAATCCTTAACTGGGAACTTACTGTATTCACATTGTGGTTGCATCCTAGTTTCTACATCACTTCTGCCCACTGGCCATGCTGGCTTGGGTTGATGGATACCAATGTTCCATAAAGCAGGGGTCTCCAACCTTGGCAACTTTAAGACTTGTGGACTTCAACTCCCAAAGCTGGCTGAGGAACTCTGGGAGTTGAAGTCCACAAGTTTTAAAGTTGCCAAAGTTGGAGACCCCTGCCATAGAGGATCAAAATGGTTAACTTCCACTTTCATGTTTCCCAATAACAGGGATTAAACTTGATGTCCTGCTTTTTACAATGATATTGTCATATCCATCCCATTCCATTCAGGGACAGAAGAATACTTCTGTTTTATGAGAAAAAAAATGCCTCCAGGTCATTTTCTGGATAAGCATTGGAAATAAAGAAGAAAATATCCAATTAGCTTCAATTTTGCTTTAGATACAGGAGATAAGTACTACTTAAGATAAGATGCGTGCATTATATGGGACAGCCAAGGAAAAGAGGGTGCAAAAATATAAAGCATGGCCTTTTGGGGGGAAGCCCCTCTTTAAGCAAGCCAATCACATTATGTTAAATTAAGTACTAATGTTCCTTTATGACTTAGCTAATATTTTACTTGTCTATTTTGGGACAGCATCTGTCACCGCATGATTTTTTTCTCATTTAACATTCTGCCCATGCCTAGTCTAATTTTTACTAAAGCTTTTTAAAGAGAGAATAAAAACAAACACAAATACAATGTAAGAAAAAAAAGAGAAAATGAATGCAAAGAGAAAGCAAAAAGAGCAAGAAAAGAATAAAAGTGCAAGAAAAATAGAAAAGAAAGTGGCTTCCAATAGTCTTCACAGCAGGTATATTTTAACCTAAAGTTACATTATAAGACCCTTTATTTCTAAAATCCATACCATCGAATCATCAAAACCATAATCACAAGTTCACAATTTTAATACAAAAATCATCTAGAATCTTCTCTGTACTTTCCACACTGGAGCAGATTTTAAGGAGGGACGTGAGCTCCAGGAAGAGAAGCTGTCAGTGGAAGATCCCAAGTTTAAAAAACTCTGATCAGATCGGTAACTTTGTGTGCTTCTGATAAATTTAATTTTTTTTAAAAGGTGGGACGAAATAATGAAGAATAATAATTTTCAATTATTACAATTCCTCTCAAGTTTCCCACTTTCACAAAGATTTTTCATTTAGAGTTCCTTGCTCTCATGCAAGCTTTAACAGGTAGTTCTCCGCTTGCAACTGTTCAATTAGTGACTGTTCAAAATTACAACATCACTGAAAAAAAGTGACTTGTCCATTTTTTCACAATTACAACGGTTGTAGTATCCTCATGGTCATTCAGATGCTTGACAACTGACTCACATTTATGACGGTTGCAGTGTCCAGGAATCATGTAATTGCCTTTTGCGAGCTTCTGACGAGCAAAATCAATGGGGAAACCAGATTCACTTAACAACTGTGTTATTAATTTAACAACTGCAGTGATTTACTTAACAAACATGGCAAGAAAAGTCATAAAATGGAGCAAAACTCGCTTAACAAATTTCTCACCTAACAACCTTTAATTTTGGACTCAGGTGTGGTCGTAAATCGAGGACTACTCTGCACTGAATCAAAGGTCATCAACTTGGTTGACTGTCCAGTGACTTTTAGAAGTTCTATCACTTTCCCCCTGGTTTTCATGGCCATTCAGATATACATATATTTTTTTTACCATTCTCCTGGATTGCTGGATTATTTTCCAGTTCCTCCCATGGCTGCCACACCAACTGCTCCTTGGCCACATCGGAGGCTGCCAGAGATCGATCTCGAAGCAGCGGGATTTCTGCTTGAAACCGAGACCCCACATTGATCCGCCTTGAACAATAAATGAACATCAACAAAGTGATACACCAAAGCACAACCTGCTTATCTGAAACAAAGGACAGTTTCACGGGTGACCGTGATGTGAAATAGATATAATAATCCTGTTCCCAGATCTACTTCAACCATTTCACAACTGCCTCAAAATAAAAGAGTCTTCTTTTATACCCTTAGCAAGCCAACATATGCTAATTAGGAGAAATGTTTTAAAAATAGAGGAAAAAATCAGAAGCTTTCAATAAAGAAAACAGCTGTAATCTGTTTACTTACATATAAGAAGACCCAAATATAGCTAATTGCTTCGCATATGCTTTTACCATTCTATACAACTCATCTGCTATGTGATAATTGCTAAATATGTTATTAAAATGCTAAGTGATAATTATGGAAAAATTAGTCCAAGACAGGACTGCTTGTTAAATCTTCATATCAGACTTAACTTCAACTCCAGCGCCTGAAGCTTAAATCATTGCTAAACTGTTCCATTTATTCAGTGGACTTGGTATCACCATAATCTATTTCAGAGTAAAAACAAGAGACCAACCCCCTTGCTAGAACAAAAGAAACAAGTAACACATACACATTTAAACAATTTCCTCAACAGACATAAAAATGAATGTATAAGTGTGTGTGCTTATGATATATAGACTTCAAACTGCATTTGTAGCAGGACTGCAATCTGCCATCTACAAACATGTGTGGCTAAATGATATCACAAATAAACATAATGCATGTTGAGTTCCTAGGCTATTTTGAAGAAGTGGATACAACTATTAGTCTGGAAACTTGGCTTAGTTACATATATTAACAACATTATCCTGGAATTATTCAGGGGGGGGTTTGCATATAAAAGTGATTCTTTTAAGCAGGGATCCCCAAACTTGGCAACTTTTAGACTTGTGGACTTCAACTCCCAGATTTCTCCAGCCAGCATAGGGAGTTCTGGGAGTTGAAGTCCCCAAGTCTTAAAAGTTGCCAAGTTTGGAGACCTCTGCTTTTAAGCCATGAAAGAGGTTGGATTTCTCTTTCAAGACACTAAGAACGATCAGCTGTGTACAAGTACAGTTTCTATCTACAGATACGGTTGTTGGTTCAGAAGTAAGGCTCTTAATCATAGCCTCCTGCAACAAAGTGCAATTATGTCAAAATGACAACATGAACACACATCGCAACTTCAGATAGAAATAATGTACGTTGTGGGATTTGTATCATGACATCTTGTGTCACTCCCTATTCTCACCCTGTCATGCCGATGTTCCTAATAAAGCCCCTTCATTCATTCTACATTCTTGCTCAATCGCTTATCCATTTCTGTAGGAAATCAGAAGAGAAAAAAATACTGGGCTCAGTCATTCCCTCTACTCAAAGCCCTTTCCATCAGATCAAAGGCAAGAGATTTTAACAGGTATATGATTATATGCTTAATTGGAACACCAAATAAAATGTCTTTTTTAAAATAAAATCTGCAAGATGGCAATTCTTACCCACTTGTCTATGGAGATCCTCAGTCATCCAGGTCATGGTTGTCCCATGACCTCAGAACTGAAGAACATTCTTGGATGAGAAGTGAAATGTCTTCAAGGAAAAACAAAGTCCAGTTGCTTTTTGAAAAAGCACCTCTGGGACTTACCCCCATATATTTGGAACTGTCTCTACATTGAAATGGTGTTATGAACTAGCAGGAAACAGTGGTTTTTATTTTGCCTACTTCTCCATACTGATGAAAGATGTCTGGTAGTCCAACTTAATAGTTTCACAAATGAAGGTCTTTAATAAAGCCTGTCTCAAGATACAATAGTGAAGGAAGAACCATTTTTGGTTTAAGGATCAGATTGCCCTGGGTAGGATGGTACAGTACCAGGAAGTCTCATTCTTGCCGTACAATCCTCATGTGCACACATATATACAAATACACTTATTTACATTATGAGTAGGGAGTAGGTGATTCTCCAGCTGACATACTGTATCCTCAATATAGGTCACATTGCCTGAAACTTTTGAAAAGTTGCAATTAAGCAGCCTCTTGAGGCCTCTACATCTCTTACCTCAGTTCACATCCTTCCTTTCTACTTCAGCTTTTCAACTGAACTGGGAAGACTAACATCTTCCTTCCTTCCTGGGCTAACAGAAGTTAACGTTCTCAACAAATTAAGTTAGGAAAAAAGACCTCTCATATGGCTAAGAAGACAACTCTGTCAGTGAATAATGGGTCTCTATACTTTTTCAATTGAATACTTACGGTTCAATGCTGACAGGAGTGCACTCTCCCATTACTGAGAGGACAGGAGGGGTGGCTTCTGTACTGTCTACAAAAAAAATCATTTAATTCAATATATAATCCAATCGATCTAAAAGACTGATGTACTAAGTTAAATTTAAAACTGTCATCTCAATACATGACAATATAGCAACTTAAAGCCATTATTTATCGAGGTCAAGTTTTGATTATAGACTGCACATAATTACCACAGTATAAACACATCTTCTCCAACCTGGCACCCTCCAGATTCATTGGCAATGCCCAGAATTCCCAGCAAATCATCCTGGGAATTGTAATGTAACCGGAGAATGCCATAATGAGAGCCTAGCTAAGCAGAAGCCAAGATACTTTAGCCTGAACAAACTTTCCAATTTATGAGTAATATCTACAACTGTCAGCTATTATCTATTCCTGGAGATCCACCCATCCCAACCCACCAAGAAAGTTGTCCAGAAACTTACTAGATCTGAGTAGGGTCCTGTGTGCAGCTTTTGGAGTCATTGGAGGTGGAACTGTACTACTACCAGTAGCAGAAAGGAAAGCATGGAAATATAGTCCTGAGCCCTCTCGTACTGGGCTGAGAATGGGTGGGGGAGTATAAGGAGGCAGCTCAAAGTTCCTATCAGAAGGGTGATCAGCCAGACGGACAGGTGAACGCAGGTGGCTCTGGTACGGCGTGATATTGGAATAGACTGGTGGAGCAATGAAGGTGCCAGGTTTGGGGGGTATGAAAAGAGGCTCTGGTCTTGGTCGTTGCTTTGGCTTCCGTGCAAAACCCTCCACTTCTTTTGGAGCAGTGCCTTCGTGCTATATAAACATATATAAAAAGAAATACGTTTTGTCTCTCATAGAGGAAAATATGTTATGTCTTCCCTGCATCTCTGAAACAATGAACTGTCCCTCATGTTCCTCTGTTCATATAAATCTCTTCAATTCATTAAGGGCTGCAAAGGGACAGGGAGGTGATTTGCTCTTTCCTCTGCCCTGCTTAGTAAAGGCGGGATAAAAATAAATAATATAATAATAATAAAAATAAGCCACTGTTGGGCAGGTACTGTGAGGTGTGAAAGAACTGTTCAGGGACTGGGAGATGTAAACCAAGCAGCGCCTCAGACAAAATATACTAGCATTTTGTTTGCTATTTCTATCAGAACTGGGGGAGATGATGACTCAGCGGTTAAAGAGGCTGGGCTTGTCGACTGGAAAGCTGGCAGCCTGGGTTTGAGACCTGAGCGCTGTGCAATAGGATAAGCTTCCATTCTTGCCCCAGCTCCTGCCCACTTAAGCAGTCCAAAAGCATGCAAATGCAAGTAGATAAATAGGTACCACTTCGGTGGGAAGATAACAGCATTCTGTGTGCTTCGGCTTATAGTTATGCTGGCCACACGACCATGGAAGCGTATTTGGACAACGCTCGCTGCCTCGGCTAAGAATCAGAGAGGAACACTGTCTCCTAGAGTCAGAAATGACTGGACAGGGGAAACTGTTACCTAATCCACGTATTATTTCACTGCAAACCATCCAATACATACAGCTTCGGTCCTCAAAGAGAACACCCCTTAGTCCTTCCTAGTTTCCCTTTATCCCCTCGAGGAAAGAACTGGAGGAACAAATCAATCACTAAGTCAACCCAGCTTTGATATTAAATACTTCACAGCAATAAAAATCTATTGCAATTTCTGAACCAGGTCAAAATAATTGTCTACAACCTGAGACCCTCCGAGTAAGTTGCCTCAACCAACAGCTAGAAGACTCCTTGTTCATAGAAATATAGAGCTAGAAAGAATTTAGGCCAGTAAGCCCAACCTTTTGTGTCCCACATGAAACCAAAGCAAACTGTCTATGACAGCCAGAGGTTCTGTTACTATCTATACACATTCATTGAAGGGCAACCCACCAACCTCCTTAGTCAATGACTTCACTGTTAAAACACTCATCCTGTTTCCTAAGACTAAGAGAGGATTGCCTTGGGAAGGCTGACTGTTAACATAAAGGAAAATGTATGCAGAAGATTAACATCTCTAGCTCAGAGGATCTATACAGCCCTCAAATCTACCTGAGCCGATGAGTCCATGTTCAAATTACGATTAGACCTCCTCCGGGTGACAATCACAGAAGGCTTGCTCTCTGCAATCCCATGATCGTTAACCAGGAACCGCTGCTGCTTCCCATCCTCGCCCTTTTCCCTGGCGGTATCTTGAGCATCCAGCTTCTTCACTGGCACAGACACAGGAATAATGAGAGGCACATGGCTGTTATCCTCTCGGGCTCTCTTTTGCGCTGGGGAAGAGCTGACAAATTCTACAACACTCCTCGGTGCAGCAGCCGTTGCCTCACTCTTGTTTTTTTCTTCTGACATTTCAGGTTCCTGAAATCAAAGAAAACATGTGCACATTAAGGTATTTTGGTCTTTGAAAATGACACACTGAAAACTGATACTGTCTCCTTCCAGTGAGTAAGGGAAGTAAATCGGCCTTCCTTTCAATAGATAACATCTCACAGTGTAGCAAAACCATGGTTTGTTTTAAGCATGATTTGCTAGAAAAAGCAATTGTTCTTCACTTATAGTTATGTAATAAACTGTGCCCTACAAACATATCAAGCTAAGCCCAAAACAAATCACATCTTGTCAATGTGGACAAGAGCTAGAGATGGGGACAACTAGCCTTCAAACAACAGAAATAAGTCAAAAAGAAATTACTGTTCAGAAACATAGAGTTAAAAATTGCAAAGATAAAAAGTTGAATGCAACCATTCATAATAAAAAATACACAGGCACTCAATCCTCTTCCTTCAGCCCATTAGGTCTTACCACTTATACTTTTTCTTGTTTATATACCATGGGTTGATAACCTTTTTAAAACAGCTTACAAAATTATCAAGTAAAATCCCAACAAACCATACTAAAATATCAAACTGCAGACGAACCAAATCAATTAACAATTAATTCATATTTTGTTTTGTTTTCCACTTCTGCAATGGAAAAGGTGGCTATTTGAATCCTGTAAATAATTAAGAGCCATTTTCTTAAAAGTTCGTTAGTGAGAGACAGCTTTTTCATGAAGAGGGGAAACCTGGCTGGACTTTCCAAAATGATCTACTTTCCTGTTTTCCCCTTGTGGAATATTTCTCATAGAGCTGCTGGCAGTAGATGGCACTCTGGAAGGCATAAAAGCTTAGGTGTGCATTCAGACTCTCCTTCCCTAGATGTTCTCCAGATATCTTTATCTCTTTGAGTATTCTGGGAATATTCTTTTAGATTGTATCATTTTAGTGAAGAATGGCACAGGCAATTGTCAGTAGTACATAATGGGTAATATCTGGTGCTTTTCATATGAAGACAAATGCATAAGCACCTCTTTGGTTGTAACGAAACACATCGACACACAGGTTGACCCATGCTTTGACCTGGCTCTGACTACATTATGAATCATTTTCAATGCAGCTTCCAAAATGTTGCACCCTTCTACCCAACGTGCCTAAAATAAAATGCTTTCTTCTTCAGCATCTAGTTTGAAATTATCCTAAAACTGGGCTTAATTTATCAAACAAAGTAATCCATTTTACAAGTATGCACCCAAGCAACTGCAAGCCTCGAGCTTACGCAAGCACTTTATCCTTTTATTCCCCCAACAAAAGGAGATGGCCAGAAACTTCCAACAACCTTTGTTGAGTGAATCTAGGCATGCAGGAGAAATATTACTCTGAAATTAGTCTGCTAGGAAAGAAATAATTTCACCATGGAAACAAAAATCGTATCTTTTTAGGCATAAGTGGGTGAACGTGTAGAAACGTCTGGAACACTAGACTGGAATTATTTATATGCAATGCAGATCAAAGAGTAGGATATACTATTATGTAATGCACTGATGTTACACACAATGGTATACCCAGGTATTCCTCTGATTGCATCTAAACATCAAATGAGATCTTCTATACTTGTTTATGCCATCCTTCCCAATTTGCTGTATTGCAATATTTCTGAAATAAGACTCTCATAATTTCCTATTAGCATGGCCAAGGTATTTTGGGAATGATTAGTACGGTATAAGCAATCAACCCCAAAAGGAGCATCACAAATTAGTTATATATTATACACAGCCCGAGTTGTGTGCTTTTTTCTTTGTTTACTAGGCATATATCCTATGTGCATAGATCGTGCTAGAGACAAGATGAAACATAATCATAAATATGGCAGCTATCTGAAAGGTTGTGTTCTATTAAAGAAAATGCATAACAAATATTTGAGCAGTAGGCAAGAGAAATTCAGTTATCATGGTTCCAAAGACCTACTATTTCAGCCAAAAGTACTAATGTACTTTTAAAGGGGTCGTACTTCTGAAATCAATGGAATATTGGCATGTGGTACTATCCATAGCCAAACAATTTAAACTTTAAAAAGTGAGTGCACAAAAAGGAGATTTAGAAGCCTTTCAAATTTCAACTAAAATGAAAAATATGTTATCTCGTATTCCTGAGAAAACTCAACTAAACATCTTCTTCAAACTGTTTGGGGCTTGTTCCCCAATTGTAATTTTAATGTTAAGCAGTTTTTCAGGCAACTGAACAAATTAAAAACGATGGGATATCGGAGTAAAGTAGACACTAGAAAAATACAAAAAAAGATCAGAAAGACATTATTATTAAAAAAAAAAAGAAGAAGCTTTGTGGCTACCTCAATATGGCAAAATATTGTGTAAAGTTTCAATGTTTCATCAAGCAATTTGCTTAAAATACACCAAAAAAAATGAGACAGGAATAGGGAATGCAATTAGTACTCTGGCTACAACTAAACAGAGAGCCCAAGATTTCTAAGTATAAGAGAGATCTGGGGGGATGGTAAGGGGCTTTGAGTTAGCAGTGACTCCTGACAACTGCCTGGACTCGTCCCTGCAAGTTTTCTTGGCAAGATTTTTCAGAAATGGTTTGCCATCGCTTAGACAGAGAAACAGTGACTGGCCCAAGCTCATCCACCTGGCTGGAACTTATTGTCCTGTTTCTAGCCTGGTACTTACTTAACCATAAAGCTAAATTGGCTCTCACTGGGGAGAATATAAATAGATATTCTGTGTTTTTATTATCATAAAAATTTAAGACCCCAAGATTGGGAGATTGCTGAATATATAATGGTAATTTATTTCTACATTGAATTAACAGAAGTCACAAATAGTTAGAAATTTGGAAAACATGCAACCGCTTAATTTCCCATTATTCCTACTGCTAAGAAAATGGATTTACATGCTAATATTTATACACAGGGACTGCCTGTATAATATGTTATGTTATGTTATGTTATGTTATGTTATGTTATGTTATGTTATGTTATGTTATGTTATGTTATGTTGTTATATATTATGTTATATTATGTTATATATTATGTTATGTTATGTTATGTTATGTTATGTTATGTTATGTTATATATTCTATTCTATTCTATTCTATTCTATTCTATTCTATTCTATTCTATTCTGCCTGCCTATCTAAAAAAAACCTTCTTCAATTAATATACAAGTTTATATGTACTTCCTAAGATTTTTCTCTCTCCTCTCATTCTTTGCTCTCTGGATATTAAAGAAACAGAAAAAGTCAATAGCTATTCTTTTTTTAAAAAATGCACAGTACACTGGCTAATTCAGTGCACTGGTTAAATAATATATTTTTCTCTTTTTAGATGAAAAACACAAATCTTTTGTCCCATGGCAAAGAGGAAAAGCAATAACAAAGCCACCTACAATAATGCCATTGGGTATGGCACTATTGTAAGTGGCTGTGTAGATAGTTACTGTACAGTTGTAGTGCTATTGTAGGTAGGTATTAAAAAAAGAGTTAAAGCTCAAAAGATACAGGGAGACAAAAGTATGCTAGACTTGGGCAGAATCAATGCAGGTTTAGAGAGGGGCGAGAAGAAAGACTAGGTAACTATGCCATTTAGGCACTAGAACTTATGTGCTTTGTCTAACTATCACATCAATCTGTTACTTGAAGAGAATTGCAAGATTTTGGAGATAGTTGTTTTTGCAGGAGTTATTCAAAAGGAATTTGGAGGACAGAGGCCTTGGTTATAGGAAAGTAGATTCCATCTGAGTATTAAGAAAAATCCTTATGATAAAAATAGTTCAGTGGTAGAACCAATGATCTGTAGAAGTGTCTTGCTTTCTACTGTTGACCAACTTATTGTTGGGAACAAGTAGGCAGCTGGACTTCTTGGCTTGTGGCCCTTTCTTATTTAATGACTCTGGACCTCAAAGTCCCTTATTCATCTGTGGACTAATATGCCAAGATTCTTAGCATGGTGGAAATTATGGACCACTGATTAGCCAAGTCAATTTGCTGTCGCCTGACTGAGAAGTGCTCAGACTAAATCCAGTAGCTGGATTGTAGATTTTCATTTCTACTTTCCTTCCAAATGTGCTTTCCTTCTATTTATAAATATAAATGGTGCAACTGATTTGAGAAAGAGAACAGAAAGATGCTTCTCTCAGGCAGCCATTCTTGATTTGACTGTCCATTTCTATTCTGCAGAAAAGGATAGTTTTTCAAACTTGGCACCTTTAAGATGTGTGGCTGTCAACTCCAAGAATTCTGAGAGTTGAAAAGCCCACACATCTTAATGATGCCAAGTATGAAAACCACTGGGATACACCAACTATCCTTGTCGATTTGAGTATGTTCATGTATTTTCTCTTCTGCTTCAATTGCCAGAAATACGGTACGTGAGGAAAACAAATAACAAACCACTGAGAATGAAACAAAAGGTTGTGAAGACACACAACTCTGAAGAAAACAAATAAGGTGGCTGCCAGCTACTTCTAACACTTCAGGAAATGAAGAAGAGTAACAGTTCCAGAACAAGTCAAGAGATATCACTTACCCTGACATTCTGAAGAGAAGCCAACTCCACAGCTTTCTGAGCCAGAGTTAAGAGGTTGGCCTCTTGAGAAATACGCCGTCTCCTGCGGGTGCTCTGGATGACTCCTCCTCTAACTGCACCAAAGTCGTTTGTTCTCGGACCAATGCCATCAGCGGCAGCCACCTGTTTTCCTGCTTCTTGGGCATTCTCATACATGCCCATCATCTCCATATCAGGGTGGCTGGGTTGACTCCCTGATGGCATATCCCCATGCTCTAGTTCTGCCCTACTTAGTTGCGAATAACTTTCTTTGTGACTGAACATTTCAGACGGAGGTTGGAACTGGACTTCCGGGTGTTGCTGCGATTGCCAAGGGTGGGTTGGCACGATGTTCCCGGGGTACTCCTCAGCGGCCTTGGAGACCAGCGTTCCTTCTCCAGAAGGTGCTGGTGGGACCCCTTCCTTGGAGAGCCTGCGCGATCTCCTCGGGAGATTGATCTGTGCCTGTGGTAGAACCGCCTGGGGATTCTGCTCGGTCAGAGCCTTCAGCAACTCCTGGTTCCTCTCAGAAACCGGGTGGAACTGATGGGGAACCATATGATGCTGAACAGGCTGGGAGGGTGCTCCCAAATGTGACTGGGGCACAGAAGTTGATGGCTGAAGGCCAAAAGTCTGCACTCCTGCCTGTTGTTGGTGGTGGTGATGGTGCTGCTGCTGCTGCTGGGAATAATAGTTTTCGAACAGCTGCAACTGTGGAAGAGCTTGTTGTTTCTGCTGGGCAGTAAAAGCTGGGCTGGAAGATGCGGGAGCCTGCTGAAGAACATGCAATAACTCGGGAAGACCCTGCTTCTGTCCCTGCTGACCAAAAGCCAGCTGAAAAGGTTGCAAAGAGAGGCTTTGATTTTGTTGTTGCTGCTGCTGCTGCTGCATTTGCTGGAAAGAGCTCATCTGGGCCTGCTGCCTGGCCAATGCTTGCTGTTCCAACTGGGCCTTTTGGGATAGCATCTGCTGGACAGCATCCCCATACAAGTCCAGCTGTGATACCACTCCCCCTTTCTCCCGGTTTCTTTTCAGGGCATCTGGGTGGCCATAGTAATCCGGGATGCTGGCGTTAGGATGCCCTCCTTTCTGGTTGCCACCATAAACTATGCCATGGTTCCACCCTCCAGGCTGCGGCTGCCAATTGGCCTCACTTCGCTCAGGCAACCGGTTTCCTATTAGGGAACTCTGCCACTTGACAGCAGCCAGTTGCTGGGGGGTCATCCTCACCTCTCCTCTGTCCTGATATATTGAATTCAGCAATGCAGCATTGCTGGGGACGCTGCTGAAAACCCCAGCCTTGGTCAGCTCCATGGACTGGGTGGGAGGGACATTCCCTCCGTGGCCGTAATACGGTCCTTCTTTTAACTGCTGTTGCTGCTGCTGCTGCTGCTGTTGCTGAGCTTCTTTCAGGAGAGCATCTTGCTCACTAAAAAAGGCAACCCGCTTTCCAGCTCTTTTGTTTGAAGTCTTGGGCTGAGCCTGAAGACTCATGATTCGGCGACGCTTAAAGTCAGATCAGCAACCAACCCATCGCCAAGACAGGAGCAGAACGGGAGGTAGAACGTAGGAAGCCTACAAAAGGCCCTCTCCTCCTCTTGCATCAGCTAATCTATGCAGAGTTGGAAGGGGTGGTGGGTCGCAATTTGTAGTTTAAAACGATGCCAAGGTCCAAAGGTTTTACTCCCTGAAACAGAAATGAGCACTGTTAATAGCCAAAATGGCAGGAGCGATTGGAGATATTCAGCTTTATATATTTCTTAAGTTTTCGCGAGTACTTACATGTATGGCATTCAGCTTTGTTTGGGTATTTTCCCACGTCATTGTAGTTGTGCTTTTAAAGTTGTAGCAACGTTTCGGCAGAATCTCATCTGCCATCATCAGGCTTCTGTATAGTGAGCCTATACAGAAGCCTGATGATGGCAGATGAGATTCTGCCAAACGCTGCTACAACTTTAAAAGCACAACTACAATGACGTGGGAAAATACCCAAACAAAGTTGAATGGCATATGTATGTATGTGTGTGTGTGTGTGCGCGTGTATATATGTGTATATAAATATATATATATATATGGATCTTTGGTTGTTGGGTTTCTCCGCGTAAGATTTGAAGTATCTAGGCAACGTTTCGATGAAGTCTCATTCATCATCTTCAGGCTTCTGTCTCCGGCTCTGTGCTTCTCAGAGTAATGTGAGATTGCAGCTGCTTCCTCCTTTTAACTGCCAGTGGGGTGGGACTTGATTGGGTGGGGGCTTGGCTGTGTTGTCTGATTGGGTGGGGTGTGTTCTCATTGGTAGGGGTTTGGCTGTGTTCTGATTGGTTGGGGGTTAGCCGTGTTCTGATTGGTTGGAGCGTGTTCTGTTCAGGTGGGGGCTTGGTTGTGCTCAGGTTAGTCTTAGTTGCTGGGGGATTTGAGCTGGTGAGTTGTGATCTTGCTGTTTGGCTTCTAGTTCATGGTCCTGCTGCATCTTCATAGTGGGTGTCAGTTTGCTTCATGTATGGCTCGGAAGGGTTTGAAGTGGGTAGTGATGCAGCTGCAGTGTCTCTGCAGCTGCATCACTACCCACTTCAAACCCTCTGAGCCATACATGAAGCAAACCGACACCCACTATGAAGATGCAGCAGGACCACGAACTAGAAGCCAAACAGCAAGATCACAACTCACCAGCTCAAATCCCAGCAACTAAGACTAACCTGAGCACAACCAAGCCCCCACCTGAACAGAACACGCCCCAACCAATCAGAACACGGCTAACCCCCCAACCAATCAGAACACAGCCAAACCCCTACCAATGAGAACACACCCCACCCAATCAGAACACAGCCAAGCCCCCACCCAATCAAGTCCCACCCCCACTGGCAGTTAAAAGGAGGAAGCAGCTGCAATCTCACATTACTCTGAGAAGCACAGAGCCGGAGACAGAAGCCTGAAGATGATGAATGAGACTTCATCAAACGTTGCCTAGATACTTCAATCTTACGCGGAGAAAACCCGAACAACCAAAGATCCACATATAAATACCATGAGAACCTCAGAAAACATATATATATATTAACAACAAACATAAACATAAACCCAAAACATAAAACCTTCTTTCCATTGTGTGTCAGTTGATACAAATCTTCTTGTGCACAATATCGAAATCCTTCCCTTCTAAATACATTAAAGTTTATATTACATAAATATGCATATTGTATTATATTATTATAAACTACTTATTGGATTTTACTTATAAACTACATCATCCTTTTCGAGCAAATTTCTGTGTTTTTTTTTAAATATCTCAATTCATAATATCATTCATTTCATTATACTCCATTGTAACATATCATATTGCCTTATCTTTACTCTATCATATTTAGGAGATATTCTGCTTTCTTAACTCAGGCAATTGTTTTAAGAGGTAGTCCTAGGTAGTCCTCAACTAACAACAGTTCGTTTAGTGACCATTCAAAATTACAACGGCACTGAAAAAAGTGACATGACCATTTTTCACACCTACGTCTGCTGCTGCTGCATCGCTGTGGTCACGGGATCAAAATTCAGATGCTTGGCAACTGACTCACATTTATGACAGTTGCAGTGTCCAAGGATCATGTGATTCCCCTTTTGCAAACTTTCTGACAAGCAAAGTCAGCGGGGAAGCTAGATTCATTTAACAGCCAGATTACTAACTGCAGTGATTCACTTAACAACGGTGGCAAGAAAAGTCGTAAAATGGAGGGCAAAACTCCCTTACCAAATGTCTCACTTAGCAACGTAACTTTTAGGCTCAATTGTGGCCGTTAAGAGAAGGACTACCTGTACCTCCAAAAGCCTTACATTTCTGGATCTCTCTATTTAAAGCAGACCAAAATACAGGCACTCCTGGTTTAGCAACTCAGCTTGGTCATTAAGTGTAGATGTCGCTAAGTCAAATCGTGACTGTCTTTAAGATTTTGCTTCTGATTTCCTTTGCTTTACAAACCTGCAGGTGTCAAATATGCCAGGACTACTGGAAGCATTACTTTTTCAACACTGCTGTCTAACTGCAAACAAGCACTGTAACAAGGCAGTTGCTAAATGAGGACTGCCTGTGCTGCCTCCAAGGTTAAAAATAGATTTCCTTAAGGCATAAGCTGTTTTAAATCATGGCTTCTTAAAGTTTAGAGCACTTGAACAGAATTCAACCGTGGCCTGTTTTATATCTATAAAACGCTAAAACCCAAAGCACTAATCCAAGGCAGAGAAACCACAAGCCTCACGCAATTCCCAGATCCATTTCTACAACTTTAGAATCCTCAGGATCACACAGTTCTGTGACAAATCACAGATAATGGATAGTATTTTTCCCTAGACCTTCAAAATTAGGCAACTTAAATCCATATACCGACTTAGCATGTGGAAGCAAACAACCCATAGTCAAATTCAATCACTCAAAGGTTTGTTTGTTTGTCTGTTTGTGAGCAGTCTGTTTATTTGTACATCATCTGCTTCCTGGTGCCCCTGGGACAGTCACAAAGTAAAAATACAGAAAATGAACAAGGCATAATAAAAATAATACTAAAGAAAACAAGGGGGCCAAAAGGTGGCAAAACTGGGTAACAATGAAAAATGTATGCATACTACACAGAAGAAGCTTCAGCACCCTAGTCAAGTCTTCAAGGCCCTTTGAAATCCCAGCAGGGTGGGAGCTATCCAGTCAGAGAGAACCTCATTTTAGAGAACAGGCACTGGGAAGAACAGAAAAAAGCATGCTTCCAAGGTCCCCAAAGATAACATTGTTTAATCAAACAATGGAATGTACCAACCATTAAACTGAATCAGTTGGGTACATTCAATGGGAGACAGACATATACAGTAACTAGCAGGGTACCCATACTTCGCTACGAAACTATGTGAAGGGGGGGAAATTGTGCCTCTGCCTACCAGCATCCATCGGTATTCATCTGGCTAGTGTCCTGTCAGTGTGTGTGGGTTGAGGGCTGTTTGGAAACTGAAACAGTATTTTTTGCTGTGTGAGGAAGGAGACAGTAAGGACCCTGGGCGTGGCTTAGCTCAACTGCAGTTGGAACAAATTTCTTTTCAGATGGGGAGAGTTGAGGGCTGTTTGGAAACTGAAATAGTATTAGCTGTGTGAGCAAAAAGGAGACAGCAAGGAGCCTGGGCGTGGCTTAGCTGAACTGCAGTTGGAAGATATTTCTTTTCAGGTTGGGAGGGGGAGTAGAACTCCTTAGCATCAGAGCATGTTAATAATAATATAGGAAATACTAATGCTCTGACGATCATTTCAAAGAATCCTTTCTTAGTGAGCACCTAGAAGCCAGGAGGAACACATGTGCCAAATTCCAAATTTGTAGGCTTTACCGTTCTGGAGATTTTGTGATAAGTGCTTTTTCACTTTTATTTATATATATATATATAGTAGAACTATACTAATAAACTATTCCAATTTTATTCCTCTTACAAAGCCCTAGCTGATTACCAGTATTAGTTCTATGCACCCAAATGTTTAGATTCTTCATAACTTTTTGAACCGATTGCATGTTGCACAATGCTAAAAGATAACTTTGGAACTTAGATTTTGAGCTGGGCCTGAAAGAAGGCTAAGTATTCATTAGGCAGATTCACAATGCGGTGTATTATATACTGGGAAAACCAGTGTGAAAACAGAGTAACTGAGATCCTGCTTTCTGGAACTCCTGTTCTGAGGACGATCCGAATAGAGTAGGCCTGTCAAATGGCAGCCTATGAGCCGGATAGGGCTGGTGCAGGCCACGCCCACCCCAGCTCTCCAAGGACAAAAAAGCATCATGATACTTCAGGATACGGCCCTGCGATGCGAACGGGTTTGACACTCCTGCAATAGAGGTTTCTAGCTATACGTATTCTCTAGTCTCTTTCCAGTGTAAGCAGTTTCCATTTTCTCAGAGGCATAATACTTTTCAAGTTTAGAGATTACCATCAAAAAAAAGCAAGAGCAATACAACTATCAATGAAGCCCTGGTCCAGGCACCTTCAAAGAGGTGTATAAACAGCAGGAAAGATCAACACTGGATAAGTTGATCTCCAACTCAACTATTGAGCTGAAGGCATAAGGGGAAGTCCATTTAATTATTCCCAGCTTCATAATGCAAAGAGTGCCAATGGGTTCTTTCCTCCTTCTAAATTGTTGCCACTCCCAGATAATCACTAACACTTAGCTAAAGGTTGCACATATGCATTAAGGTTAATTAAACATAATACCAACCCTAATAAGAATGACTTGATAACACAACTTGGATCTGGCCTCTTTTCAAGTGTGCACAAGACCACACAAGGAAACTGATTGCAATACAATACCAAGGCTGTCTACAAGCTTTCCCTTTACAAAGGCGAATAACCACAACAAAAGAAAGAATGGATGAATTGTGTGAAGAGAAACAGAAGGAATTTGAAAAGCGTACTTTAACATAATCTTTGGGGTCATCTTGGACCGCAGTGCTGACTCAATTTACCTCCAGCATAGGTAAACATGTGTAACTCAATGCTTCTAAACTAAACGGTCTAATACATCTGGAAAAATTAGAGATGAAGAAAATGTTATTAGAGAAAATGTTATTACAACTAAAAGAATGCAACTACAGGTAGACCTTGACATAGAGCAATTTGTTTAGTGATCGTTCAAAGTTAGAATGGCACTGAAAAAAAACTGATTTTTCACACTTACAACTGTTGCAGCATCCCCCCAAGTTCATGTAATCAAAATTCAGATGTCTGGCAACTGACTCATAGTTTATGAAAGTTGCTGTGTCCCCGGGTTCATGTGATTCCCCTTTTGTGACCTTGTGACAAGCAAAAAATAAGGGGAAGCCAGATTCACTTGTGTTGCTAACTTAACAACTGCAGTGATTCACTTAACAACCGTAGCAAGAGAAGTCATAAAATGGGGCAAAATTCACCTAAACAAATATCTCATTTCACAACATAAATTGTGGACTCAATTGTGGTCATAATTCGAGGACTACTTATACAATGTATGGTATTAAAGTATATACCATTGTCCATACAGAATGTTGGGCTTGCATAGTAGATTTTGCATAGAAACAGGCGTCTGATGGATTTACCTATATCAGTGGTTCCCGACCTTTCCAGCTTGGGGGCCAGGCCAAGCGCGCGCGGGTGTGTGTGTGTGTGTGAGAGAGAGAGTGGTAGAAGCATGTGTGCGCACACAGCTCCATTTGTGCAAGTCTTTTGCAGGAGTAAAGCTTCACTTCGCAGGTGAGCACTCTCCCCTTGTGCAAGTGGAGTTTCGTATGGCAGTGCAAGTGCCCCCCACTCATGCAAGTGGAACTTCACACATGCATGCTTGCCCATCTCTCCTGCAGCCTGATTTCAAACAGGAAGTGGGCCGCGGACCACTATAGTCATTTCACTTTCACACCAGCTCTTAAGAATAAAAATTTACTTCTCCTTCAACTGCTCTTAGCAGTTCTTCTCAATTTTTTGGCAGCCAAAGCATACAGCTGAAGCGAAGGGAGAACGAAGCCAGCACAGGAAACCTTCTGCAACGTCTACTTCCCAGGGCCAGGCCATCTCTTACTTCTTTGCACGTGGACCACAGGCTTACCACGTAATTGACTCACCTCCTCCTCGGTGTACTCATGGTGAACCTTTCCTCCTCCACACTGGCTGCAAGCGGTGGAGTCCTGCAACCCAGCATTTGCAAGCTAGGGCGTTCCTTCAGCAAAGGCTGAAAAGCTCTCTACTTGTGAGTTCAAAAATATCTCTGACACACATGTATGTGCACACACATACACACGCACAAAAACACACACCCTCTGTCATGGAAAAGGTCTGCTTCAAAGGCAACTGATGCTGTACTTGCATTTGGTCTACTAGTCGGAGAAAATGTCACATGGCAGATACTCTAGGCCAGGGGTGTCCAACCTTGGCAACTTTGGGAGATTCCTCAGCCGCAAGGCTGAGGACTTCGGAACTCCCAGTCTTAAAGTTTCCGGTCACTGCTCTAGGCTGTGAAAGAACCTCAATCAGGCAAAAGTAAAAAACATTCTCTTTGTGTGTTGCTTATTTACAAGTTGCACCAAGCCCCACAGTAAGTCCTGATTGTATATGAGGCTGCAACTTTTTCTCTGAGGGGAAAAAACTAAGGTATGTTGTGTCAGGTAATAGCAAAACAATGCCCCCAAACAGTAACCATAGAAGGTACAAATTGTAGAATTGTATGAACCAAGTTTTTCCCTTAAACCAATTCTCCTCCCCCTCCCCACCCCAGTATAGCATGTTAATTCTGCCCTCAGGTCACTTGTGGAGATGAATCAGGAAATCTCCTCTCTCTGCTTTGATTTCTCTACCAAGCAGCAGAAACTTCTTCAATGCTGCTAACCCTTTCTAACCCACATGGATCACTTTCATTTTCTTTTCTTTCTACAGTTACAGAATGTGGTTTCTAAGGCTGACAGCTTTGCCCAAACCAGCACATTTGCAATTAAAACAAACAACCGTCCCTGGAGTTCCTGAAGGATTAATGCAGCCTTTAGAAGCCAAGGCAGGCCTTCATTTTGTCAGAACACCTCTATAACAGTTAATCAAACACACCAGGGAATCAATGCTTCCTAGTTTCTGCTCCTGGATTTTGTGGGATATTTTCCCCAAAGTTGGAACTTCTCTTGAAATCATTACTCCAGCCACTGTCCTTCATTATTGGTTTTAGTTGCTGAGGTGATGAAAGTGTTAGCCTAGGTCCGTGATGGCGAAACTATGCATGCCGGAAGTGGCACACAGTCATTACTACTGGCATATGAGCCCTCGCCCAGAGCAGGTCTACTGCGCATGCGTGAGTGCCGCCCACCCAATAGCTGATTGTCTGGTATTTGGTACGCATGTGCAGAGATGCACAGTGGGGGATCGCTCATGCATGCACAGAGTTGCGCGGCACACAGGGTCACACTCATGCGCAGGGGGCAGGGGGAACCGTGCGCATTGCCTTCTGGGTGCTGGCATGCGAGCGTGAGTGCAATTATCAGCACAGGAGCCCAAAAAGGTGAGCCACCACTGGCCTAGGTTCAAGTCCACCCTTCAGCACAGAGACTCATGGTGTGACTTTGAGGCATTAATTGACTTTCAGGACAACCAATCTCACAGTTTTTAAAAAATTGTACAAATATCGTCAGGGCCTGGAAAACTTACCTTTCCCCAAAGAAATGTTGATATCATGCAGAGTCATTTTGTTTGTACCACGCGCTGAGAAAATAGGCCTGACAGCTCAATTCTGTGTGTTGTTACATTCAGGAATTAATTATACACAAGCCAGAATAACAGCTGACAGCACATTCCCCCAAAAGAAATGATTTTTTCATGCATACAATCTTAAATACTAACATACATGTATTTATGGGCAAATATCAATGATTAAATAAGTTACAAATAGTAATAAATATACTTTAAACACTGGATTCCGCTCCCCTCCAATTTTTCTTCTATAGCTGGCACTTTCCAATTTATAAATTCTTTTCCAAGCACACACACACAAAAAAAACCCATAAAGTGATTTTTATAGTAATCTAAGGCATGGATATAAAAGATTTCTTCTCAAAACATTGCATATGGCTTTCCTTAATTTATAAGCTAGTGTAATTCCTGAAGCTTTTCTCCAAATCTTACACAATTGGTCAATTCAGAACAATTGCATTAAATTGCATGAAAACCTAATCTTTAAAATAAAAATACGTAAGTGAATTTTTTTTCCAATACAAATTTACTATATACCAGCGGTTGCCAACCGGTGGGCTACAGCCCACTGGTGGGCCATGAGAAAATTTTGGTAGGCTGCAGAGAAATCTCATCCTCAGAGCACCCCCACCCCCCAAAGCAATTAATCCAGGCTGTGCAGAAACACAAGGCTGAGCCGCCCACATGGCCCACGGGAACCCTCCCCGCCCACTCACTTCTTACCCGACAAACTTGCCTGCTAAATTGCTATTTTTCCTTTTTCCGGCAATCAGCTGTTCTGCTGTGCCGGGAGATTTAGATTAGCTAGGAAGCAGGAAATGGTTGGATTTCTTTCTTTCTAGCTAGTCTTTAGATCTTCGGCTCTGCTTTTAAGCACAGCTGAACTTCCCTTAGGACTGAATGTTCTATTATTCAGCGCAGACTCATGGCAAGCAATGTGACAGACTTGAGCTAGCCGATGGCAGATAGATAGATCACTGAATGATTCTGTGAACAACTCAATCTGCTTGCCTGCTTTGCCTAATTTTGGGTAAAAGTTGCTCTTTTTATATAAAAAATTCAATATTTACATACAGAGTGTGTTGAATTAATTTTATGAGTTTGCTTGCAAATTTTATGTGACAGACTGAGCTAGCCAATGGCAGATAGATGGATCTCTGAATGAATCTGTAATTCTGTGAGCAACTCAATCTGCTTGCCTGCTTTGCCTGATTTTGGGTAAAAGTTGCTCTTTTTTATAAAAAAATCAATCTTTATATAAATATTTATAATATTTACATACAAGCCATGCCCAGCCAGTCACATAACCAAGCCACACCCACAAATTAGGCCACGCCCACAGAACTGGTTAGTGGTCCCTGGGATTTAAAATTATGAGTTTGGTGGTCCTTGAGGTCCAAAAGGTTGGCAACCCCTGCTATATACTATAATACATAACTATGACACAAAGAAAACAACCTAGGTTTGGCTCTCCTTTAGGCTAATAAAATCATTGCATATGGAAGAAATATGTAATACTTTGGTAGGGAAAATATTTTTTTCTCCTTGAGGCCTGGAATTACGTTGTATCTGCAAGGCTGTGCCAAGGAAGAAGAGATCCTAGCAGGCAAGTCATAACAATAAAATCCTGCTGCAAAAAACTTTTTAAGAGTATACAATAAAAAAGAAACGGTTACTTATTATAAAGGTGAATAAACATCACTGAGCTATAACTTGCTTTACTTCAGCTGAGCCCAACTGAATAAACAGGATCAATGCATAAACCCTGCTTTGCTTTAGAGCTATAAGGCTCAATTTGAATGTGAAACCAAAGCTTGCTATTGGCTCAATACTTTCTACTTCAGGCTAGCCACTTGATGGGTAAGGAGGACAATATTCTTGGATTATTTCTGGTTTGTTTTCATGCCTCCAGTGGACTCAACCTGTGGTCAGTGGACCCCTGGGAGGGGGCACAATGTCGTTACAGGGGGGTCCGCGAAAGTTGAAGAAATGTTATGATTTAAATTTTGAGTTAAGTCTTGGTGGTTCCTGGGCACCACCAAAAGGTATTTAAAGCATGATGAAGAAAAAGTTGAGAACTACTGCTCTAAACAATCTGTGGAGATGCAAAGGCAAGATAGTACAGGTGGCTCTCAACTCATGACCATGATGGACTGCGGAATTACAGTGGTAAGTTGTGGTCATAAGAGAAGGCATCCTATGACCAGATTCAAAATTATGTTTTTGAATCAAAAAAGTCAGTTTTTACAATGGCGGTTAAGTGGCCATGACTACTGTTAAGGAGACACTACAGTTGTTAAAGGAATCCATTTTCCCCAATGGGTGTGGTGGTAGTTGTTGTTTTTGTCAGAAACTGGAAACCGGCCCAAACTGCTGCAAATGGTTGTCACATGACTATGGGACTTTGCAGCAACTCTATAGAGAAGTTAGCTACTAAGCTCCCAAAATGTGAATACATATTTGTGTGTGTGTAGCTATCATAATATCAAAAAACGGGTCACAAGTAGCTCAGGGGAGGTCTGCTGTAACTTCCAACAGTCACTGACTTGTTGGTTGTAACTCAAGGACTATCTATAAACCATGATTTTAACAAAGCACAGTTGAGAAGTGAACTCAATGGAAATGTAATACATGGAAATAGCAGATTTGATAGGAATGAACCTATTAGATGATCTGGACAGGCATTATTTCTCACCCAAACTTCATAGACTGTTGTCCTGATGAAAGTTTTGTGAGGGATTGAAATATGAAGAAAATTTCAAATTAGTTTTTCCTCAGGTATGAAACACATGTTTTGCACTTGAAATGGGTGGTTCTAAGCAATTCAAAAGTGTTTAAACTTATAAAAATATTTTGTTCTGAACACATAAGACTTCTGAAGTGATCAAAACTATGCCAAATGGAAAAAAATGCTTCCCATTAAAAACAACTGTTTTGAACATGAAATGTTGGGGTTCAAATTTGAAATGTTTTGCATACCACAAGGGGAAACCGGTATGCCATTCTTTGGGAAGAAAAGGCATAATTAAACATTACACAGGAGAATGAGTTTTACATTCTCACTTGAGTCTTTTGTCAGCCATGTAATTTGCCAAGCCAATTCTCAGTCTGAATCTCCCTTATGAGGAAAATATTGATATGTTTTACTAGGTTTTTCTAAGATAGCAGAGATGTTATATATTCCAAAGCAATTTCCATTCAGTTCAATGGGAATCATGAGAAAGTTTGTACATAACAGTGAGTTACTATGATTATGACTCAAACTGAGAAAACGTGGCACTTTTATTTTAGCACAATTGCTTTGGGTACATATCGTATTCCAGCATATCTGAAGGAGCAACTTTTAAATTTCATCATTCAGAATACTATACAGTCTATTACAAGAATTTTTTTACTACCTGAAGAGAAACTTACGTTTTAAGGGTTCCATTGGGCAACATATCAAAATTCAGATTCTCTTTGTTTTCATTTTTGCTGAGTACACTAATTAAACTTAACCAATTGCCACATTACCCTTGCTTCTATTCACTGCTTAATTTGCAAATCAACTATTTTTGCTAAGAGAAGAAAAGTTTCAATTTACAACTGATATTTATGCCTTAAGATTGAACTGTCATTATTTTGTTGTTCCAGAACATAAGGTGCACCTTGATATGCCCAACAAATACAAGTAACTAATATGTTTACTCATCATTTTTCATTATGAGATCAAGTCTAAGTTGCAGATAACATTGCCACAACATATGCTTGTCTTTTTTTAATTGTTTCTCCACTGTTCCCTGCATTTTCTACCACTTAGCTATAGAAAAATCTTTAAGCATGAATGCTTCAAAATGTATTTGTGTTTACATTTTGATTAGTTCTAATAAAAAGCGATGCCTAGATATAGACTTTTTTGCCCCATGGATCTGCAGAATTTATTGTGAATATTTGAATTTGTTTTTATTTACCTGATTTCTTTAGACAACCATTTCAACAAATGACTCTAGGTTGTGTACATCATAAAAATATAAAACAATACAGAACAAATACATATGGTCACCAAGTAAACTATTGCCATAGATGTTAATACAGTCAAGAAATGTGGCCCTTTAACATAGCCAGGGCATCAGGCCCACAACCAACCAGGCCTTCATGGCCTTATTTATTATACAAGGGTTGGGGTAATCATGACCTCTGAAGGAAGAATTGTTCCAGAATGTTCCTATCATGTAAAATGAACAGTTACAGTGATGTATCCCAAAATAGTGCCCCAAGAACTTTCATTTTTTTGTTTGTTCTTATTTAGCAAAGATCTCCAGAGATCCTGTTTATTTTCCCTGCTGTGTTGCAATATTATTGAATATGCTTCCCTTCTGCAGCTAGATATTGATTTTATTCAACATTGTTTTGATTGCAGATCCTTTAGCTTGATGTGTAAACTACCATGGTATAAAATTTTGGCATATAAACAAGAAGTAGGTCATGTTTGGAGTTAAAATATTTGCCAAAATTACACAATTTAAACAGCATCCCTTCACATTAACTCTCCTAGAGTTCTAGAAGTTGTTCCCTCAGTTTTGAAAAACAATCCTGAAAAATAAACCCTGCTCTTAATTATTATATTCTATTTAATCTCCACAGATCTTCTATTTCAATCATGAGGGTTCAGGACCCTACCTCTAACAACATTATGCTTCATTTGCTGCCCATCTGTCAAAGAGCCTCCCGCAATCTTCCTTCTCCATTTCAACTGCTATTCTAGTTATTCCTAATTATGTTGATAGGCAGAAGCAGGCTTATATATACCCTTACAATGCAATCCTATATATGTTTACTCAGGAGCAACTCCAAGTATGCCCACAGCACTTAATTGAAAACAATAAATGCACACAAAACAGGAAAGGATGGTATTAACCATAGTAAGACAGCCACTGTACAATCTCCCCATTCCTGGGACCCCTCAGGCCTGATGATACCAGAGCCATGTCTTGAGGGACTACAGAATATGGAAAGGGATAGAGTTAATCATACTGGGGGGGAGGAGATTCTACGAGGCCATCATTGTGTCTGAGAAGACCATCCCTCCTGGGACTGCCAGATGTAATTGCATGGCAGATGGGACCCGCAGCAGGTCTTCTCTGCCAGAACTGATGGGGAAACGCGGAAAAAGCAAAGTAATCAAGAAAAAGCAGCCCCTCAGATAGCCCCTAACCCATGCCATGAGATTCCAGTGAAATCCTAAATAAGCAGGCAAAGAAGTTGATTTCTGTACAAACCCTTTAAAAACCAGGATCTCTTCCTTCAAAAGCTGTACCGTATATACAGGTAATCCTTGACTTATAACAATTTATTTAGTGACCGTTTGAAGTTACAACAGCACTGGAAAAAGTGACTTATAACAGTTTTTCACACTTACGACCCTTGCACCCATGGTCACGTGAATAAAATTTGGATGTTTGGCAACTGGGTTCCTATTTATGACGGTTGTAGTGTCCCAGCATCATATGATCACTTTTTGCAACCTTCTGACAAGCAAAGCAAATGGGGAAGCCAGAGTCACTTAACAACCGTGGAACTAACTTAACAGATGCAGTGGTTCACGTAACAACTGTGGCAAGAAAAGTCGTAAGATGGAGCAAAACTCACTTTAACAACTCTCTTGTTTAGGAACAGAAATGTTGGACTCAGTTGTTGTCATAAATCAAGGACTACCTGTACAGAAACATAAAATAAGTAATAAAACTACCTGATAATGTTTTAACATGTCTAACATAAATAAAATATTATCCTAATTCACACATCCTACTATTCCATGTTTTTCTATGGCATAATAATTTAGCTAAATAATTTAGCTAAATAATAATTTGGCTAAATAACAAAAATCAAACCAATTTAGGGCAAGGCAGAATATGTCAATCTAGTCATTCTCTTCAAGGATTGGGATAAATGCATTTTTTGTACCATTTGATTTCCTCCTCCACCTTAGCAAAGAAACTAATAGGTTAGATATTAAAAGAACCATGTTAATTACCACTTAAATGATCACTTGTGCCAAGTAAGAGTCACACCCCAGGCACTGAAACATTCACACGTAAACAATAAGCTCCAAAAGGTTTATATAAAGACTGCAGGGTTGAAGCAGATTGATAAAACAATATCCCTATGCGAAGCACTTTTATGACTTACTGGCAAGATTATAATATTTCACTTGGTTCTACTATCATCATATCAAATTCCAGATAATTTGTATGGAACTAAAACTCATTCTAGTTGAAGTTGCTTAGTCTTCTTCTTAACTGCAAACTTAGCATGGGTTAGATTAGAATATTAATATATGTATGGACTATCATGGTCAAGTAGTGTAAAAAGATCATATAGTAGATTGATCTGGAAGAGGCCGGTAGTAAAAACATAGTCCACATATAAAAGATCCAAGATTCAATCTCTGCTAATTGCTAGATCAAATAATACCATGAATTAAGACTTTTGCTTGAAGCATTACCCCTGTTAATACAATTTTTTTAAAAAAACATGCTAAGGAATACCCAGGCTCATATGCTTTCTCCTTTCCTATCATATACTGAGAAACTGTACTATATACATTTGTCCCATATCAGCAGAAATTCCTAAATAACTGTACCTTGGACATTAATGATCCACAGAGATCTTCCAGATGGCCCCCTCCAGTCAGCTGGCTCACCACTCAAGTTCCTGACTCCCCAAATTCAGTACCTGTCACTCCTCTGATGTTTCACAGCTCTTCCATGACGTCATCATATAATCAAGTGTTCTTTCTCTGTGAAGATCCTTCCCTGATAGAAAAGACTTATTACTCAGGAAAGTTCTACTGAAGAACATTCCCGCCCAGCAAGTTTGTGCTAACAGATGTTACTATTAGATGGCAATTATGATATGGGGTATATAAATTAATACTAATATTTAATTCTGCATTAAATTTGGGGGTACAAGACTGAGAAATAAAAAGCTTTTAAAACTGGAGAGACTGGGAAAAGACACACAAATGCAGCTAATTTCCATTACTTTTCCCACAATAATTATATTATTAATCAAAAAACATGCATTTGCATGGTTTAAAGCTGAAAATAAAGGGGATAGTTGTTTATTGGGCAGTCCTTGCATTTTCCAAATATTTAATGGTGAGAATTGCCGAAAATTTGAGAATTGCTGCCAGAGAGAATCTGTAATTGAGGACTCTGTTGGATTATACCATAGGACCCATTTAATTAGGATTCTGCTGCCACCATAACCAACCAGGTTCTTTTAGAAAGAACATCCATAAACAAGACACAAATACAATAGCGTAACCTCATTATGTTCCATTGCAACTGAGAGTCAGCAATTTTTTACATTACTACATTTTTTAAAAATGAACCATTCTCCATTGCACAACAAGGGAAAATAGTCCCTAAATCCATTTTCATTTTCGTTATCAGTTTAAAAACTAGTAACACAAAGGCTAAATTTTTACTTTGTTTTAGCATATACTGTAAGATTCAGCAACTAATGTTTATGCATGTTGAAGAAAGGAAGCATACTGCAACATTGTTATGTGAATTTATTAATGAATTCAAGCTATTCTATTCAAGGGCTATAAACCAGAGATTAGGTTAAAAGCACACTTTGAATGCAATGTAAGTTTTATTGTTAAATATTAGGTGCCTACAATTTTTAGTGCTCTTTTTTCATGCTTTCTTGTTTGCTGCCTTATATTCCCTTTCAGGGAAATAGTATGGGCTACAAATCAATAAAATAAAATAAAAAATCAATTTCATTAGTGCCCCAAACATTATTAAGCAGAGTTTCTAGCAGAGAAGAAATCTGCTATGCTATAAGAAATCAAGATCTGATCCATGACCTTGACAAAATAGCCTTAGCAAAACGTGTTTTTCTTGTCATATGGAGCCATGAAAAACTTTCTTGTCATATGGAGCCATGAAAAACTGACACAGATACTGCTCCAAATGAGGGAAATAAGTGACAGGAAAGCGTGTGCTTGGATAGATGGGTCAAAATTAGCCAGAAGTCCCCACATCTCCTGTGGTTTGAAAATATGCTTCCACGTGCAGATTCCTATCAATCCAATTAATGAAATTCAACCAATTCAAGCTACGTGAATACTAAGCGTGATTAAAATCCTTGCAGATGGCAACCAGCCTTTCTTCTCCCACTCACCACCTACTGCTGCCTGAAGTGGAGTGACGGCAGCATTCCTATACCCTGGAGGTTTGATTAAGGAAATGAAACCTCTCTGTACATGGAGGTATCTCCACCCTCCAGCCTTTGTTGCTTCACTTTACCACAAAAGAAACAATTGGGGTGGGGGGGTGAGAACATCATGCCCAGCCCATGAAAAAGAAGAGGGGGGGGGGGAATGAGTGAGCCTTGTCAATTCTATTACAATTAAGTTGATCTCAAGCAGTGTCCTCTCTTGGTAGAGTTTGCTAAAGCAATGCCAGGTTTCAGATTCAGTACAAGAACAGATGATGGCCAAAAAATTAAATCCTGACTGGAAAAAGACCTTGTGATTTGGGGGCTCAGAAAGGTATTATCTAATTCATGCAGTCTCTTTTAAAAGGACAGAGGTTTATTGTGCTTATTTCTTGATCCATCTTTGTCACTCAAGGTGGCTTCAGTAGAAATTGAATTTTGCTATTATAACGCCATAAAAAAGTTGAGCCTTGAGCCTATTGCCTGAAGGACCATGTCTTTTCTTGAGGGGTACCCTGGCTCAGAAATGTTCTCTTTGAGAGTTCTCAGCTTATAGTTTTAAAAAAGAACAGATGTATAGTGTGAATAGGTTCTTTTTATATCCGTTGTGCACTGAACTAGAATCCTCTTGATTCAAGGACAACTGAGAAATATCACAAACAACTGAAATGCCATTAGTTTAAATTTAGATTTTAAAAAAAATTGCACTAATATAATGAAGTCAACCCTTCTTGGAGCTACCTCCTTCAGATGTGTTGTACAAGTTTCATAATTCCTTATAATACTGGCAAGTAGCGGACTTTGGGTCCAAAACATTTATATATAAGATGCTTGTTGAGAAGACTGGCACGGTCAATGCGTATCTACAATGCCTGCGAGCCTTTGTTGAGTTTGGTTTAGAAGAAACAGACTTCATTATGGATAAGCTGGCTGATTTTCCTGCTCTTGTCCAGGGAATTCCAAAACTTAACAGTAATATAAACACAGATAACTTGAAACTAAAGTTAAATACTTAGCGATTAACACAATCCAAGTTACTCCTTACTTTAAAGATTTTATTAAGCATCTGGATGAAGAATCAGTGCAGATTTAACACAGCATAGGACACACCCAATAGATCTTAGCCAATCATAGAAAGCTAAGCAGAGTTGGATTCTCATTAGTACTTGGGTTAGAAGAATACCACAAAATGACAAGAGTGTAATTTAGTCTAAAAAAGAGAAAAAAATCTTGGGAGGAAAGTGACCTATCATTACAATATCCATTTCTGGACAGATGGGAGAATAGTATATTACTATTATAAAAGACAGTCCAACCCTAAAGCCTATTTTTGAAAGAAGGGAGAAAGCACCTCAATCTGCAGTTACTCTGGCCAACGCTGTCTTCCTTTTCCATCCTTCAAAATGTTCTGGCAACTGGCATTCAATACCAGAAAGATGTTAAGGGCAGAACTAGAGGTCAAAATAACAGTAAATGTAATTTAGCATCGTAAGAGGAAATCCCAGCCTTTCTCAGCCTTATTTCTTCTCAAAATGTGGGACTCAAATTGCCATGCTGGTGGAGAATTATGGGAGTTGGAAGACAGGAAGTTGGGGAAAGCTACATACCCAAAAGGACTCTGTATTTGTAAAATGATAGGTCAGTGAAACCTATTGTCTCCTTTTCCTCTAGTCTCTTTTTATAATCACTGTTTATTCATATCCTAAAGTAATTGTCACTTAGGATTTTTTAAATGGCCTTTAGCTCCCTGCTACCGTCTGTTAAAGGAAGTATTCATCCATTGAGGTGGACACTGTTCTGCTTTGAGTATTCAAAGAGTAAAGGAGGCTGAAGATAATCTTAAGAGCAATAGCTGAGAAGAAAAAAAAAAAACCCAGCAGATGTGTAAAAGGCATTCTTGCGAGAAGAAAAATCCACAGCAGTCTTAAAAGTGTACAGAACTCTCAAATTGTTTAACACAAACAACTCATAAGTGACATTTGGGAGAAGTTAGGACAATCATGAATTTAAAAAAGAATGAATACACATTGTTCTTAATAACTTAAAACATTTTGATGAGGCATGTAAGTAAGTAAGGAAAATCAGAACTATGCTGCAAAAAGATGTCTATATAAAGTATTTGGTTTAAATTACTAACCTAGCTTAAGGCTATGAAGCAGACATTCTAAGACATGCAGCTCAGTTGCTTAACTTATCTGCAGGAACATCAAACTAAAATCAGGAAGTCTATCAACCAGGAGATGAACAGCCAGTCAGAGGCTAAGAACAAATCCTGGCTTTTAATGTTGTTTTATCAGGAAAGTAACTAAACCAGGGTCCTGGTTAGCATGCAAAAGCAAACAAACCCTGCTGAGTTCTAGATTTGTGCAGTTGCTCTGAGGAGCAGAGCTAAATTGGAGTAACAGAGTAGCACCTAACAGGACATTTGCTTGGTAGTAATAAATCTGGCTTCCTGTTACATATGAGTAATACATTGCAGACACCCAGTCAGGAGCATTGTAAATAAAGGGAAGCACTGCAGCAAATTTTGGCAGAATTAGGTTTATAGCATGTATTGTTCTAGCTGCCTACTGCTTGAACTCAGAAATTCTAACAAATGAGACATACTAATGTTTGACTGAGCATTAGGATAAAGTCTGTAATTTGAGCTGTCTAGTATATGGCAAGTAAGACCAGAAGAAGTAACCTACACATTCTGACACAAATTTACACATTTTTTTCTTTTGGAAGCAAGTTAGTTGCTAACAATTAACAGAGCTGTTAACTAGGCTATTTTCAGCTCCTCTTTTGCAGTTGACAAGAAGGGAGTTGCTAGCAACAGAAAGCTGTGTTTATACGCCAACCATGCAGGAACTGCAGTTGGAATAACATGAACCTAGCCAAAAGTTCTCAGATTCGTATTCCTACAGCCTTTTTGCTGCTGCTCCTTGCAAAAAATAAAAAACTGGCATAACAAGCCAAACTCTAAAAGCCAGAGAGGCCTGAAAGTGTGTGTTGGGGTTTTGCATGATGAAATCAGGCTGTACAAAAATGCAGTGGAATATTTGCACTTAAAAGGTACTCTGTTCCTCTTGGACTTTCCACTGCCATGCAAATCAGTATCTCGGCCAAAGGTGAGAAACAAGACAAGTTCAAGCTTGTGCACTGTAAGTTAGACTTGAATTTGAAGGCAAAGCTGATTCAGCACTAGCAGCAGTGAGAGTATCCCTCCAATCAAAATCAATTTTTTTTTGCACCCTCTAAAGAGCTTAAGGTTAGGGTTAGGGTTAGGCTAATGACAAGTGTCACTGGAATGTGCAGAACTGAAATGTCTCTGAGCCCAACAGACACACCATGGAATGTGTGGTTTCAACATGATGGGAGTTAAGCAAACATTGTACTGATGAAAATTGGCATTTTGCTTTTAAATTTTGGTACGGCACAATGATATTGGAGCTTGAGAAATTGAGTTGAGACTTTGTGACCTATTTTGAATTCTGAAAGACTGTACATTAAATAAAATAGCATCAAGATTTAAAGAGTGCAAAAAATAGATACGACACACTGCAACATTAATCATCAAACCTCCAGATATGTTTAGCCTTTGTAGAAAACTTTTTATATATTTCTATAGTCTACTCTTTTCTCATCAGCTGACTTTCAGCTATACTAGGTTACAACACCCAGAATTGCCAGCTGGGGTAGTGAAATGCTCCTGTCTTTTAGTTAAGGATAATCAGTTCATTTGTATGCAAGCACTTAATTGCAACTGATTTAGGAGAACGTAAATCTCCACATTTATGACATTTAAAAAAGAACAGTTAACTGAGACAAAGACAATATAGTACACTAGGTTCCCATCTCAATTATTATTGGCACATATACCATCCAGAGTCAATATGTTGTTTTACGCTGCTACAGAAACAGAAAGATATTTTGATATCTTAATAAAGAAATTCTTCCATTCCAATTTGACTGTAGTAAATAAATAGTGAAGTGACCATAAATCTATTAATCTTTAAGATACCACAACACTCTTCTTTTGTTATTTTGCTCTGGTATGCTAAATAGGTGTCAGTTTATGGACTAATTTTGTTTATGCTCAGTAATATACTTTTTCAACATATAAGTTTCCAGAATGGCTATTTAGCTATTTAGCTCTGAATTTTTGAACTTTTGCTTCCATTTGACACTCCTGTTAATGTTTCCTTACATCCATTAGAATACATTATTGGCAGCGTAGGATAATTTGCTGTAAATCAAATCAAATTAAGCCAATTGTTCTTAAAAATTATGCCTATTGAAGTTGTTATTTTTAAAGCCAACATATAAATTTACTGCAAAGAGTAACAGAGCTATTATGAGGAAAATTATTACAGGTAGTTCTCGCTTACCATTCATTCATTCATCAACCCATTTGTGGCTACAATAGTGCTGGTTAAGATGGTTCTCGAACTTGCTGCCCTCACAGTGTCCCTGCAGTCATGTGATCGCAATTTAGGCACTTGGAAAATTTGGGCACTTGGAAACTGACATGTATTTGTGATGTTACAGTCACACCTGGCTTCTGACAAGGTAAGTTAATGGGGAAGTTTGCAAGTCACAGTCATGTGACTGTGCATAACAATCATAGGTGATTCACTTAATGACTGCAGTCCAAATTTACAAACTGTCTTCATAACTAGGGTGTAGTCACTTGACTTTTCACTTAACCGTCTCACATAGAAATGGAATTAATGGTTCCAACTGTAGTCAATAAAGTGAGAATTACATGTACATGAATAGCCAAAGTTTGCATCACACAAGCAAAAGATCATTACAGGTAGTCCTCAACTTACAACAGTTCATTTAGTGACCAAAGTTACAATGGCACTGAAAAAAGTGACTTATGACCGCTTTTCAGTTATCACCATATGATCAAAATTCAGGTGCTTGGCAACTGATTCATACTTGTGACCTCTGCAGCGTCCCAGGGCCATGTGATTCCCCTTTTGCAACCTTCTGACAAACAAAGTAAATAGGGAAGCCAGATTCACTTAATAAACAGGTTGCTAACTTATCAACTTCACTGATTCACTTAACAACTTTGGCAAAAAATGTCATAAGATGGGCAAAACTCACTTAACAAATGTCTCACTTAACATTAATTTTAGGCTCAATTGTGGTTTAAGTCAAGAACTACTTGTAGTTACCTCAGGATCTATGCATATTTCAAACAATGCAAATGACTTTTGCATTTATAAAAGTGGAGGGATGAAACCAAAATAATATAGCAACATTAGAAATAGATCATATAGCTCTCTGGATGTACATTACTTACATGAACAATAAGGGTAAAAACAAGTTATGCATCTAATTCTGTCTAGTTAGTTACATCTTTCATCCTTTTCACATTAAGATTTTCTAAACTGTACTAACATGCTGTAAAATTAAACACAAAATTAATTTTTTATCTTACACAGTAGTATAAATCTGTCCTTCTGCATTCCAATTTGTGTGATGCCAACAACCAGACACCATCATCTGGCAAACACTGCACATTCTATCACTTCGACACGACAAGCCATCAATCAAGAAACAAAAATTTTCCCTGAAAGCCAGTCTTCCAACAGCATAAACAACTAAATATTATATTTCTGTATTTGAGATTCTTTGAGTACACTCTGATATGAATTTCTTTGCTAGAAGCTGATCCATTAAAATTCAAATCTGTTATTTTTACCTAATAGCATTAATTGCTCTCTTCGTGCCTTAGCCCAACAACACTCTTATAACATTTTAAGTCAAGACTCACCTTGAATAAAGCTACTTAGTACAAAACAAGACATAGTTCTCCAAGCTACTGCCAAGTCTGTGCCTATACACACTTCAACTATCGTACTGTTATTTGGCATGCTAAACAAATACCTTATCCAGGAAGAGATTTGCATGCATAGATTACTGAACCTTGCATTTCTGATTATTTCAAAGGAAAACAGTAGCTGCCTTTGCAAGGTTTTTGTGAGTTTGTTTTTAAATGTTAAGTTTTTAAAAATGTTTTAGTTCCCTATTAAAACCGATATACTCTGAAAAATTAAAACAAAACCTTTGTATTATTTTTTCATAATTCCATATGCCAGATGAATTAGCCATGGTATTTCAGTACTATTGTGCCTAAAAAAAATATGGCTTTACAAAATTAGTTCTTCAAAACTCAATTCTACCCTTATTTCTGTAAAGTGCTACTGTAGATTGCAGAAATGGCCTCACCAAAAGTTCTTAAACAATACTAGTATTTCCTTCATGTTTACATTCAGAAGAACTGTGCAAAATGTCATTTAGGATTCATTTTGTAACCAATTTGAAAACTTCCTAAAAATTGTTACAACAGCAGTCTCTCAATGTACTGCTTTAGAATCCTTTAAATCTTGCTTGCTATATAGCCCCTCAGTGTTGATATCTAACAAATCTGAAGAGAATGAATTGGAAACAGACAAATTGGGAATAGCTGGTTTCCAACTTTACAATTTTGTTTATTTATTTTGCTCTTCAGGAACATTTTGGACCTCCAGAATTCAGATACATGCTTGAAAAATAAATGCACTAGCAAGAGGCCCTCATTTTGTCTTTGATAATTTCCAGCCCCACCTAACATTTACTTTTTATAAATTAAAAATTGAATTTAAATCTTTATTTGGTCAAATATAATTAAACACACGAGGAATTTGTTTCTGATACAGAAGCACTTAGTGTACATGCAATTAACAAACAAACAAATAAAATCAAATAGAGTCACACACTTTGATAGGTGCTAAAGCAATATAGGCAGGCCCTTAGACAGTTGAGAACTGATTCAACTTAGCAGAATAAAAATGTCTTAAAAACCTAACTTCTAGGACAGGAGGTAGCGAGCCAGCCAGCTAGCCTCTCCGCCACCACATTCATAGCATAGCTTCATGAAACCTTAAAAAGCCATGTAACTATGACATCATGCTTAAAAATTCCAGTGTTTGGTCAACAACCAAACTGAACTGAATTAAAGTTATTACCTCCATATTTACCAATTCCACAAAGTAATAGAAAGAAAGAAAAAACTTACACCAAGCTTTTGTATATCTCTGCCTCTTGTGGCTTATTACCAAAATGATTAAAGTGAAACTAGTAACAAGCAGAAACAAAAGTACCCTCACAAGCTGCGCGTATATAGAGAATTGCAGTCAGTTCAGGTGCTGTGAGAGTGACAGTCCCACATGAACAAACTTGGAACATCCTGTGACACAACACATCCCTCTTTAGGCAAATCGGTTAATGCCTGTACAATAATAGCCTATGAATTCACCTTGACTCTCAGGTCACCAGGAAAGAGATTGATGTTGCCCAGCTCCAAGCTAAAAGGCAGGTGTAGTTCGAGGATGTCATGCTCCAAGTGCAGGGGCCAATTACCCTCTTCGACTTAATAGCAAAGCTCTCATTGATTTCCACAGGAACTAGAACAGCTTAGATGATGTCACCAGTTACAACTCCAACCACAAGCCCTGGGAAGTCACTGTGACTTTGATTACAACATTACTGCTGCAACCCCTCAGCCTCTAGTCTAAAGCAAGATGAGATCAGAGTTCCAGAAACCACCTGAGCTTCTTACACACACCCCTCCAGGGGCTTTGCACACATTCCTTTTTCACCCACCCCTTCACATTTCTGGGCACAAATTGATGCAAACAGAAAGGGGTGGGGTGGACAGATAACAACGTGATCTTCCCTCACATCTATCTCCAGCCTAAGTAGTCGTGTACTGTAGTTTATGCACTCAAGACATTAAAAAAACATAAAAAGCGGGGGGGAGGGGGGAGGCTCCTTCTACGAGCCCTTTCTCGAATGTGGAAAGCATCTACCATCCCGAGACAGACATACAAGGAACCACATAAAGGAGCCTTCTAATTTATCCCGTCACAAATCAGATCGACAAGTAGGAGCGAGACCTGCAGAAGTCCCACGGCTGAGGAGAAGCGTGGTGTATCTCATTCTCTGCAAAAACTGTCAAACGGTAATGGCGGGGGGAAGACCCCGACAAAACCCGAGCGGGGGGAGGAATAAAAATAAATATTATACCCAGTTTACTACAGACGCCAAACATATCTGAACTGTTCCTTCCCTTAAATCAGATTTTTAAAACCCCACAGGATTAAAATGAACGTGCGTGGAGAGGGGGGGGGCGGCGCGCAAAGTAGCAGCGACTGGAATCGCGAACGCCCTTCAAACAGGAAGTATGCGGCGATCGGAAGCTGAGGCGATTCGAAGGGTCTTTTCTCCCCCGCGACTCCTTGCCAGGCGCCTTTCGAAGTAGAACTCCGCAGGCCCGTTATCTCATTTCCCGGTTCGGAAGTGTGTGGGGGGGGGAAAGCCCCTCGGTTCCGCGACTGCCTGCCTGCTCGTCCGGCCGAAACGCCTGGCTGCACAAACGAGAGCCACGCCACGCACTTCGTGCAGGCGATTGAAGAGACGCCGGAAAGCCAACCAAAAAGTTCGCCAGAGCTCTCGACGCCTCCCCACCACCACCCATCAAACAAACAAACTGCTCCTTTGCAAAATCGGGCCAGGGCTGCAAAGGCACCGACCCCACGCGAGATGCGGTTTCTTGGGGGGAGCAGGGGAGGCGGCTGGAGGGGAGGGGTGTTAAAGAGAGGCGTAAAACTCCACTTACCTCTGTGTTTTCCTGAAGCAGGCTAAAAGGTGAGTTTCCCCATCTCTCTTTCCTTCAGTCCTTTCGTAGGTCCTAATCCCCCTTCCCTTCCTCCGCCCCCTCCCCCGGCCAAAAGAAGAAGAAGAAAAAATTCCAGGCAATCAACCAAACGCCAAGAGAGCTCGAAAGGCTACTTGAAAAGAAACCAGAAAGTTTTGGGGAAAGGCGTGGGGGTGGGTATAGAACTGCCGTCGGCGAGTACCGCTTGCAGTGGACCTCCTCTCGCTCTCTTTGCTTCCTGCGCAGAGTCCTGCAGTGTACCTGCTCCAAGGGGAGAAAAAAAAAACACCCGGTGCTAAATCGTCTTCTCCGCCAACCGCACTTTGCGGTGTCAGGATTGCAAGTCTCTGAGTCACAGATTTGAGATCACAGCTTGGGAACAGAAGCGGGGGGGCGAGCGAGGTGGAGAACTGTAGCGACGAAGGCGGCAAACAACTGCAGCAGCAGAGGAAGCTGGATCTTTCTCTCTCTCTCTCTCTCTTCCCCCCCCACCCTCCTCCTCCTCTTCCTCTTCCCTCCTGATAGCAAGAGGTTGCACAATTCTCAAGTAAGGAAACTGGAGCAGCCGCCTGCCGAAGGGGGGGAGGGGGGGCGAGAAACGCACTTCGGCTCTGCAACAGAAGTAAAACCAGCTCTTCTACTTCATCAGCACAACTGCCTGCTATTCAGGCTTCCCCACCCTACAGCAGGCCGAAGTCACGCCCATTTCCTGTTACCATATTAGGCGAAGAAAGTTTTTTTGTGTGTGTTGTTTTCCCCCCCCCCCTCACTCCACTCTTCTGTTTTAATAGCCGTCCAGTAACTCTGAAAGGAATTTGCGTGTGGCAGCGAGAGAGCGCCTCTGCCCAGCCTTTGGCTGGCAAGGTGGCTCTGGGCGCGCATTCGCATCTCCAACCGAGCCAGAAGGTCAGCGGGAAGAGCTTGATCACGTTACTGGAAACGCTGCCCTGCCAGGAAGAGCGCTGACTTTCTCTCTGCTGGAAAAGATACTTTTTACTCCCGATTTCTTCTCGGGCCACCCGTATACGCTTTGCCAGGAACTCCTGCGCACTCGGAAGGCGCCAGAGGCAAGGAAACAAATCACAGCAACTATCGAAAGTTGAAAACTCGGGCGGGCGGGGGTGGAGGAGGGGGAATCAGAGAGCGAGAGTGCAAAAAAAAAAAAAGAGAAAGAACAGGAAGCCAACAAACTCCTTTCGGGTTAGCCGCGTAAAAACGTGTGGATTTTGCACGTTTGACGAGCGCAGTTTCATTTCCCCTCCCCCCAAGAAAACACGTGCGATGGAGCTCCAGTCGTCCTTCCCCGCGCAAAAGCGAGGGAGTCGGGGGCGCAGGGTCGTCTTGTCGCGGAGCGTGACTTAGTTGCAAAGGCAGATGTAAGGGAGAGCTCGGTTTATCGATCTCAAATGAAACAGATTTTTTTGCACCTGGTTTATAGGAAACCAGCTCCTTCTCGGAAATGCCACATTTTCTATCAGCTGGTATTCTTTGGAATATTTTTTTTCTTTTAGACATGCCGACCTAAGAAAATGCAAAAGGGGGGAGGCGTGAAGGGGAAAAAATGTGCAAGGAGTGGAAGGATCGTAATTTTGAGTGTTAAGTTCGAGAGTAAGGCCTCCTAGCGGCTCTGCAGGGATTCATGGGTGGTTCTTGAGCAACAACTTCGGTGTTTTTATGACAAGTATAAACGAAAGCTATTCATATTTGCCACGTCTAAGTGGTTAACGAATGTATCTTTTCTTTTATGTATGCTGAGAGTATTTGCACCAAGACAAATTCCTTGTGTGTCCAATCACACTTGGCCAATAAAGAATTCTATCTATTCTATTAATACAGTTGGCCCTTTTTTTGGCCCTGCACCTCAAATTCTTTGCATTTTCTCTCTTCCCCCACCCCAAAACATCTGTTTGTATCCTGCTCAGGTCGCAGATTGCTGTTGCAGTAGCCCAGTGCAAGAAAAGAACAAACACTGCAAAGGAAGAAACCGAAGATATATGGTGCTATAGCATAAGGAAATTTTAGAACAAAACAGTGCTAATTTTGGCTAGGAAAAGCAAAACAGTTCTAAAAACTCTTGAGGAGAAAGTACTCTCGTGTACTATCTTGCATTTGCGTTCCCCACATTCCTCTGCTTGGAAAAAAACCAAATATGTGTGCCAAGCACATGGCTTCCTGTACTAAAATCTCTTTCAAACAAATTAAGCATTGGAGCTTTCAAATTATGCAATTCCAATAAACTCTGTGAATTAGAAGAGATCAGAGCAGCTCTGAATTTGAATTTACCATTTTGAAATGATCTTTTCTGAGCCAGATACCTTCCAGATGCCTTGAAACTACAAGTTATAGTATTTTGAATGGAAAAATCTGGATATTTGTTTATTTACATCCTGCCTTCATTATTTTTACAAATAATTCAAGGTAGCGAACATATCCAATATACCTTCTGCCTCTTTTCAGGCACAACAAGAACCCTGCAAGGTTGGTTGAGCTTGATTTTTATCCCAACTTTATTATTTTAGAAATAACTTGAAGCATTCAACATGCATACTGCTCCTTCCTCCTCTTATTTTCCCCCATAACAACCTTATGAGGTGAGTTGGGCTGAGATAATAACTGGCTCAAAATTACCCAGCTGGTTTGCATGCCCAAGGCAGGACTAGAACTCCCAGTTTCTACCCTGGTGCCTTAAGCATTAGGCCAAACTGGCCGAATTGCTATGCCAACCCATCTGAAGGGCACCAGATTGGGAACACTAAGCAACCTGACAGCCGCTATCTAATATTTGGACATATCTGTTAGAAAACAAGGAGTGTAAGTTCCACAAATCTCAAGGGTACTAGATCATTTTTATTACCAATGAATCACTAATCAGTTTCCAATACATTGGCTAATACCTGGACTGATTTGATTATGTGCCATCAAGTCATTTTTGATTCCTAGTGACCACAAATTCTCTCCATAAGAAAATACTTGCATGGTTGTGCTATTATTGCAAATAGTAGAATTTGAATAGATTCAGTAAGAGATCTTTTGGACTGATCACAAAACATTTATTTAAAAGACTTTTGTAGACACATCCACTCAAAGCAACATAATCTTGCGTGACTTACAAATAACATTAAAAACAGTACCAAAAATGAAAACCTTCACAAAAATTCCTGGCATCCCCCAAACCAATATATATTCCACATATCCACAAACATTAATGGGTTCTAGCATTACTCTTTGCCAACACTTGTGGGAAAAGCCAGGTTTTCAAGGCATTCTGAGAGGCTAAGAGGTTAGGGATGTGTGGGATCTCAAGTGGTCCTTAATTTATGACTGATCATTTAACAACCATTTCAAATTGCAACAGATTTCAAAAAAGCTACTTATGATCCATCCTCAAAGTTACAACTGTCCTCCACTGTGCAGTCACATGATTGCATTTTGGGTGCTTGCCAACTGGCTTGCATTTACAACCAGTTTCAGTGTTCTGTGGTCACAACTGCAAATTTCTATCAAAAAAAATTCTCATTTGGAAGAATGTATTTGTTTAACAACTGCATGGTTCACTTAATGACCTTGGTGACTCACTTTACAATAATCATAACAGTTATGAAATCAAGATCGGTCATGTGCCTTGAGTTATAATTGTAAGACATAATGACCAAAATTGTGGTCAAGGACTACCTCTATGCCAAAAGAGGGGTTAAGTTACCATGCAAACAGCTGAGGTCAGTTTGAGTGAATTAGAAGTAGCTGATATGGAATGGCCCACTTGGAAATCAACTGAGAGTACAGAAAATACCTAAAAGCTTAAGAAAAAAGTTCATCTTTCTAAAGTCTTCCTTTTGTTCTTATATAGTATCTTTTCAGAAGGATATTACATAGTTATGTAGAAGTTCTGAGTTATTCAAACTTCAGAAGTCAACACATTAAAAAAAAGCAACTGAAGTCAAAGAAGTCAATCCTGAAGCCTGCCTAATCAAATACAGTATTACTATTTTTTTAGGCAGGAAAAAATCCATAATTCAAGAAATATGAACAAGTGTTTAAAAGATTTTCATATTATTAATGTATGCAAGAACTTCACAGTATGAGTAAAATAAACTTGGAAAATCTTTTAGACACTAGAATTAGTATCTGAAAACAAGCGTTTGTTGAATCAAAGCCAATGTTTACAACATCCTAGTAAGTGAAATGAACGAGGCAACACAGATTCCAAGCCCACTGAAATAATACTTAGTTCATGGACATATAAGAAAAATAGTGTGAAAACCGGTTTACTTTGAGTGAAAATCCCAATTACCTGATAATTATTTAGTTACAGGCAACCACAAGCATCTGTATGTTTCCAGATCAGTTGTCTGCCCCATAAAAAAATATTTCCTTCCTTTCATTCTTACAAAGCAATCAAGTTGGAACTTTACGGAAGCAAGAACTGCAGAAAATGTTTTTTTTTTTTTAGGACTTAGTTTTGTTTTTCAATGCAAAAATAAAAAGGAAGCCTCCCAAACCAAATCACAAAGTACAAAAAAGCACAAAGTACAAAATATTAATGGGGAAAAAAAGGATGCTGGAGAGAAATAAAATGCATTCCATTAAATAGAAACAGCAGTTTTTTTATTAAGCATGAGTTGACACATTTTTTTTCTCTAAATGTATGGGATATTTTGTTTTGTTATTATCAGTTCCATATAATGCACCTTAATGTTCCTTTTCTATACAGCAAAGGGCAATCCCAGCTTAACTGATGAACTTACCCAAATATTATTGTCATCCTTTGGGCTCATCTCCCTCCCTTATTACTTGTAGTGTAATTAATGGTTGTATGGTAAGATGTATGATCTTACCATATGGTATGACCAACCATTGGCATTTACTGTATTCCCTAAAACTGATTATTCTTCATTGCTCCAGTGAGTTGTGAGAAAGCAGCCCATGCACTCAAAATCCACAAAAGTGGCTAAGTTAGATGGACTAGCTGAAGCAATAAGGTGGTTTATAAAAAATAAAAACTAATTTACTACAATAATGTCTTACCACTCTCCCCCATGAAGTTTTATTGCTTCTCTTAAGGAAAGGAATCTGAGAGCGTTTTATAGTTGAACAATATTTGAGAGTAAGGTGTAGCAATTGCTATACCAAACACAAAATCCTCTTTGGAATTTTTTAAAAATTAGTTAGAAAATCCAGGTAAATTCTCCCTTCGTCTTCAGCTGAACTCTAGAAATCATTTCCAAACAGCTCTGTGAGTCAAAGGGTAATGAGTATATGCTACAACTCAAAAATAATGGGAGTCCCTGACTTACAACCATTTGGTTAGTGTCTGTTCAAAGTTATAACGGCACTGAAAAAAGTGACTATGACCCTTTTTCACAAAACCATTGCAACATTCCCATGATCATGTGATCAAAATTTGGACACTTGGCAAACTGGCATGTATTTAAGACAACTACAATATCCTGAGTCATGTGATCACTTTTTGTGACCTGACAAGCAATCAAAATGAAACCACTTAACCATATTACTAACTAAACATCTGTGGCGAGAAAGACTGTAAAATGGAGCAAAACCAAACAATGGAAATTTTGGACTCAATTGTGATTTTAAGTCAAGGACAACTTGCAGCAAGAGTAACTCATTTTAGACAAAAGATAGTTTAATTTTTAAAGAAATGGTAGATTAGAAATGTGCCTCATTTTGATTGCATTCCCCCCTCTTTTTTTCAACACTTTCCATTAAAATAACAGTTCTTGTCTAAAGCAATCCAACTACTGTAGAGGTCAGCAGAAGGGGAAAAGCAGAGACAGGAAGCATTTTTGCAAGATTTTGCAACTGTTCTTTTCAAATCTGCAATAGAGTACTTAAGTCCTCTACTAAAACAGAAGCAGGCAATCTTTTATCATTAGCTTAAATTTGTGTGTCCTTCAGCCTAAATTTAAGTGTTCTCTGCAAATGATCAGTTAAGATGCCTGTGAAAACTAAAAGGCTGGATTCCTTGCAATGTAAAGAAATGTAGAAGGAAACAAAACAGTAAAAATGACAGAGAAATGAAGGCCTACTCTCTTTGGCTCAAGCTTTACTCACTACCAGAATGTAGCTCTTAAAAGAAGATGTAATTAATAAACTAATATAGTTTTTTTTAATGTGACAAAGTTGCCAAAAATACATTTTCCTTTCTAAACATGTTTTCAAAGTTTAATGACATACATATTATCCAACCTTCTGAAACATGATTTTTATATTGTTTAACATACTTTTAGAAATGTGTTGCAAGAACTACTGCGTTGGTACAAGTAGTTCTCATGACCAGTCCTTTAGCGATTGTTCAAAGTTACAACACACACCCCAAAAAGGGAGTTATGACCTGGATTTGAAGTTGTGACATCTAGAACCCCACCATGGTTACGTAACTACATTTTGGACGCTCTGCAACTGACCTAAATTTTCACCATTTGCAGCATCGTGCAGTCATATGACTATAAATTATGATGATTTTCCCACCAGAAACCTGCATTTACTGTTTTCTGGCAAAAAAGGCCCTATGGCAAAAAATGGATTCACTTAATGACTTCAGTGTTCATTTTACAACCATCACATTTCCTTAATAACCGCCACAAAAAAAATTGTGCTAAATGAGATATTTGTTGAGTGAGTTCTCCCCATTTTACAACCTTTTTGCCATAGTTGTTTCTTAACATAGTTGTTAAGTGAATCACTGCAGTTGTTAGCAATATACTTAAGTGAAGCTAACTTCCCCATTGACTTTGCTTGCCAGAAAGTTACAAAAAATGATCACATGACCCCAGGACTCCTCAATCGTCATAAATTGGTTTTCCTTTCCTAATATTTGTCATCCTTTTTTGATATTGTATTTAATTTAATGTATATGCAGTACATTCTGCATCTCAAAATGATTTATATAAATTACTTTAAATATAAGTATATAGAGGCTGTTGTTCATATAGGAAGAAAACTTGCAGACTAGTTTGGAATTCTAGAAGATGATGTTAATGGCAAAGTTGCAATGTGGTGAGGGTTTTATTCATAGCCGGGGGGTGGCTTTAAAACTCAGTATTTTCTTTAAAAGATTCTATTTTATCTAAGGGGAAAACTACATTGGAAAAAATGTATAATGCACTATGATTAATACCAGCAAAAACTGAACTTACATATTTAGGAACAAGTGGTTTCAGAAAAGTTGCAAATAGCAGAGTATTGTAATTAAATAAATGGTACATAAAGTTAAAAGCATGCATGATGATTCTGTATTTCCTAAGTGTTTTGCAAGCATATTACATGTGTGATATGTTAGGATTCAAACTATACACATGCTCTCTGTTATTTTATACAAGTGTCCTGGTGGCAGCAGTTCCAAATTGGATTCTCAACTCACAAGCAAGCAATTACAAATTACTCCCAAGATATACTAAAATTACCCCTTGGAGGTAATTAACCTCAGTTTAAGAACTATTGGCTTTTATTATCTCTTTCTCTGCTGCCTAATCTTAATTAACAATATTGCTGGGGAAAAAATCAGATAGGAAGGTTGAAAAGATTTTTTTACACATATTTTTATGAGCAGCAGCCTTTTCAGATATTCTCCCTGCAAAAAAACAGCAAAAGGACCTACGCAATATAGAGAAATATATGTAAGAAAGTCCGAGTGTGATTAGATGAAAAAGAAATCAGCTAAGGGATTTCAGACTGAAGAAACAGCTGCAAGAGAAAGTGTTGCCTTCAAAACAAGACAGCCAGAATCCACAACATGGAACTGAAAACTTTGCATGTTAAAATAGTGTATTCACAGCCTCAAAAGATTTTAGTGGAAGCCTTTGAATGTAGGATAATGTAATTTTCTTAGTAAGGCAATATCTTTTGGGACTAGAACACTTTTTACAGGTAGTCCTCAACTTTGAAATTACAATGGCACTGAAAAAAATAACTTATGATCATTTTTCAGACATTTTTCCAGTGGTCATGTGCTCAAAATTCAGACACTTGGTAACTGTCTTATTCTAACAACATTCTGTAATTATTTTTAGGATCTTCAAACTTTAAATGTGTTATTTTATAAAAACAAAGATAACCAAAACAAAGGTAACAATTTATTATGTATAAATTCTGTACACTCACACCTCTTCATAAAAATTGTTCAGCTCATTTCCTCCCCGATTTAGGCTACTAATATTCATACAATCTGAAGCCACAGTATCAGAAGTCCAACTTGTTGCCCAAGTTGAATTCTTTTACAAAAGAGCCTTAGGCTATCTGCATAATTTCATTCTGCAAATGTAAGAAGCCACACAGTAGAAATGGTTGAAGATTAAACCATTACGTTTCATGTGCACATGAAAGTATTCCTAAAACCAAGAATCAGATAAATATTAGTGAAATAGGTTAAATAATAGTGACAGAAATGATATTTTTTACATGTACTGTACAAAGACAGGCGAAGCCTAACACATACTTAATACAATCTACCTAAAGAGGTAGGTGACTCTTCTATTAAGGGGTCCCCTCTATTAAGAGATTCCATCTACGGTAGTAGAAGAAGGATCTTGTCCATGGTGGCTCCTTCCCTGTAGAACAGGGGTGTCAAACTGGCGGCCCACAGGCCAGATACATGACGCATAGGCCCCAGCTCTGCAAAGGGGAAAAATGTTGTGAGGCAACATGACACCGCGAGTTTGACACCTGTACTGTAGAATCACCCAAGGAGATTGACCCCCATCTTGATACTCTTGAAAAGCCCTGGATACATGGTTTTGTGAGCAGTCTTAGGGACCCCAGTATGGTACAGAGTCTATCAAGTGGTTTATTTGATTGTGGTCTCCAAGAGTATGAGGGTTTATTGGTTTTGTATTTGGGGTTTTACTAGTATATGCCACTCAGAATCACCATGAGTGAGTTGGGTGGTCATATTTTCTTGAATGAATGAATGAATGAATGAATGAATGGGTCAAAGAGCATGTGCTTTATTTATGTGTATCTGGGAAGAAAGGCGAAAGGAGGTGACCTTAGATTATCAATCTCTTAAACAAAGAGCAGAGAGAGTCATAAACAAACGGGGCATAGAGTAAATGCTTAACTCTCTATACCTATTGCTCCATTGTACTCAGTAGGTTGCAAGGTTCTTGAGAATCAGTGCCATTGGATCCACACCGCCAACATTCTTTCTCATGGGTCTTGCTCTTGCAGCAATCCATAATTCTTGAAGGCTGTGCGTTGATATCTGGGGAAGCGCTTAAACTTAGTGACTGTATCTGTCAACATCTCTTCTGGTGGGCAATATTTTAGTTTGGTAAGTTTCTTCTTGACCATTGTTCCCTGCCCAAAGAGATATTTGGTGTCTATAAGCTTTGCTTGCTTCCTTATTCTTTCTCTTCTATTTTCTTGGCTATCTTTCGTCCAGTAACAGATACCTACATCTAGATAGCTGGTAGTGTATATCCATCTTTTCATATTCAAACCTGTCATAAAAACAAGGATCAGTCTTACCTTGTATGAGTGCATGCTTGACAAGTATTTGGCTCAGATGTATCAGTTTTTCATTCTCTAGCTGCTTGTTCTAGTCAGAAGCTCTTTAAATTTGCACACTAGATCTCTTTCCTGTTTCCTCAAATCCAAGTGGCCCATAGATGTATGTCTTAATTTATTCATGCAAAATTAGTGTTTGTATCAAGGTGATCTACTTGTATATATGTTTTGCTCTTATGTTGCGCTGTGCTCTCACAATATTTCTCATGCTAAAACTGTATTGCAATCTTCATCACATTTCTTGGTCTATCAGGGTTATTTTATGAGGCTAGACACTCTATTCTGCATCCTACGTGGTCCTGAAAACTCATCTGCATCTCACTTTGTAATTCTTATACAGTGCTTTAACCTTCTCTTCTACAATCTTTCTCCATTTTCTCTTTTTACTGACTAACATCCTTTTTATGCCCTTTTATGTGGGTTCCCCCCCCAATTGCTTCCTCTTGGCATTGCAGGATAGCCTTTGTAGTAGAACCCTTATGTTGGGCCTCTTAGAGCTTCTAGATGTGGTGTTTCAATTTCCCCTTTTGGCTCTGCCATATAGTTAACTTCTGGACATGTGACGAGGTTGCCCTTCAAAGTTTGTGGTCTCTGTTTACTGTTTGTCTGGATGTGGTGAACAAAACTTGACTTTTCATGATGACTTTCTTTTTTTCCTATTCATCAAGATAGGCAATAATGCATACTTTAATTATCTAACCATCACATCTGCAGTTCAACTAGGTTCTCTGTTCTTTTGGCCCATATACATAGATACATTACAACAAAACAGTTTTATGTGCCCTGGGCTGGGCTGGGCTTCCTTCTGTGCCATGGCTCGTATACATTCCATTTATGGGTTTCACTGGAAGCTTCTTTGGTAAGTGCAGATAGTCCTTGCCTACCAACTGCCTTTAAGTTACTATAATGCTATAAAAGTAACTTGGTGACCAACCCTCACTTTTACAACTGCCACGATGTCCCAGAGTCACATGATCACTATTTTGAGGCTTTGCAACCAGCATGCAGTTATGACCATGAAAGCGTCTCTCAGCCACATGCTCACAATTTCTGTAGTTTGCAACATTTCGCTTGCGAGAAGCAGAGAGTTAAGAGAGAAGATGGAGGTAAAGTTATACATCATGCCCATGTGATCTTTTTGATGAGTGATTACTGACCAAAGGGGAAGTAAGGTTGTACGCCTAGTTACAGTCACATGATTTTCCGCTTAGTGTCCGCATTGCTTAGCAACTGAGTTGCCGGTCCCAATTGGGAGTCGCTAAGAAAGGATTACCTAAAAATGGGTGAATTAAAACTATTTAATCCTAAATCCCTTTATCTGAAAAGATATACATGATATCTTGCAGGATATACCTGATTATTTTTTTCCTATATTCTATACCATCCTGTTCTGCAGAATAGCTACTATCGTTTTATGCACAATTCCTTACTCTTTTACATGCATTTGTATGTTCCTTGTTACATATTCACTCTATTGTCTATACATACTTGAAATTTTCTTCCATACTTATTACTAGAGCCACATATTTTTTAAATTTTTCCAGTATGACTCTTTCCCTTGAGCTAGTTTACCTTCCTTGAGCAAGTTTACCTATAATCTCTGAATATGAGATTATAATAAACACTGGCAAACGTATGTTGCTATAAACTAGTTCTCATCTTGTCTCTTTTTCATACCTCTTTACACATTACCTTTGGCATGCACACCTGCACTGATTCTCACAGGGCTGGTACTTTAGTCCTTTGGCTAAGTCCCCTAAATAACAAACTGTATCTGGGTCTCTGGGTCTATTCTTCAGTGTCACTTGGTTACACAATGTTTGTGATTGAAATTCTTTGAAGTTCTTGCTTTACCTTCTGCCTGGCGCTAGGCTAATTCAAAAAGTATTATTTTTCCAAAGGGAACCTTTCATAAGCAATCCTCTATTTTCACTTACATAATATTCTTTCTCTGAGACATTTTAGTGAGAACAGCTTTGACAAATAAAACATTTTAGTTGATAAATTGAGGCACCTCTCCTTTGCTTCATATACAACAAAATTTTAAAGCACCTCTCCTAGACAAGGTGATCATTCATTGACCAAGTGAATAGTAAACTGATGTGTTCATACAATTTAATTAACCCTATTTTTAAAATGAAGTTAGAAATACCAGTAGAATGAAAATAGATGCCATCTGCCAGCCCATGTATATTCTCATGTCCTCTCTCCTTTCTAGCCTTTTTATCCCCATTGGGGTGAGGTGAGTCTTTACCTTGGAATATAGTCTAGCAGGTATTTCTTGTCTCCCTTTTCTAGGGTAACTGGTTTGCAATGACCCTAGCCACTGCAAATAAAGCATTTCCTTTCTTTTCTTTCAGGCTTTGTAAGTAAACCGATGACAGTTATAGGCATTCTCGTTTGAGAGTTATGTAGATTATAGTCTTGCAAGTGTTTTATTATGAAATTAGTATTCATTTCTTCTTCCATTCCTATTGTATGTTACCTCAGCCTAGTAGCTTCTAAGCAATGAATTTAAAATGAAAATAGTTCTTACTTTGTAAACACTGTTTTGCTCTCCATCTGAATTGCTATATCTTTTTTAATTTAGATCCCCCCCTCCTTCAGACAACTTGACTGCTGAATTTTCTGAAAATATGCACATTGCATACTGTCAATCTTTTTTTTTCATGTATATCTAAAACCTTTCTCAACGTCTTGGACTTAATCTATATTTGTTAAAAGCACAATAGAGGGTTATTTCCCATTCAACACACACCTAACTGCTTTCTCACTTGCAACATTCCAGGTTTCTTGACTTTTCCCTGCTTCTGTAATTTTTGCCTTGTCAACTCAAACGTAATTCCTTTAGACTTCAACAGTATTCCCTCCTTGAATGGCTAGAAAAAGAATTCTGGTTCTTCCAACTTTTCTATGGCTGAAATCAAAGAACATGTGTTTTGTCTGTGTTTCCCCGCTCAATCAGCAAGCTTGGAGATATGCCAGTGGATTGGGAGAGTCAAGATCTGGAGCATCCTCTGCTTATCCAGTGTGATGCTGTAAGGCTCCTCCTTTACATAGACTAGAGCAGATATCTCCAAACTTGGCAACTTTAAGACTTGTGGACTTCAACTCCCAGAATTCTCCAGCCAGCATAGCTTTCAATTCAATTCTGGGAGTCGAAGTCCACAAGTCTTAGAGTTGCCAAGTTTGGGGACCCCTGGACTAGACCCTCTCCAACTAACACACCCACCAGACAGCAGGGCAGCATTGTGATCAGAAAACTTTGCAGACATTGTGGGGCCAACCAGAATAGCAGGATAGTTTGCCCAGGTAAACTCCGGTCCAACCCAGACCAGTCTAAGACATTTCCATTTAAGGTGCACAATGCAGTCTTGTATCATAGCTACTTTCATGTGTCCCTGGAGAAGTTGCAAAAGGAGGTGCTACACATGGCTGGACATTTTAACTTGGATCTGATTTAGTGAGATTTCTGGTGGCCACAAATTTAGGTCAAGATGTGCTGGTATGGTGTAACTATCCATGCTGTCTGCCACCAAGTTGAAGGTGTTCTGAGAAAACTACTAGTCTCCTGCACCCAAAATTCTGTGTAACAGCCTTTCCATGGATTTTATTACAGATAATTCCCTCACATCTCAAACCCGCCTCCCTAGAAAATCTATTTCCTCACTTTATGCTTTTCAGATTGCTTGCACACAAGCCCTTCCTATAACTTGTTCCTTGATTCCTTGCTGCCAACCTCAGACCCAATTTGTGCTTGACTTCAGCTCCTCAGAAAGACTTGCAGACATAATATTGTAGCATTAATACTAATTTAATGAATAATGCTGTAAATTTTGATTATTATTTTATAAAGGTATTTGTACCCAGATGACACAGTGTTCAGTTGAAGATGGAATTATTATATTAAAAAATAAAAAATAATATTTTTTTAAAAAGAAAGGCTTGCAGACAGACAGACGCATTGTGACTGCACTCTAGTTGCCAAATGCTCCGTGCTTGTCCTGGACCTTGAAACTGACTGGGAAAAAGGCAAAAGTGAATTCCACTTAGCAATCATTTAGACTGTCAGACTGATAAGTGAAGAGGGGATATAGAGTAAATCCTACATTCTTTATTTACTGCCTGTTACCCTGCTGCCCTGCTATGGTCAACAGTTCATGAGTTTCTTAACTGAACCCATATCTCCAACAGAAATGAGGATAGAAATACTGTGCTTGAGAAATTGGTGTAACAAAAGACATTTAATTTCTTAATTTAAAATTCAGGAACCAAAACAATTGATCGATCCAGCTGTTCTTCTACTGCTTCAATCCCTGAACTTCAATTACACATTGCTGCATTGTAAACACTAAATAACGTATTACATAGCTTGAGTCATATAGTGGGTAAATTACATGCTGGTTCTAAAAATGACTTGGGGATCCAGGACAAACAATGCAGATATGATCCACAACATACTGATGAGGCACATCACATTTGAAAAAAGCAACCTTTAAATATATGCACTGCATCCTTCAGAGGTGGTTAACATAACTACTATCTGCTTTCTTCTCAATATATACACATTTTAGACATACCAATAGCACTTAGACTTATACATCACAGTGCTTTACAGCCGTCTCTAAGTGGTTTTCAGAGTCAGCATTTCATTGCCCCTCATAATCTGGGTCCTCATTTTACCAACCCTGGAAGAATGGAAGCTGAGTCAACCTTGAACCAATGAGAATCAAACTGCCAAAATGTTGACAATCGACAGTCAGCAGAATTAGCCTTCAATACTGCATTCAAAGCATTGCACCACCATGGCTCTTCTCACATTTTTATCATCCTATCCATCAGCCCATGCTGATAAAGTTTGACTTCATTACTGGGTATAATGCCACATTATTGGTTCTATGACATGGAAAGATGCAAGATGTTTTGAGTTACATATGCATAAATGACCACTGGTGGCTCAGCGATTAAGACTCTGGGCTTGGCTGGAAAGCTGGCAGCTCAGGTTTGAGACCTGAGCACCACATGATGGGATGAGCTCCCATCCTTACCCTACTTCTGCCAACCTACCAATTCAAAAACATACAAACTGTAAATAGATAAATAGTTATCACTTTGAGGAGAAGGTAACAGTGCTGCGTGATGTCATGTTGACCATATGACCATGGGAAAGTCTTTGGATAGTGCTGGCTTAATGGCCTTGAAACAGAGATTAGCACCTCCCCCTATAATTGGCAACAATTGGCGGAGTAAAATCCACAGGGACTCCTTTACCTTTTATAAATTACCATCAACTCCCATTTTTGTTCCATTATACAAAAGGACTACTCGCAGATCTGCCAAGGCTGCTTTTCATTTAAGAAATAGCTATCAAAGCTTGATACATGTATTTTTTCCCCACCCAAGACTGGTGGTTTCTATCTTGGAGACAAGAATAAATATTTCAAAATGTTACATCATTTTAATTATCCTAGAAAGATAACAGTAAACTACTGATGGCTTGAATGCCATTACATTCATGATTTCTATGCCATTACATTAAGCCTAATATGCTAAACATTAAAAATAAATTAAATAATATGCCGGTTTTATCATATCTAAATTCCAGAGCATATTCCTTCTTTCTAGCAGCATGTTTATTGGAAAAAAAATAATTGTGCCTCTTATTTTCCAAACATATTCTGATAAACTAAACTGTGGGATTTTTAAATGAACATTTCAAGAAAGGCAAACAATGTTGACAGTGAACAGGTCCAACTGTGGTATATCCATGCTGTCCTCACTTTATTTAAAACCAAATTCTGTAATCAACAATAAGCTGGCCATATGCATAATTACTGATGCTTATTTTATTACTTAAATTTTAAAATGAATTATTCTGTAATGCAACGCAGTAGTACTGATTCCTAAACAAGACATATGGCCATATAACAGCAGTTGGTGAAGTGTAAGAAACTGTAATGAAATCTAAGATCTAAATTTATATAGTTGCACCTGGTAATATTACATCCTTAAATGGAAAAGTGTTTTTCTGCATGTGTGATTATGGACAACACTGGTTTCAAAGAACTTCCATTCATTCTAGCAGTCCTATTATCTCTATTATACAAAAACATCCAGGAAGTTAAGATGCAAACTAACACAATTCATAATCTATTTCTTCTGACATTTGGAGTGAGAAGAAATAGCCTTCTGATTTCCATAGTACAGCAGACAGAAGGATGATTTTAGTGCTAGTCCCTCTTTTTTAGATTCCAAATTCAGATTTTCATCCAAGCATTTGCTTTATACAGGATAAAGAAATCACTATTGTGCCAATACAGCATATTCAATTTACACCAAAGGTCTGGAAACATACCAGGACTTCTTCCCGCCAAAACTGATTAAATATTTTCCAACAAAATCCCTTTTTGCCTCACTCACACAGTTAGCATCATACTGTGCAGTTGTTCTAGTTACGCATCCTGTCTCCCACATACTTCCGTACCTACGGTACAATAGCTGTTACTGTTACTATGGCATCAAAACGGCCATCCATAACTTATGCAATCTCCTTACCCCAAATGAAAAGGATTCTCTAATACTAGAAACAAAGTTGGACATAAGATACGGTCTGTTGAAGCTGGTGAAGGTTCCTCAGCCCTAGAACAAGCTTTAAAACTGGGTGAATTTACTATGCTAAATGTAACACAAAATACTAATGTAGAGCTGTGATGCCTTCTACCTCTTTATCTGCCATGGTAATCACACACATTAGACATACATCTGCAGAAAAAAATGCAAGAGAGATTTTCACAATGCACTGAACATAAGACAAGGGAGAAAATCTGTTTGAGTAATGGACTGCTTAAAAATTAAAGCTCTGACCATTTATAAGCACATTTGTCATAAAAATTAGATGCCATACCCAGTAACTCCTCCACCCCCCCATTCATTTGGTTTCTCAATTTATGCAAATTTGCTTTATGCCAAGTTTTTGAGGTACACCAACCTAGCATAAAGCAAATGTTCCCCTTTGTCATTTTTAAGAACTTCAACTCTGTATTTCAGCATAGGGCTAAATATTATCTTACCTTGACAACTGATTTTTTTAAATGGCATCACAACACAGCTGCCCTTTATCAGCAAGCGTAAATGGGTCACTATGTACCCATGTTAGTAGACAGTTGGATCTTTGCCCTCAGTTACAACCGCACCTGCTTGGTGAAGTTTTTCACAGGGGCAACAATGTACAGCAAAGGAATCCCAAAACTTCCTCTGAACAACAAAATGTACCACTTCATAATTTAGAGACTGAATGGAAATAATGCCCTGACCCAAAACTTTCCTTGATTAACTATTCGTTTCTGACTAGGTTCTTTCTTACCTTGTGATATGCCATCACATATAAAGTAGGATTTTTTGTACCTATAAAGTACTTTCAGTTCAGCAACTCATGGGACCAAACCTGTCTTGCAAGATACAATTACCTAGCTAGCCTACAACTATTATGTCCAAGAAAAGGTGTTTGGGGTTTTTTTGTTGGTCTATGGGCAAAAATAAATAAGTAGAAAAATAAAATCTTTTGATGTTCTACTGACATCTGTAAACAAAATAGGCAATTTTCAATGATGTCCCCTACTGAGTTCCTTTTGCCAAATGCTGTTTTCTAAATACTTAACTTAAAAGAATTCACAACTTGTGTTACTTTGAATATTATCGTATTTATAACAACACTTTTAGGCTGCTTAGGATCCTATAGGTATCCTTAAAAAAATAAGTATGTTGAGGAATTGTAACTGGGTGGTTCATTTGCAAAGAAGCCCACATAACTAGAAAAGAAAGTCAAAGCTGTATGGAAGAGTATTCTGAGAGGTTGGGGATAACAGACATGCCAGTTTGCCATCTAAAAAAATGGCAACTCTCCAATGTCCCTTATGGCAGCCATTTTGTGAATAGGCAAAAAACCTTAAGAAGGTCCCTTTGACCCTCTTTTAGCCGAAGTCAATCATTTTCCGAAGAGCTGAATCAGGTAGGACCTTAACTGACTCCTCTGCTATACTGACAAAAAACTAGAAAGGCTTCACAAAAATGGAAACTTTCTAGTCATTCTATGCCCCCTTTGGAGCCACAGAAGGAGTGAAAAGGGCCCCCCCAAAAGGAATGGCAATGCCTTCCAATTCTGGAAACACCAACCAGTTTGTGCCACTTATTTTTTTTTCTTTTTCTCAAAGGTAGGTAGATAGGCAAGTCCTGTCAAGAGTAGAAAAAGAAGTGCAGGCCTCCCAGCCCATTTTGAAATAGCTGGGAGGACTGTAAACTTGCCATTGGATGACTAATTGGGATATCACTGGCTGTGCATGGAATGGAAGAAAGTAACCTGAAGATAATACGGAACATATTTCTTTGTGAGTTCAATTTGACAGTTATTATGTAATATCTATAAAATTGTGGTAAGGATTTAATTCTAACTATAATAAGAATCTATGTATTTATTTATTTATTATCCTGTCTTTATTGTTTTTATTATCCCATCTTTATTGTTTTTACTTTATTGGCAACAAACATATCCACCGCACTTTCCTATTTTCCCTATAACAACAACCCTATGATGTATGGATGGATGGATGGATGCATGTATCCATCCATCCAATATCACACCTTTATTGTTTTTACAAATGACTCATGGCAAGAAACATATCCACCACACCTTCCTACTTTCCCTATAACAACAACCCTATGAGGGTAGCTGGACTGAGACAGAGTGACTGGCCCAGAAACACCCTGCTGACTTTTATGGTTAAAGCAGAAATTGAATTGAACTCAAGGGTTTCCTGCTTTCTAGTTTGCTGCCTTAAGCACTACACCAAACTCTTATAAAAATAATTCAGTATTTTTGCAAAATCAGCTCAGCCGGCATTATTATATATTGTTAATCTGAGGCCTTCAATTAAGCAGAGGCCTACACCAACTTTAGGGCCTAGTTGTCCTCCTCTCACAAACCCTTTCCAGCACCTGAGACAGCCGAACATAATAAATCTTATTGGGAAAGAAATCAAAATGTGGGTTTAGGTTTAATTTACAGTATTATTTAAAAATGGAATACTGTAGTGTATTACTTTTTTGGAAATTATGGAGATGAAATTTTCTTTCCTTTTTTTCTCTCTTTTCTTTTTTATGTTTTCAGTTTATTTACGTTTTGTTACATAAACTTAGTAGTTTTAGTTTAAATGAAATGCCCTTTAGCAATTTTGTTTGCAACTGTTATGAGTTGTATCATCTTTGTTACCATTTATATTGATATAAAAATTCAATAAATTCAAAAAAAAACTTTGGATAACCTTGCAAGGGAAACATTACCACTAAATCTTATCTTGCGTGTCAAAGCATCCTTTGAACTTAAGTACCTCTTCTTTCATGCAAGCCATCTGATTTTCTATGATGCATTAAAATATTTTCTTTTCCAAAGGCAAGGCAGCCCATCTGTCTGTACCTTTGAACAAGCTGATAGGAGCAAATGGTGAGAAAAACCACCCCTATTGCCTGTGCTCTGCCTCAGAGCAACATGCCAGATTTTTTCTTCATCATTTCCTTGCAAGAAAGTTCTGCCAATAACCCAAAACACACATTCTGCAAAAAGGTGTGGCTGAAGTTTTTTGTTACAGATTACAAAACTCTAAAATGCATTCGAGAATATATTATTTTTTTGGCCACAATGCATTTTTTCTTTTATAAGACAGGAACTCAAGGCAAAAAACTACCAAGAGAGAAATATGATTTTTGCACTCTTATACTGTGCAAGAATGCAATATTGTATTGAGCAAATTATTGCTAGAGTTAAAGTCAAAATGACATTTTACCCTAGACTCCTTTAGTTAGTATCTGTTACAGTCTGACCTTGTGTATATAATTTCTGTATTGAAAGACACATGTTCACAAAGTTGATATCATATATGTGTATATAAAGCTATATTACTTTCAATTTTTGTTTAATTCATTGACACTTGTTTCATTTTTGTTTTCAACTAGAAGTCTAAACACATAACGTTTGTTGATTCAGTTTACTAATGAATCAAAAACTCCTTTTTTTTTTGAAGTATTTGATCTTCGTGCAAATCAGGTAAAATACTAAAAATATGCAGAATGCATATAAAGTCACCAATATACAAACCACACAAGAACTATAGCTGTTACCTGATTCTTAGGACATATAGGAACTCTCTCAGTTATGCAGTAATTTATACTTTGACCCGCAAAGACAAATCTCATATTTTAGAGATCTTCAATGCAAAGGCTGAGCATAGAAATGTGGCTGTAACAAACTAACTTATAAATAGTCCTTGACTTATTGGCTACAATTGAGCCTCAAATTTCTGTTGCTAAGTGAAACATTTGTTAAGTGAGTTTTGCCCCATTTTATGACCTTTCTTGCCACAGATGTTAAGTGAATCAATGCAGTTAAATAAGTAGCACGGTTGTTAAGTGAATCTGAATTTCCCATTGACTCTACTTGTGAGGAAGTTGCATAAAGGTGATCACATGACCCCAAGACATCTGTCATAAATATGAGTCAGTTGCCAAGAGTCTGAATTTTGATCACGTGACCATAGGGATGTTACAATGGTCATAAGTGTGAAAAATGGTACTCACTTTTTCAGTGCCATTGTAACTTTAAACAGTCACTAAATGAACTGTTGTAAGTAGAGGACTGTCAGTATTTTATTTTTAAAAAGACTTATGTTTAGGCAAAATCACGATTTTGTATAACATGGCTAGAAGGAACCATTAAAATGAATTATGCATATGTCTGAGAATGATGGAGACTGCTTTTAACCCTTAGTCCTTAAAAACTGTGCTTATTTCTTTCTATTAAAGAAGCAGAAAATTAGACTAAGACAGAAGCTCTCAAACTGTGGGTTGAGACCTCTCAGTGTGGTCATTAGCAACTGGGTTCTCTCTCTCTCTCTTTCTTACTTTTTTTTTTTAAATGATCAGCTTTGCCCAGGCAGAATAAGGCCTTATTTCAAACTGGTTTGTCTTTGCTCCTTACTTTGCCTGCATAAGTCCCAGTGGACACTAATGACACTGCAAAGCCTGAAAAGACTTGTGGTATAGATTAATATTTAATTCTTAGAAGTGTTATACTTTTTGTCTAAACTCAAACTAATGGGGGAAAAACAATTTTCTTCATTTAAGTTACAGAAAATTCATTTATGATTTTAAGGCGTTGCAAAGTTTCAAAGTTGCTAATATAGAAGATTTCAATAATTTAATAGATCCACTACACAGGCCAATGTTAATTGGCTAATAGAAGTATTATGTACTATGTTAAACTGCAGCTAGCTAATTGGTGGCTCAGTGTGGCTATAAACCTGGTCAAAACCTGGTTAACATATAGTTCAGTTAATTGAAGAAGATGCCCTGGATTGAGCCAAATGGAGATGTTTTGCTGATAAGCAGACCCTGCCGTGGCAAGGGAATAATGTTAGGAAGAAAAAGATTGTTCAGTTAATTATGGACTAGCAGTTTGTGCAAATACAACCCTTGCCCCGCCTAGTGAAATATGCTGGACTAAACAGAATCCAAGAATATTATCTACTATTACAAATACTCTGTCCTGTGGTTCAGTAGTAGCATGATAAAAGCAGGTTTCTCTGCATATTGAGCTGTTCCTAATATTAAAAGCTTGGCACAATGAGGCAGCTGCCTCATGGAACTAATTAAAGCATCAAGTATCTACAGAGTGGGTTTTTCTTGTAATATGTTTCACATAATAAATCTGCCCTTATCCTGTCACAGATATGATGCCAGCAAATGGCGCCATCCATACTGACAGTGTACAGGATGCATTAAGGTCACAGATGGGAGGGTTGCCTGGCTTTGTTGCCCTGAGCTCTTAGCAAATGTCAGATATCCATACTTATTTAAATGGCCACCTTAGATGTCACCTATGACCCTGACAAAACGGTGAGTGAAGTATATGAGATTACACTCATGGTGCAAACCACCTACTTGTTGCCTCTTTAAAAGTGAAAGCATCACTTTAAAATTTTAAACTCCTTTAGGCATGAGTTGTCCAAAGAAAAGAGGCTTCCAGAACATATTCATGCTATACAAGGTGCAAGTGGGGAAATGCCCCTCTTTACCCCTTTTTTATTTATTTATTTTGCATTTCAAATGGCAGGTTTTCTTTAAGCCGGTTACAGATTTTACAAAGGAAGAGCAACATTTCAGTCCAAGCCCTCTGCAAGGTACCTTCTGCAAGGTTGCAATCTCTCCAAAATAAGCCTTCAGAAGGCTTACCAGAAGGCTTGCCAGCATTATGTAAAGCACTGCCACATGTCAGTGGGTGTTGGGAGAGCTCCCTGCCAAAGAATCCCCCCCCTCTCTAGTACGAATAAAACACGGAACAGACTACCGAGACTACCGGTATGTTGCAAGCCTGAGTCCCAGTGGGCTTCTCGTTCTCCGTCCGCCGCGAGACCCGGGGAAAACCTGCTTATTCCAAGAACGACGGGCAGGGGAAAAGGGACATTTTCTTACTGCGCTGCAAAGCAGGAAGGGCTGTTTCTGGTTGGCGTTTGCAGCCGCGTCCCACATCTGGAAAGACCGCTTCTCGACCTAAGCTTCCCGCTCTCCCCCTGTCTATTAACGGCAGCAGCAGCAGCAGCACAGAGGTCAGTCTCAGGGAAAGCTTTGTTCTGGGAATAAAGGCCCCAAGATCCTTGCGGAAGATCGCAACTCATCGCCACCCGTTTGATTCCAGTGTTTGTTTGATTCGCTGCGCGTGGAATCCGAGGCGAAATTAACCGCGCGGCCTCTTGTCTAGGGCGAAGCAGCAGTTAGGGAGCTCCAAAGAGGAGCGGCCCGAAACCTGAGCTACTTTTTAAAAAAGGACAACAACAACCGCCAACTCGTGACAAGGGCTTTCTTAACTTTGCACACACACACACACACACACCCCTCCCCATGCCGAGGGTTCAAACGGCCGACGCGGCCGCTCGCTTTTTGCAAAACAACTCCAAGCTGCTCTGCTGTCACTCACTCGGCGCCTGCTCTGCCCTGTTCTATATTTGCATAGTCAAACGTAAACCAACCCCCACCCCTCTCTCTCTCCTCGTAAACTTTCTCCTGCAACTTGCTCTGCTCGGAAGGGAGCAGGAGGGAGCGGAAAGGAGTAAAAGGAGAAGTCCGGACTAAGCTACCTGCTGCAGGAGTCCAAGGGAACCGAAGAGCGGCCGGACAACCCAAATCCAAGCGCGGAAAGGACGAGCTCACCTCAGCAGTCCAGACGGGTGGCAAAGACGCCGCCGCCGTCGTCAACCAGCCAAACCAAGGCAGCGCCAACTTCGCCCCTTGCGGTAGGATTCTGGGAAGGCGTCACTTCCTAGAAGTGGTAGATTCCGAAACCAGCTTTTTGGCAAGTCGGTGCCACCTCCTCGCGGTGCCCCGGTTCCTCTGTCTCGACCGGTCGCGTGAGAAGGTGCAGGGCGTATGAAGATGGTGGGCGGTGATTATCGGGAAAAGGAAGGACCTTTTCGTATCGATAGTAGCTCTTGGGAGTCCTTTAAGCCGAGTTCGGCATGCCTGGCTGAAGCGCCTTTTTCATCTTGAACGACGAGTCCAGCTTTGCGTCAGTCCTGCTATAACTTGACGCTGGCAAGCGCCCCGGTCGAGCCGAGTTCCTTGGCACGTGAGACGGACAGTCCTGCAAGCACTGTCCTCCCTCCTTTCAGTTTTGATCAAGATTATTCCTTTAAAACGATTGCTGCCTTTCTGCAATTCAAATCCGGCTGAGTCATTTACTGCCTGCTGCCTAATGCCTTCTTCCTCAACTTGACCGCTCTCTAGGAGTGTTGGAAGTATCATAGCCAGAAATTTAGGGGAGATCTAGACCCAGCACCTGGAAGGTGCCAGGTTGGGGAAGTTTGGTCTAATGTTAGACCCCCCCACCTGATGTCACTTCTGTAAATGAGATTTCCTGTGCTTTAATTTGTTTTTGTGCTGTGTGTTCAGGTCAGGATCCTGTATCCTTGCAGGCAAAGAAACAGAGAGAATGTAGATGAAGTGCATATATTAGCCTAATGTGCTGTGCAAATCAGTCATATAAGGTTATGGCTTGTCTGTTGTGTGAACCAAGAACATTTGGATGAGCTGATCGTGTGTTGTGTGACTATAGCCAAGTAATTCTGCCTACTATTCTGTATCTTTCCTATCCGTTTTCAAAATGAGGGAGCCAGAATGACTATCAACAACAACTTGAACATGTACTTTTATCCTTTCTCTGGGTGTATTCATACAACAACTCTTCTGGGTTGTGCGCCAGTTACACCCGTTCCTGGACCAATAATCCCTACTCACAATCACTAATGCCTTAGTCACTTCCCATCTTGACTATTGTAATGTGCTGCACGTGCGGCTGCCCTTGAAAAGCATCTGGAGGCTCCAGTTGGTGCAAAATGCAGCAGCCCGCACGGTTTTGTGAAGAGCCCGGTGTGCACATGTACCACCTCTCCTGTGGGAGCTGCACTGGCTGCCAATTTGTTTCCAGGTGCAATTCAAGGTGCTGGTTGTCACCTTTAAAGCCCTTCATGGCTTGGGATGAAGCTATCTGAGGGACCGTCTCTTGCCAGTCACATCTACCCGACCCATCAGAATGGGGAGGCAGGGAATGTTGTGGGTCCCATCTCTGAGGAAGATATACCTGGTGGGACCCAGAAGAAGGGCCTTCTCCATGGTGGCTCCCTCCCTCTAGAACATCATTCCCCCAGAGATTAGATTGGCCCTCACTGATTCTCTTCCGGAAGGCGTTGAAGACCTAATTCTGCCAACGGGCCTGGGGAACCCACAGCGGGATGGAGCCCATTAAATGGCTCATGTAATCTGTGTCACGGGGGGATTTTACTATATTAATTTATTTGATTTTACAAGTTTTACTGTTTTATGTTGTGATTTTATATGTTGTAAGCCGCCTTGAACCACCATGGCGAATAGGCGGCAATACAAATCTAATAAATAAATTAAAAAAAACCCTTACTTAACTGAAACATTGTTTCTAGAATTAACAATGGGTTCACACATTACATCATATAGTTTGTGTAACTGGTTTGTTTAATAACAATTGATTAGGTTCATGAAATCCTCACGTCCAACCAATCACTTTGTCATTGCTAATACGACACACATAGTTGTGGTAAACATGTATGTCCTGGGCAATTTCTTTAGTACCTTGGCAGTTGAGTTTTCCCCTCCCTGAGCAGATCTAGAACATTGTCCCAGCTGCTAATGCTTCTTGCAGATCTCCTGGCATCTATTTGCCTGCTGCCTTGTGTGAACCAAGCTCCCTTTCCAAAGTAGTGGATGTGAATAGCAGAGGAGGATATGACTTCTTATCCATAGAAAGGGTCAGGAATAGGGCAATTGCTGTCCATAGCAGTGAGCCCAAAGGATTAGGATACAATAATAGCATGTTGTGAGCTTAAGCCATCACTTTGTGCAGCATGCTATCATTTTGTGTGTAAGAGAATGCTGGAACATGTCATAATTGAGCTGTGTCCATTAGCTGTTTCCCAATAGAGCTTCTAAGTTGGCATAGTTCGCTTCTTCGTCTCTGTTCAGTGCCATTTTCTGGATTGGGTTAGTCTCAGTGGAATAACAGGTGACAGCTGTTCCATCTACATAGCAAGAGCAAAACTTTTTCCCAGCCCCCAGAGATGTCATTGGAGTATAGAGTTCCTTTCTAATCGAAAATAGGAATATTGTATACTCTTCTGCAGCTGTAGAAATGACTAGATGCTTTACTATGATAAAATGCATTGTTCTGGTATATTTTACACATGAAAAAGTCAATAAAAAAGGAAGATAGAATACGAAATAGCTGGACAGCACGCTAGCTTGGAAGAACAGAAGCTTATAAAAATATATATTGTAAAACTTTTTTTCCCAATATGGTAATCTGGCACTAAATCAGTGTTTCTCAACTGTGGCAACTTTAAGATATGTAGACTGGCTTGGAAATCCTGGGAGTTGAAGTCCACACATCTTAAAGTTGCCCAGGTTGAGAAACACTGCTCTATATTACTTGGTCTTAGTGTCAGACAATGAAGATAAATGATCACGACTATCAAATTAGCTTGCCTGTGGCCAAAACTGAATAGCAAAAGACTACAAGCGGAATTATTGCCTTTGTGTTCAGCACAGTACAGTAATCATGTACTCTGAACAGAATTCATGAGTCTACAGTGCAATTCTATCCATGTTGAATTAAAAGCTATCCTCATCAGATTTTATTCCTAAATTAATACGAAGGATCATTGCCTTAAAGAACCCGATATTGTATTTGTATCTTTTTCATGGTTGGTCTTCTGAAAGCTTAAGCTGTTTTAGAGGAGAATGAATTGTGCCTAATATATTGTGTCAATGTTTGTCTTATTTGATATTAGGCTTTTTATGACATTTCATGTTTTCAAGATACAAATTCCTGGGAATTGTTTTTGGCAAGGATAAATAAATCAGTAGTATTGAGCTGTGATCACTTCCATTCCATTGATGGTGAAACAGTCAAACTAATACAATTTCAGCAGGCAAGGTTTAAAATGCATGCATGCATTTTAAAAATGTTGACCCTAGTCATACTTCTTTTGAGGTAAGCCTTCTATAATGGGAATCCTGCTGTCCCAACCAATCTTCAGCATAATGCCTCTTTGCCTGTATCATGAACAGCATGTGAAAGAGCAGCTCTGCTGAGCTCTTAAGTCACAAGCAATACAGACATCCAAGTAGGCTTCACTGGGCAAGACAGGAGTTAAAAATAAACAATTTACATGTTTTGATCAGAAGTTTGAAAGCATAACAAATGCTAATAAAATCTAGCTTTATCTAACTCTGAAAATCCTACTTCCCTAAAAATAGCAACAACATCTACGTGAAGAACTTTGTGAAAATAATCACTACTTGGCCACAAGGAAAGCACCACACGCATAGATTAATACGCAGACACATATACCTACTGAAATGTTGATATTTTATTTAAGCATAAGAACAGGCAAGAGAAGGTTTAGTTACTTACTATCAATCATGCTGGCGACATGGACTCTTGCAGAGCTCTTTAGCTGTTGGCTTTTCATTCCTTACATTTGTTCTTCTCACAACCCATATTGCGTTTTTCCCTCCCTTTCATTGCTGCAGCTGTTGTTGCTATGCTGTCTATACTGTTGCTATGATTTGCAAGACTTCTGCATTTCCTAAATCATAGTTGTCTCTGAGGAACAGTAATACCATTCATCCCCCTTGCAGTCTCCTATCTCCAGTTTCTTAATAAATGAGACCAGTTTAATAATAAGGGATAGTTTCTAGGAATTAATATTGGCTGTAGGAGTTTACCATTTTTAGCAGGGGCAGGAATCAGGATGAGTTTGGTAACACCTTTCCGGCCAATACATTGTGTTTAAAAAATGTAAGCTATACTCACAACATTGTATACCTTAATGTGTTGGGAATGGTATTACCAGACTCCTTCTGATTTAAGGCTACAATAGACTAACACAGCTGTTCTCCTACAATGTCTATTATAGGGGGAAATTATCCTAAATTAAAACAACTCATTCCTAAAGAAGAACAAATTAATTGATTGACTAGGTACCATCAAGTCAGTGTGGATTCTTTCCCAATATGTAGATAGATTTTCTCCAGGAGCATCATTCCCCAACCTGGCTGTTCAAGATTTCCAGAAGTGCTGTAATTGAGTCAATCTGCCTTGAGGTTGGTTATCCTGTTCTCTTTTCCGGCGTTATGAAATTCTCTAAAGAATTATGCCCTCACATGATACACCCAGAGTATGATAATTAAAGAAGAATCTACAAGGTTTTGTGATAATTTGGAATGAAAATTAAAATACCTGTAAGCTAAGACCCGTTGGACTTAATTAATATTTTATGGGAAACCACAAGGAACTCAGGGCTGTAGATCAGGCTGCTGAAAATCGTTCCAAAGATTCCTGAAGAAGGCAATGACAAGTGACAAGAAAGCTGCTCAAATTATGTCTATACAGACTTAATATAGCTGTATATGGACAAAAGTTAGCCAGCAGCACTCTTTATCTATAATGTGCTATATTGTTGCTTGTCAGCCCTTCAAAGGAGACCAGGCTAGGAAACTAAAGTTATGAATGCTAATGCCAGTTTTACTGTAAGGTTACAAGAAGAGAATTTTGAAAATCTAAAGATGCTTTCTTCCCTCCCTTTATTTTTAAGATAACTAGAAAGGGGTCAGATTTGAGACACTTTTCTCAAATTGCATTTCTGTTCAGACTCAAATTTCTTTTCTCAAACCAGTGTCTTGGATACAGCTCTTCTTTTGTTCCTCAAAGTCATTCCTACTACCCATTACACTGCTACGGCCCACTTACAGTGATTAAGTGACCTGCCGGTATGCTTTTTTCTGTTCCTGAGTTCATGTGACACGTTCACCTGTAAATTAATTGCATGGATTTGGTTGGCCTAACACAGGGGTATCAAACTCATGGCCCATGGGCTGGATGCATCAAACACTGGCCATGCCCATGCCTGGTTTAGTGAAGGGGGAAAAAGTCATAATATATAATGTGATGGCGTGGGGACGAGGCAAATTTGACACCCCTGGCCTAACACATAGAGTAAAATATAATCAGCTGCTTTATAGATTACATTAAACCTGACTGAACAGTTAACCAGAGAAGAAGGTGGAATATTTATTCAGAACTAGTATATTTGCTTGGAATAGTTTTCATTTACATCCTGTCTTTCAGGTCAACATTAACATGCAAGACAGCTTAAATATACACAGTCATATCTATTCTCAAATAAACATACTGACTCATTTTAAAAAGTTGATTATGTGGCACCAAATGACAGATTTTGAAAGCTTGCATTTTATTTTATTATTATTTTATTTTTGAGTCTGCCAAATAATTATGGCATTTCTATAAAACATATACTGGATTTTTCCCCCTCTTCTGGCCAGCACAATTTACATGGCATGTCTGAATAATAAATTGACCATATTCAAAACAAAGTCCAGTTGCCCCCTGAAAAAGTACCTTTGGGACAGCCATGCCTGGATGGCTGAGAATCTCTACAGACTTTTACCTATACAATTTGGGATAAACACCCTTGGAAAGGTGTGGGAGTAGGAATGGATTTCCAGAGAAAAAAATTGCAGACTACAGGAACCAGAAGCACTATTCAGGTGATCCTGAGGACACAGATAAACTTCCTAAGTGCTTGAAAGACCCTCTAAAAAGGATGCAAAAGGCTAACTTTCCATTCCCCACTATCCTGTCAGAGCTGAAGGAGCTTGGATCAGAAGCGAAATATCTTCAAAGAAAAAACAAGAAAGTCCAATTGCCTTCTGAAAAAGCACCTTTGGGCAACCATATTCACCATTTAAGAAAATAATCCATCATTACACTTTTGTTCTGATCCAAAACCCTTTTCCAATAAAACACAAACCAAAGGGAACAGAAACCTTTTAATTATTCTTAGGAACCCCCGGTTAAAAAGCTGCTGCAAACTAATTAACTTTGATAAGCACAAGCCTTGCCAAAACTGCGCAAGGCTTCCAAGAATAACAGATAAGAAATATTTTACAACACAAGTGTCTTCAAATACCAACTTAAGATACTGCAATATCCACAAGGCTGAGTTTCAAAATGTCTTTGCTTCCTATAAAGAATGTTCACTTCACAGCTGGCTTTTATCTTCTTGAAGGAGGAGCCATTACCTTGCAGCCTTACTCTCAAGTCGCCCATGCTGATGCAGCTGCTCTTTTCCTGTGAACAGCTGTGCACGCACACACACTTGGCACAGGCTCCTTGGGAACCTCCTTAGCGCTGCTGCCAATCCCCACAATCTCTGAAGGCAGCAGTCCACTCCCTAATGGTCCTGGGCCCTCATTTGAGTCCTCACTCTCCTCAAGCATCCGCACCTGCTGCCAGCTAACCACAACAACTTTTCTATTCTGCAGAACATTTTAAAATCAGCACGAATTTCAGGTTAAAGAGCACGTAGTTGGAGGTGCCCCTATTTTCTTTTTTTTCACACAGCAGCAGCCAATTTTATTGGATGCTGAATCTCAATAAATCAGTTTTTTCATCCTTGGCAACTTAAAAGATGCATGGATTTCAGCTTTCAGAATTTCCCAGCCAGCAATCTAGATCTGATCTAATTTAATGGGTCTTAACTGCATGTGATAAGACTGTGATGGCGAACCTATTGCATGCGTGCCACAGGTGGCATGTAGAGCCATTTGTGCTGGCACACAAGCCACAGGCAAATTTACCTCACTGCGCATGCGCGCACCTCACAACTAATCTTTGCCCGGTTTGAGCCTTTTTCAGCCTCCCAGAGGCTTGAGGAAAGCCTTTGCAGGCCGAAAAATAGGCCCATTTCATCATTTCCTGTATTTCCGGAAATATCAGAAGTGATGAAACAGGCCCATTTTTTGGCCTGCAAAGGCTGCAGAAGTTTTCCTCAGGCCTCTGTGAGGCTGAAAAAGGCCTCAAATGGGCCAAAAATCAGCTGGGAGTCACAGTGCATGTAAGAGGGTGGCGGGGATTGCGCACGCATGTACAGGGGGCGGGGGGCCTTCAGGGTTCTGGCATGCATGCATGCAAGTGCTCGCACAATTTTTGGCACAGGAACCCAAAAAGATTAGCCACCACTATGATAAGATTTCAACTTTAAAAAAGCTTCAATAAAAAAAATAACCATGAACTATAGCAGAAGACTGCAGTACTGGACTTACATATCCAGGACCCTTTCTTTCCAATAAATGTGTGTACAGGTAGTCCTTGACTTACGACCACAATGGAACCCATATTCCTGTTGTTAAGCAAGACAGATGTTAAGTGAATTTTGCCTCATTTTGCAACCTTTCTTCTCGCAGTTGTTAAATGAATCACTGCAGTTATGTTACTAACACAGTTGTTAAGTGAAATTGGATTCCTTATTGACCGTGTCTGTCAGAAGATTGCAAAAGGTAATCCCAGGACATTGCAACCGTCATAAATATGAGTCAGCGTCCAAATTTTGATCACGTTACTATGGAGATGCTGCAATAGTCGTAAATGTGAAAAACAGTCATAACTCACATTTTTCAATGCCATTGTAATTTCAAAATGTCACTAAAGGAACTACTAACTGTAAAACTAAGCTAAAATGCCTTTTTTTCCATTGCCCTTTTAAGTGGCTTTGAGTAGTCTTTCATTTCCCTTTTAAGAGGAGGCTTGGCCAGACAGACAGAAGCCCTTTGAGCTTTCTTTCTTTCTTTCTTTTTTTGCTCTTGTGACTTCTTCTCTGATCCAGAATCATATGTGGTTGGAGACTCAGATCTTGGGTGAGTAAATCTGGGTTTTGTCCAGATGAAAAAGTTAGATAAGGAGCGAAACCCTTTGAATCTGCTTCAGAGCACAGACTTCTGAATAGCTCAGTGTTCCTTTATATTTCACAGTGCATTGATTGCTAATGGATTATGCACTTACATAAAATTTCTTTGTGCCAGTTGTACTGTAATGTGTCCTAATGTGTACCCTCCCTATTCACCCCCAAATCCCATAACTGTCTAATAGGTGTGAACAGTATGAATTACATTGCCCACTGTGCCCAATGATTTACTCTATAATGACCAGAAAAATGTCCAAGTCCTCAAAAGAAGAGAAACTAGTAGACTTAAAGTGAAACGAGGCGAACTTCAGCCCAGCAAGAAGGAGAAAGCCTGTATAAGAGTAACATTTGTAGGAATGCGTAGGGAGTTACCTACTGTGCTTTTTTAAAAGAGGAAACTTTGTAATGGTTAAGATGGGATGTGTCTTGTGTACTGAAATGCTACATTCAGAAGGTTGTGTATAGGGATTATATGACCAAACTATGCATAAAGTTTCTGAATAACATCTGTCGCTAGGATCCAGTAACATACGCATCACACCCCAGCACTATGCTCCAACTCTCCAGAACTTAAGTGGAAAGTTTTCACCAGAAAATAAACACCATTTGTTTTCTGAAATTTTCTAAACTCGAGGGCTTTTTTTTTTTTTGCTCGCTTGCTTTCAGCATTAAAGAGTTGTGATCCGTAAATATATATGTAACTGTGTTATCTTAAGTCTCTACAGAAACATGTTTGATGATGTAGTTTTTCATGTTGATTCAGAATATAAGAACAATCACATCCGTAAACACGAGTGCTCTTGTTTTTAATCAAGATTTTTAAAAACACTAATAAAAGATAGTACAAGATAGAAAATGAAAAAATTAAAAAAAATAAAAAAGCAAATAAAATCCCCCTTTAAGCAAGTAACTTCCTACCCTCGTCACAAGTATCAATTTCATAATCTATCTATGGAGATTCTCAGTCATCCAGGTGATGATTATCCCAAAGGTTCTTTTTTTTCAACAGGCAACTGGACTTTCTTGTTTTTCTTTGAAGACATTTCGCTTTTCATCTAAGAAGCTTCTTCAGCTCTGACCAGATGGTGGGGAATGGAAGGATTTAAATTTCTTGTAGACAGCTGATTATTTGCATTCTCAATTTAAAGAGCCATTGAGGCCACCTAGAGGTTTATGTGTATCCTCAGGGTCACCTGAGTAGTGCAAATGGGTATGGAGTCTTCTTGAAATTGCTGAAGGAACTTGTAGACTGGAGATAAATGATATTTATCTCTCTCCCTCTGTTGAGAGAGGGCTGTTCAATTTTGACATAGATGGACAAAGAAAAACAAAAAAGTCCAGTTGAAAAAAAGCACATTTGGGACAATTTCTTAGTCTCTTCACCCCTTTTAGTTAACAAATATAAAACTTTTCATTCCACAACTCATCTCTTAGTAATAAATCAAATAAGTAATATATTCTCGTTATCCAATTGTCAACAAAAAGTCAAAATAGAGCTCTAATATATTAACATAATATAAAAACTAGACTTTCTGCATCTCGACCTCTAGCTATAGGCAAAAACCCATTTAAAAGGCATAAAAAGATCCCAATCTTCTGCTATAAATAAACCAAAGCAGATTTAACATTTTGATATCCTTTCCTCCTTAAAAAAGGTACATAGTCCATTCCAAATACCAACCATTCTATAAATAACTGCTCCAAATGGGAATGTATTCCTTTGAAATAAAAAAAAAAACAGTATAGATGTTTTTGGTGAGTTTGATATTGTGTTCTGTGTTTTCTGAAGACACTAATCAGCCTTTTACCTGATCTCTACCACAAAATGATAGGGAAATTGCAATCATATGCATGCTTATGATAGTATCCACCATTGGCTTTCAACATAAAATGCATCAGATTTTAGGTTTATGTTGATACAAATGTTGTTATTAAAACCTTTTCTAGATCAACAAAGGAACGTTGAAAATAAATTGTGCAAAGGGACTCAGGACTCCATTATTGATTATTAGGATAGAAAATTGAACAGAATGGGACAATATTTGGTGTAAACTGTTGGAAGATACCACAGTTTTAAAGATAGACCAGGTCAGGTCAGGGGCTGCAGAGAAAAAAAATCAGCAAAATTTATCTTGTTTGTCTCATTTGGTAATTCATGAAAAAACCCACCATGCATTGTATGAATTCAATCACACTCTGAAACTGATTGCTCTATCTGAATTGAAAAGTGAAGTTCAGTTCTCAAAAATGAACTAAAAAGAACTGTGAACATTTAGGAAATCATTTTGTATGGTAAATGATGTATAAGTTATTTGCTGAAGTTTCTTGTTCCCTGTCAAAAACTTAAATTGTTATCCAGTATTGTCATGAAATTCTCGGTATGATAGAACTCACGGCATATTTGATGTACGCTTTTATCCAGTATGTTCCCCACATCATGTACCTTTGATTTTTCTGACCCATATGTAGAACTTTTCATTTCTGCTTGCTAAAATTCATCTTACTGCGTGTTGTTCCAACATATCTGGAAGGATCAGCTTATGGAAATATGATATGCAACTTTGACAGTGTCTGCTAAATTTATTTCCATACAGAGTTATCCAGATTAAAATGCTTTCGAAAACTGAGGCAGTTTAGGATGGACTTCCATTGCAAAACAATCTGCAGGACAATTTGGCAAAAAGCTAATATAGATTGTATTTTTAGCATGAACCTTTGCTTGTCAAGTTCCTAGTGAGGCATTTTAGCACTTCTAACTATTTCTCCCTTCTACATTTTGTGCTTTGCCAATCTGTTCTCTACCTTCTGTATCAGTGAATTTGTTTCCTTTCCACAAAGCACATTCTAAAGACTGTGAAGAAACAAACTCTTCTGCTGTGCACTATTTCCTGAGAAATGCTCCAAGCCATGCTTTATTGTTTGTATTTTTATGGATGGGTGGTGCATATGCTCTCCTCATACACCCATTCCTCTATCTTCACCTCATTATAACCCAAGGGACACATTTGCTGGAAATAGACCTCCTCAAAATAGAATAAATGTGAATAGGAGAATAAAAGGAAAACTAGGAGAATAAATGTGTGGCAAAATTTACATTGTATTTGATTTATATTTAAATGTATATTATTGTTTCCATTCCCAAATTTATTTTTGTTTCTTCCAGGTATGTTGAAAATAAAATTGGTTGAGCAGTTTAGGAGTGGCCATGGTGCCATACTCAAAGCCTTCAGAAAATACACAGAGCTCTTAGTTATACAGATCTATTGTAAAACCCAAACCATATCCTTGTGTTTAACCATTTGTTAGATTTTTAAACTGCTTACTGGCAATTTCTCTCTAGGTGGTGTTAAACATTGTCCTTTTTTTAAACAGGGAATCTGATTTTCATCTGTGCCAGATATTTGCTGGAGGGCTGATGATCATTCAGAGAGTGATATTGCATTCACGCCCTGGTATGTTTCTACTTGTTGGAAAACATATTTGAGTTTTGGTCTTTGTAGAACATTTTAAATGGGAATTAAAAAGAAATCCAAGAGGGCAATTTCTCATGTGCAAATCCAAAGCTTAATGCAAGTCTTCAACAAGACATTCTTAGCATACATTTTCTAATTACAGATGCGTTGGTGAGAATTTTTCAGTTTGTGTAAGAGAAAAAATGTATAAAATAACCTAAATAAGATTACTGCTGTTTTTGGAGTATGAAATGTGGAGAATTCTGTAAACAATTTTGCAGGTTTTATGTATTCATGATTTCTAACAGTAAGCAATATTTACTGTGAATAGTGTATTCTTAAAGTTATTGTATTTGTGAATTTCCTTCTGGCCTCTTGTTAATTTATATTTTACTTGAGATTTATAAAGCAGCTGCCCATTCTTGCACCAAAATTGATGGTATTTCTTTCCAGTTTTCTTTACATTAAAATTGATGTGCGTCACAAACTACTTTGTTAGGAATGAGGATTTTTAGACGCATACGTCATGTTGAACATCAGCATGGCCAAAATGAAGAAAGGCTAGGGAGGAGAAATACAAATAGAATTTGTAAATATCAGAATGGTGGCTAACCCAAGATATATAGTTTCAATGAAGAAACACATGCTTTTGTAAGGAACATGAAAAGTCAGGTGTGATTGTTCAGAAATGCTAATTTAACTCCCATAATTTCAAGAGGAAAGAGAGACTAAGTTAAACTTGTGATCTGGCTCATTCTAGGCATCAATGGAGTGCCAGTTGCAGAAAACTTCTGTATGGAAGAAGCCACCCTCTCAGACAAAATTGATGAGGGTCAAGTTAAAGTCCGTACACTTTATTTGTCTGTGGATCCCTACATGGTAAGTGGGTTTAATAAAAATATCAAAATATTTGAAGAATATTTGGCCAGTTGATTCTTAATGTGATCTGCCAATCATGAGTCACCGTAAATAGTGATTTATAACTTTAGTAGGAGGGAGTATTTTGTTTTGCATAAATACCCATGACCACGATTATAGCACACGTAACACACATACTGCAAAGTATTTGGCAAGTACCTGAGCTTTTGGTTTCCTCCTTCCAAGCAGATTGCTAATCTCAATATGGAAAGTATTGCAGCTTCTACAATTAAAGCCAATGTAACTGGAGGAAAGAATCATAAGATCTCTGAATATATGTAACCCTCTGCCATACATTAATTCTATTCTGAAAAAGTATACAAATATTCTACATTGTAATTTAAAAAATTAGCATTGGGATTTACTTCAATTACTGCGAAGTAAAGAGTTCTTTGTATAATAACTTTACCACTTACATTCATTTTCCATAGGATTGCATCAGAAATTTGTGTTGCATAATTTGAATTATGATTTTTTTTCTAAGATGTACCATATAAACCAGAATAAGGAAAAAAAGATCCTTTGGTGCATCAACCAACCTCTTAGTCTATCAGTAATAAAAATATGATCTTTATTTTTTCTTCTCAGGCTTTTAAAAGGTTTATTGTATTATTTAGCAGTTTCCATATTTCTGACTAGCATTAAAATCCCTGTAGCTTCATGTGTTGGCCAGCTATGTATCTCTTGACAAAGAGAAAAATGAGCTTTAAAAAATTATCTTGCTACAAATAATTGTCTTTTAGCGATGTCGTATGAATGAAGATTCTGGATCTGACTACATCCAGGCTTGGAAATTGTCTGAAGTTATTGATGGAGGTGGAATTGGTTGTGTGGAAGAAAGCAAAGATGTATGTTTTGCTCCAGGAGAGTTTGTGACGTCCTTTACCTGGCCCTGGCAGACCAAAGCCATTTTAGATGGAAAGCAACTGAACAAGGTAACGTTTTGTCATTTCTTTCCATTTCCTTTGGAGAAAAACAATATAGACAAATGTGCCCTGACCTCTAGCAATATGTGGTTAAAGACTATGGATATCCATAGGGAGGGAATTGAATGGAGACTAGAGGTGGTATTCAGCAGGTTCTAACTAGTTCTGGAGAACCGGTAGTGGAAATTTTGAGTAGTTCAGAGAACCAGAAAATACCACCTCTGACTGGCCCCGCCCACATTTATTCTCTGCCTCCCGAGTCCCAGCTGATTGGCTCGGTCTTCTTTTGTTGCCCTGCACAGGAGAACAGAGCTTGAAATTAGGTTAGTTAGTGGGATGGGGAAGGAATGGGCTTTTGCAGTAATCTTCCCCTGGAGTGGGATGGGAATGGAGATTTTACAGTCCTTCCCCTGCCACGTCCACCAAGCCACACCCACCAAGCCAAGCCACCCCCACAGAATCGGTAGTAAAATAATTTAATCCCACCACTGATGGAAACATGTAATGACTGTCAGAGGAACATGTATATAATAGCAACATCTATATGATGACGCTACTTCAGTTTGTTGAGAACACCACTGTCAAAGAACAACCACTGTCATTTTCTATCATTTGCACAGTTGCCTATGGCACAGCATCCAATGTGATACCAGAAATGTGATTTTTAGCTGAATACCAAAGGAACAAGGTTATACTTGTTATACAGATAATTTTTGACTCTTTGTGTGCCTTCGTGTGCCTTCGAGTCAGTTATTTAAGTCTTGGCAACTGCCTAAAGTTCTTGCAATTTTCTTTCTACATTTTCAGAAGTAGTTAACCCTTGCCTACTTCATAGAGCTATGAGAGAATAACTGGCCCAACTATCAAGATAGCTTCATATCTAAGGCAAGGTTAGAACTCAAGAATCTGTCAGTTTCTAGCCTGATGCCTTAACCACTGTACTAAACTGACTTCAGATAGGACACCAAAATGTCAAAAAAAAAAAAAGACAAGATTATAGATAATCAGAGTTGGAAGGGACCTTGTAGGTCATCTAGTCCAACCCTCTACCCAAGTGGGAGACCCTACACCATTTCTGACAAATGGCAGTCCAATCTCTTCTTGAAAGTCTCAACTGATGGTGCTCCCACAACTTCTGAGGGCAAGCTGTTCCACTGGTTGATTGTTCTCACTGTCAGAAAGTTTCTCTTTGTTTCCGGGTTAAATCTCTCCTTGTTCAGTTTCCATCTATTATTCCTTGTCTGGCCTACAGGAGCTTTAGAAAATAGCTTGACCCCCTCCTCCCTGTGGCAGCCCCTCAAATATTGGAAGACCGCTATCATGTCTCCCCTGGTCCTCCCCTGGTCCTCCAAAAAGTATCAACCAACTTTGAACCTTTCCAAAAGAATCCAGCCAAAAAATCAGAATGGATCTTGACTAGAATGATAATGATGAATTAATTCCATCATTGAAACCCTTTTTTCTTCTTCTTCAGATTGATCCAGACCTCGTAGATGGACACCTTTCCTATTTCCTGGGTGCAGCTGGCTTGACTGGGCTGACAACTTTGCTGGGAATCAGAGAGAAAGGACATATATCTCCAGGTTCTAATCAAACCTTGGTTGTCAGTGGAGCTGCTGGGGCTTGTGGCTCTCTGGCTGGGCAGGTAAGATGCTATAAGCTCAGTCTTAAGGGTTGTTGTTAGAAAAGATTGTTCTGCCTATGAATCTCAAAATTTGTATTATTGGGATTTACAGGAGCCATTATATTTTTTCCCTAGAAATAGGCAGACTTTATCATGGGATATATATGCAGCATCTAGTCGCCCCTGCCCCTGAATTGACTCATTTGGCAGAAAGCCTGAAGACATAGTTCAAAGATGCAAGAGTATCCTAAGCTTTGCAGAGGTAAAAGTGCCCCTTTTATCCTGAAATCATCTCTGTCTCCAATCAAGCCAATATTCCCAATTTTGGGAAGACTTGGGAGCATGGGTGCAAGTCTTAAACACCGTTTTAAAACTCTCCAAACCAAAGAAAAAGGTCTAAAGATTTTGGCCCCACCCTTTCTATATGATCATGACATCACTAGTCACACCCCCTGTGGTCCTTGAGAGCCTTTATTTTATATATTTTTTAAATTAAAAGTTTTTAAAAAGTACTGACTTTAATCCCCAAATTTTAAAAATTGCTCACCTCCGTTTAGTCTTGCTTCCACCTCACATGCTATATGGAACAGGAAGAGAGCTTCTATTGGTGCCAACTGTCTGGCACCATCTATCTTGCTGATAGATGGGAGGATCACTGTTTTGATTTGAGACTATGACAAAGAAGGGCAATGGGTTAAAATTGCTTTTACCCATTCCATGATTATTGTCCAGTTTGGTCTTCTCTCTCTCTCTCTCTGCTGGCTCCTTGAGAGAAAGGATGCATACAATGGTTATTTTGTAACTGACAGAAAATATAGATTTACCTTTTAAAAAATCCTTGTGCTGTAAGACCAGTGATTGCAAAAAGCTGACTTTTTGTCATGGTTTTCTGCTTTCAAAGATAGGTCTCCTGGAGGGCTGTTCTAAAGTAGTTGGCATTTGTGGCACAGATGAAAAATGCAATGTTTTGGTCTCTGAAATGGGTTTTGATGCTGCAATCAACTATAAGAAAGAGAATGTGGCACAACAGCTGCACAAATATTGCCCAAATGGAGTGGACGTCTATTTTGACAATGTTGGTGGAGACATCAGTGATACAGTAATAAGACAAGTGAGTGTGCCTCATCTACTTTAGACTCTGTTCAGGCATTTGTGTGGATGCTGGGAGAGGGCAAGGTGTGGAGAAAAAAATATATCATGTTCAGTCCCACTCCTGCTCCCTATATTAAACTTGTTTTGGCTTTAATGTGAGTTTAGCTCTTCACAGGATCTAGGCCCCAAATACTGCAGGGACCCAGATAGCTGGAAATTGGAGAAAAGGCAGGAACATATGCAGAAACCTTTTCTTTCCTCATGTTGAGCTCCCCATGAGTCCTTGTGCTGGTTCGGGACGCAGTGGTGTGAGAAGTCATCAGGGATGGGATTCTACCAGTTCGGACCGTTTCTATAGAACTGGTTGTTATGATTCTGCGCAGTTTGGAGAATTGGCAAATTGTACCCATGGCTGGCTCCTCCCCTCTCCACCCCTCCCTGCCCAGTCAGGCCTTATCGCACATGCCCGACATCGCTGACTACATTCTCCCCCGCCCAGTCACTCCTTAAGATATTTCTTATTTTTTCCTCCCAATGATCAGCTGTTCTGATGATCAGCTGTGTCGGGATCCCCCTCGCTGTCTTACTGCTTCATCCAGGAGGCTTCCCCAAGGACCAGGAGGCAAAAAGGGGCGCATGGAGTGTCTGTGTGTGCTGCACCCCACCCTCCTGGTGCTTAATTTTTTACCTTCCTGGGCCCCAGGGAAGCCTCTGGGAGCAAAATGCCCCCCCCCCCAGGAGGCTTCCCTGAGGCCCAGGAGGCCCAAAAACGGAGCACGGGGGTGCTGCAAAGAAAAAAGCCACGCCCACCCAATCATATGGCCATGCCCACCTAGCCATGCCCACAGAACCGGTTGTTACAAAATTTGAATCCCACCCCTGGAAGTCATGGATGTATAAATCAGAAGAATACAAAATTAGGTTGACAAAGCATTCAGATAATCAAATCACCAACTTTTCTCCACCAAGATATAATTCCTCACTAAATCTATCTGAACCACACTTGCTAAGATAGAATTAATTTTCAATTCAGGAAAGCTGAAATGGTTTTGGACTCTTAAGACACTTTCTAATATAATTGCTTACCTAAAATTTGGCAGATAAATCTGAGCAGTTAATCTGAGATGACACCATTTCTTTTTCCAAACTGTAAAGTAGTATGGGATCTAATATTTGTTGGAATATATGTTCCTAAAAATTGAGCAGTGTCTTTTATATTGTTCTATCACTTTTCTGGAGTTCTGTTAGTCAAAAAAATTGACACAAGATGCTTATTACCTACATATTTTTAATTTTAGGGTACTGTCTGCTCTGATTTCCATTGATGTAGTGTAGTATCAGTGAATGCTAAGATCTTTTTCATCACATTGCAGTAGGTTTCTTCTCTGTGTTTTGTCTGGCTGTTTGTTTCGTTCATTTCCTTTCTTTTCTTTTTTCTTTCTTTTATTTAATTTACTTCTATTCTCATCGAAATTAAATTGTGCATGTAGTCTTATCTTCATCACATGATCTTTGCTATCTGAGGCATGCTTAAAAGTCTGGCCAAAGTGATAATGTGACACACATGTTTACTGTATGTTTGCATGACACATTACACACAGCCTAATAAGTAGCATGAAGCCAATCTAGTGATACCAGAACAATTGGATTCATTTGATAAACTGTATTTAAGTTAATCATGGTATATATGCTCTTGCTCACATACTGTAGTTTTTGTTTCACTGTAGTCACATCCATAACAAACCATGATAACATAAAAGTGACACATCTGATTGTATCACTTCATAGTGTAGATGCTGCAATTACACATTTCCCTTATGACATCCAATGCAAGAATAACCATCATGATGTAAAGGTCATCACTTGTCCCTTTTCCCCATATCATGGATGCCCATGCAGAATACTATAACTGTGATGAATAGCATTTTGACTCTTTTTTTTCTTTACTCTTATTTTTCCTGTAGAAGAATAAATGAAACATATTGCTGGTTGCTGCAACAGAATGTAGGCCAGACAAATGGGATGTTCTTCTACTCTGTTTCAGTACATGTAATAAAAACACACTGTTCTTTTAATGGTTCTCTTAGTCAACCCATTGCTGTTGAATATTCTATTGCTATTCTATTGCATTTTCAGACTGTGCTTCCCTGGTGTTCTGAACCAAACCCTTTTCCAATAAAACAAACACGAACCAAAGGGAACAGAAGCCTTTAAATGATTCTTACGAATCCCCGGTCAAAAGGCTGCTGCAAACTAATTAACTTTGATAAGCACGAGCCTCGCCAAAACTGTGCGAGGCTGCCAAGAATAACAGATAAGGTTACCTAGAAATATTTTACAACACAAGAGTCTTCAAATACCAACTAAGATACTGCAATGTCCACAAGGCTCAAGTTTCAAAACGTCTTTGCTTCCTTCAAAGAACGTCCAATTCATAGCTGGCTTTTATCTTCTTAAGGGGGGGGGGCATTACCTTGCAGCCTTACTCCCGAGTCGCCCGTGCTGCTGCAGCTGCTCTTTCCTGTGAGCAGCTGTGTGCACACGTGCACTTGGCACAGGTTCCTCTGGAACCTCATCACTGCTGCCAGCCCCCACAATCTCTGAAGGCAGCAGTCCACTCCATAATGGTCCTGGCCCTCATCTGAATCCTCGCTCTCCTCAGCCTGCTGCCAGCTAACCACAACACATGGTGCCTGCTTTGGCCAGCAGCACTTTGCTAAAATGAACTGTAGGAAAAGGACACTGTAAATCAAAGCCTGCCCGCTCTTTTGGGAAAGTCTAGCTGTTGATTCTCAGAACAGTACTTATCAGCCTTATGCTCCAACTTGCACAGAGGAGTAGATGATCACTCGGGAAGATGTAACAATATCCTTGTCACATTATGACTTTAGTTCTTACATACACTTTGACTGAAAATTGGCCGAAGGCTAATTTACTCAGATAACAGATAATCAGAGTTGGAAGGGACCTTGTAGGTCATCTAGTCCAACCCCCCAAACAAGCAGGAGACCCTACACTATTTCTGACAAATGGCAGTCCAATCTCTTCTTGAAAGTCTCAAGTGATGATGCTATCACAACTTCCGAGGGAAAGCTGTTCCATTGGTTGATTGTTCTCACTGTCAGAAAGTTTCTCTTTGTTTCCAGGTTAAATCTCTCCTTGTTCAGTTTCCATCCATCCATTCATAGCTTTTTTCACCTCCTTGCTCCAAGGCTTTTGATTATGCCATGCATTTTTTCTCTATTTTCTCACAGCAGCTGCGCATCCAGCATACTTTCTACTAGTTCCTGTCTGCAGAATGTAGTGTAACTTGTCACTATCACTGGAAATGAAGTGTGGGCAGTAAGGGCTTTGTTATTAGGGCAAACAAGAAATAGTTGGACATTCCTCTCTACCTAAAGCAGCGGTCCCAAATCTTTTAGGCTCTGTGGGCCAGCGGTGGGAGTGGCAGGAGGGGAGAGGATTGTTTTTCCCATGCACTCACTGTTTGAGCAAATGCAGCTTCGCATGCTCCCTGCCACTTGGGTTGCCAACAGGCTGAGGCCCAATATTGGATTGCGGACCAGGGGTTGGGGACCTCTGACCTAAAGGATACGTCTTACATATTGGCAAAAAAAAATCAGAAAATACAAGCTGAATAGTCAAGACCTTGTTGATGATCCAAGCTCTGTAAAGGACTTTGGAATACTCATCTCTAATGATCTAAGTGCTAGAGCCCACTGTAACTACATAGCCAAAAAGGCATTAAGAGTTGTTAACCTAATCCTACGTAGCTTTTTCTCTGGTAATATCACACTACTAACTAGAGCATACAAAACATTTGCTAGACCATAATACAGCTCATCAGTCTGGAACCCACATTACATATCTGATATTAGCACAGTTGAGAAAGTCCAGAAATATTTCACAAGAAGAGTTCTCCACTCCTCTACTCGTAGTAGAATACCTTATGCCACCAGACTTGAAATTCTAGACCTAGAAAACCTTGAATTACGCCATCTTTGGTCTGATCTAAGTATGGTATATAAAATCATACATTGCAAATGACTTACCTGTCAATGAATACTTCAGCTTCAACCATAACAACACAAGAGCACACAATAGATATAAACTCAAGGTTAACTGCACAAACTTGATTGCAAGAAATACGACTTCAGCAACAGAGTGGTCAATGTCTGGAATACTCTACTTGACTCTGTGGTTTCTTCCCCAAACCCCAAAAACTTTAACCTTAGACTGTCTACTATTGATCTCACCGCTTTCCTAAGAGGTCTGTGGGGGGCGTGCATAAGCGCCTCAATCGTGCCTACCGTCCCTGTCCTATTGTTTCTTTTATTTTTCTTATATGTACCCATTTCATGTATCCATAACTATGTTTATACTTATACCTATTATCTTGTAAGCGATTGACAAATCAAAATAAATAAATAAATAAAATCTTCTAAGCCTGAGAGATACATAAACAGGACTAATATAGTTGAATAATAGGTGGAGCAAACACTTAAGAGATTTATGTTTCTTTGCTGCTATCTAGTGGTCATTTACATTTTTGAAGGTCAGATATGACAAGTCCATGCTTGGATCTTTTTTTAACATTTTATATTTGTCCAGATGAATTACATCCTTACAATTTAAAAAAGATAACTTTAAAACACAATAATGAATATATTGAGTTGGCAAATATGCAGTTTGAATTATTATCTAAAATAATAAGTGAAAAAAGAATGTAATCTCACAGCTTTGTTTTCTACAGGTGAGTCCTGGAACATTTTCCCGGATCTTCTGTAACATGCAGAGAAGCTGGTTTTTGTGTATAGTCTTAAGAACCATAAATATGAAAGAAAACTATTGTTGTGAACCATTCCATCTCAGTTAGTTATAGACTGAATGTCTAACTTTCCCATCCATAATATTTCTGAAAAATACTCTACAAACTTCAATACTGTGTTATCTTTTTGTTTCCAACAGATGAATTCAAATAGCCATATTATTTTATGTGGTCAGATCTCCCAATATAACAAGGACATGCAGTACCCACCTCCTTTACCTCCAGAGGTAGAAGAAATAAGGAAATCACGGAACATTACTAGGTATTCTTCATTGGCTTATTCCTCCAAATGAAACACTGAATAAAATCTGCTGAAATATGTGAATGCTTTTTTTTTTAGTTCCAAAAATTGCCTTTCTAGATTGTTGCATCATCTAGGAAATAAGGTCACTCAAATAATTACTGGAGCTGAATTTGCAGCTTTACAGAATACTCTTGTCAGTGGACTATCAGTGAGAAAGCTCTTCGATAGAAAAAGAAAATGAGAAGGCTGATTTCCATAGAAATCAGAAGGGAAATTGGAGTTGGAAAGAAGACTTTTATCAGTGGATAAATGTGACATGCTTCCTGTAGCTCTCAGTCTCTTAAATCATGCCTTTGAGTCTTACTGACTGGAGAATGAGAAGCAATTTTGTGCTTTATTTGCACATTCCAAAGCTTCATGTGTTACCTTGAGAAGATGAGGGCATTTAACAGATATTTGGTTAGAAATTTAAAATGATACAGCTATACACTGGTCCACCCTTTCCCAATCTGGTGTTTTTTATATGAATTGTATTAGAATACTCCATTGTTCCCAGTGAGATTAGAACAGGAATTATTCAATTATTCTATTGAATCAAAAAAAATCATCCTCTGTTCGGAGATGTGTCTTTTGGAGTAGGCAAAAGATGGGCACTGCATTTATTTTGTGTCACCTTTGGAATGGCACAGATGTAAAGGTTCTAGTGTCCCAATAGGCTAAAGTATAATTTCAGATGAACCATTTACACTGTTAAAATATTAGACCAATCGGATCATCATTTCCTAACCCTTTAAATTATGTTTGCTGGAATGTGTTGCCATTTATGTCTGCTGCAGGTAAGACAGAACATACTGCTTGTTTCTATCCATGACAAATTTGGTGAGTTTTGTAGCTTCTCTTTCCTGTAATGACTCTTAATATTGGGAGTTTGATCTGCTGAAGAAACAGTCTCACTCAAGTTTATTTTGGATTATAACCAATTGAATTATTATGTAACTATAAATATTTTTCTGTAAATGATGGTTACAATTAGATTGGAAATTTAATTATTGCCCTAAATGTTTTTTATGAGAATAATAATAGTTCCCCTTTGCGCATAAAATGGAATCAGAAAGGCATTTCAGAATGTTGTTAACATTTAACGTTTGACTGCTGTGAGATGTCAATTTCATTCTTCACAGAGAAAGATTCCTGGTTTTGAACTACATGGAGAAATATTCAGCTAGTACTCTGCAGCTTTGTCAGTGGATCAAAGAAGGAAAATTGAAGGTATTATAAAAATCAATAGGTAAATTGCTCATGGCTGCAAGCAACCATTTTCTTTCATTGACATTTTCTTTTCTTATTTGTTGTGGTTGCTGAAGCTGAATGAATAACTCATTTCACCTTATCTACAATGAATAGAGACGTTTTTTAGAAATCATCTGATTAGGTGTAATTATCCAAAGAACTAAGACTACAAACGTTTTGTTTTGATAATTTTCAACAGTGTTTAATGAAAGAAAAAATTACTAGATTGCATCAAAGGGGAAAAATAATCTTTAATGTTACTTTTCCCAAAAAAAAAAAAAAAACAGGTCAAGGAGACAATCGTGGAAGGCTTAGAAAATACTGGAGGTAAGAGATTGTTTCTTTCTTCCAACTGCATGTCCTTGATTAAAATATGTGGACACAGGAAGGTCCCCTGGTTTATTTCTGGTTCAAACAGCAAAATTGTCTGACCCGAATCTGAATGCTATTGCCATTCACAGTTAAGGAATGCTAAATTTACTTCTTAATTAATGTGTTTACATTTAAACTGAATGTGTTAAAAGATTAAAACTGCTGAATCTAAATTCTACAATTTTTTTTGAATTTTGAATTTTTGAATTCTTTATTCAAAATTCACATAGCACCCAGAGACCAGACCCAACACTCACACACACATGACAATCCCCAAACACCTAATGAATAGCTAAAATGAATAGCTCTTAAAATATTGTCTTACCATTTTATCATTTTAAAGAAACAACTGTTGCATGCTTCTTACGCTATGAGTTTGCAAGTAATTATCTGGCTTCATTTTATTTTTCACAGCAAATTCAACCTACCCTGCAATCAATAACCACTCACATAATTTCTAGGGAGGTTACTATGTTATATTATACACGAGTAGTCTGTGTATAAGTGAACTGGAAAATTATATCCATAATTTCTGCTAAAATCATTTGTTTTGGCATAAATTGTGATGAAAACAGTATTTTTAACAGCTATGCTGGCTGGGGAATGGAAGCTGAAATCCAACTTACATTGAACACACCAGGTTGAGGAAGGCTGAGCAATCTAATTCTTACAACTATAGGTAGAATAGAGGTTCAAACTAAAAATTAATTAATGTAAGGGATTTCATTTGCTGGCCTTATATCAAACGTTTGGCTTTTGTTTTGAAAAGAGAAAGGACCTATATTACAACAACATGGAATTCGAATTGCACTGTATTAAGACACCTATTATTATTATTATTATTATTATTATTATTATTATTATTATTATTAGTGTTGTTGTTGTTGCTGTTATTATTAGACTTTCTACTATTGACCTCACCCCTTTCCTAAGAGGTCTGTAGGGGCGTGCATAAACGCACCAATGTGTCTACCGTCCCTGTCCTATTGTTTCTTTTATTTTTCTTATATGTATCCATGTATTCAAAACTATGTTTTTACTTATACCTATTATCCTGTAAGCAATTGACAAACCAAAATAAATAAATAAATAAATAAGAAATAAATAAATAAATATTTTCCATTATCAACTTTGTTAAAAGAAAAATTCCCCTTTCCTAAGGGATTTTTGTTAGATAGTAGGCAAAGCTTTTCAGTTCATCCTTTACCAATTTATAAATTTCTCTTTTGTGAGATTTATACTTTTAAAATATTGATACCCTTTCTACTTACTCAAGGTAATTTACATACAAAATAATATATAATAGAAGTAAGCCAATAGACAAAATACAGGTTGCCCTCAACTTACAACAGTTCATTTAGTGACCATTTGAAATTACAGCAGGCTTGAAAAAAGTGACTTTTGACTGTTTTTCATCCTTATGATCATTGCAGTGTCCCTGTGGTCATGTGATCAAATTCAGGTGCTTGGCCACTGGTCATATTTATGATGGATGCAGTGTCCCAGGATCCTGTGATCACCTTTTGTGACCTTCTGACAAGCAAAGTCAGTGGGGAAGCCAGATTCACTTAACCACCATATTTTTAACTTAACAATTTCAGTGATTCATTTAACAACTGTGGCAAGAAAAGTCATAACCTTTGACTTAACAACAGAAATGTTCAGCTCAATTCGAGCAATGCCTGTAATCATTCAATACATTCTATGAAGTCTACATTCAAAGACCACGTAAAATATATTATTATGGACATCCAGAAAGGATGAAATCTTGGCCTCCATACATCATCACTTGAGAGCCTCAGGGTAATTGCAACAGCTGCTGGTTTTACCTCAATGTCATGAGATAAAAACAAGAGCTGGAGCTGATCAAAGGATCTTAAATACCATGAGAGGTCAAAGGTAAGATATAAGAATACTGAATGCAAGGCCAAAGCTCTGGAGGCCTTTAAAGACAATCTTTATCTTTAATTTGGCCTGAAGGAATTGAGAGAACTGTTGCAGTTATCACAGTTCTGTGGCTGTTTGAAAAGCCTGAAAGAAAAGGGGAGAAGAAACTAGATGTGAGAGAGAGGCCAAGAAATGGAGAAAATGTATAGGAAAATATATAGGAAGATCTCCAAAGAAAAAAAGAACGCTAATTGAAGAATGAAAAATTGAATTGAAAAAAAGACACCAAATTTGTAGTTCTTCCAAAGGCAGAACCCTATGTGGGGAGGAGGATTTAGTCTACTATTGAGTAATACCTGAGGAATGTCAAGAAGAGGAAAACAAAAAGTGTTCATAGAGGGAGGGAATATAAACAGTGCTTACAAAAATTTGAGTTACAAATTTTCACCCATACAAACAAAGCTTTTGCAACTCCAAGCCAGGAGATCTTGGAAAGCAGGAGGTGGGGAAGGGCAGTTTACTGCGTGCGACATGTATATGCTTGGCAGCACCATCACAGATTGGGATGCTAAACTTACTTATTTTGGACGCTATCCTTTCCTGCTGTTCACAGATCTCGTGGTTTGGTTTGCAGTGTTCTTCAATTTATGTAATGGGTAAAATAAAAACTCTATATTTTTTTATACTTGGACTTACAAATAACTTCTTGGAATGAAATATGTTCATAAGTAGCGGACTGCTGTATTCCAAAACTGGAAATCCACAGAGGCTAGAAGTTATTAAATAATTCTGAATAATTCTGAGCAATTAAGCGCTTGCATTATCTTACTGTAACAGTTGCATAAGAGTTGGGAATGCAGAATGAGCTGGTGCAATTGCCATTGCTTTGCTTCAGCCTGGATCAGTGGGGGATCTGCCTGGGGCTAGCCTTTAAGATAAAATTGCTCATGCAGCCACATGAAAGAAAACACAGAGATTTAAAACTTGTACTGGCACCAAGTTTTGATGAAAATGTTTATTTAAACTTTTATTTCATCATACTGAAAGTCCTATTAGGTTGCAAAGGAGAGGAATGCCGATTTGCGTGGTCCTACATATATGCATATTTGTAGATTCAAGCTAATGGTATAGTTCCGATTATAGCAAATCCATGTTATCTGAACAATATGGAACTGATTTCGCATTGTCTACATACAGGATTTGTTTAAACTATCCAGGCTAACCTACACTTTCCAAATAGGTTTCCATCTATTTATTAACCAGATCCATGCCTCCTTAGTTTGTTCAAACCCAGTGAAAATAGGCTAGTGCTGCTACTTGTATATTTGTGTATTAGAAGTATGCAGTATATAGAAATGAACTTCTGTGGTGTACCATACACTATTATACACTTTATTGGCTAACTCAAGTGCTTTATTGGTTTGAAAACAAACTTTTTCTATCACCATAAACAAACTTGTCAGCCTGAATACAGATTGCCTGCCTTTATTATTTTTATAACAACTCAAGGCAGTGATATTCCAACAGGTGAGTTGGGTTGAAAATGAGTACCTTGTCCAAGATCATCCAGCTGGCTTTCCTGGCTAAGGTAGGACTAGATATCATAGTCTCCTGGCTTCTAGCGGGTGCCTAACCACTAGATTAAACTGGATGTCTTTAACACCATGGGCTGATTATTGGAGGAAAAGTAACATTGTTTTGTACATTTAAGTCAATTCAGAAAGCATTTGTATTTAAAATTAAAACACCAATGTAAAATATTTCAGCTTTTTGAATTATTTCAACTTTTTCCCTCTTACAGCTGCTTTCGTGTCTATGATGAGTGGCGGTAACATTGGAAAACAGATAGTGCTTGTTTCCAAATAAAAACCACTTCTGATCTATTTTGTGTCTACCAAGAAAAGAAATATTTGCATAAGCCTGGAATAAACTTGTCCTTTGTATCTGTATCCCATTTTGGGGATTAGTAAAATCTTTTGAATCCCTAATTTTTTTCTAAGTTCTTTTGGAGTTTTACTTCCATCTCTTTGATAATTTTTCCCCCAGTCAAAATGTGTTTCTTGGCCTTTAATAACAAATGATAAAATATGACTGTACTGCTATATAAATAAAATATTTACATATAATATAAAACCAAGATTAGTTTTATCTGTTTGACCAAATGTTTGCAAGCAAATTATGTCTTATTTGACCAATTTGTTATTTGGCCTTTGTTAATATATAGAAAACAATTTCCTAACAACACTATAGTATTATTTCTGTTTGAAGATAAATGTAAGCCATAGTTGAAGCAGCTAGGATTTCATAACCAACTTCAAAACTTTAAAGTTTAAAAAAAACAACCATGGCTTACTTCCTGGAAGTAAGAAACCAATTAAAACATATTAAATACTGACTTATGTTCTGGTATTTATAAACCAGGCTGTAATCACTACTGAAAGTGAAACAATGAGAATCTTTTCTTGTATACAATTCAACTATTAAAATGTGTTTGTTAATGTAATTTTCTGGTTTGGTCTCTCTTCTGTGATACTGTTCTTTCTGAAGCATTAATAGTGAATGATTGATTTTAGCTGTTCCTATTTTCTCCAACATTTTCACTGTTACCAGAGGTAGGATTCGGCCAGTATAGACTGGTTTAGGCAAACCGGTAGTTCTGGCGATGAGTTGGCCCGCTCACCTACCTCTGCACTAGACTGTCCTACATTTCCTTTGTTTGAAGCCCAGCTGATAGGCATGACAGAGTGGATTGCTGCGCCACAGCTGTTTTACTCACTGGGGCTGCAGGAGTAGGTAAGTTTTAGAGCTATTTTCAAATGCACCGTGCACGTGCACTCACCAAACCGGTTGTTACACCTGTTGAATCCCACCACTGACTGTTACATAAATTTATTTAAATTAGAATACTAAACAAGAGAAGACATTTCTTAATTATACGACTAAGTCATGGATTAAAAAAAAACCCTTTCTTACACTTTATGTCCAAATGTTCCAGCTTACAAAATCCAATGTAGCACAATGACCATGAGAATTATTACAAAGGAAGAAGATGCTTCTCTGAGTTCCGTTGTGATAAAGAAAAACTGTGGTAGGAAAGCTTTTAATAATTTGTGAAACAAAAGTTTGCAGAAAAGCCCTGTTCCATCCAGTATGTATCCTTTATGTTGGTTCTTCACTGTCAGGTAAACAAGAAATCAGCAAACAAGGTATCTGCAGAAACAGTACTGTGTCCCTAATACAGGTAGTCCTTGACTTGTGACCACAATAAACCCAATATTTCTGTTGTTGAGCGAGACAGTTGAGTTTTGTCCCATTTTAGACCTTTCTTGCCACAGTTGTTAACTGAATCATTACACTTGTTAAGTTAGCAACATGATTGTTAATTGAATCTGGATTCCCCATTAACTTTTTGTGTTAGAAGGTTGTAAAAGTTAATCACATGACTCCAGGACTCTCTAACCATCATAAATATGAATTGGTTGTCAAGCATCTGAATTTTGATCACATAACCATGGAGCTGCTCAGCAGTCAAAAGTGGTGAAAAATGGTCATATGTAATTTTTTTCAGTGCCGTTGTAACTTTGAACAATCACTAAATGAACTTTTGTAACTCAAGGACTACCTGTACTTCAGTAGGAATTTTTTACCCCGCAATTCTTACATACTTATCTGAATCAACTCCTAGTGAATTCTATACAAATTACTTTTAAGTAGACATGAGAATGGTTGTATGTGTCAATCAACACGTTAACATTTTCAGGTAAGACGGAAAAATGTTAGCAAATACAAGATTGGAATAAATAGTACACAAAAGCATTTTATTACAACAGAGACAAATTACGGAATTTGAAAAAATATTGAATAAAAAGAAATAAAAGTGCAATGTATATGCAGACTCAACCCGTACGTTATTAACAATGGGGCACAAACCAGAGATAACACTTATATATATTTTTGCATGTGCATTAGAAGAAAAAATGACGGAGGCACTCTTTTACAATACATATACATACTTCCAGCCATATCATGTGCAAGATTATATAGAGTCTTATAACTACATCTCTTGGATTATTTTCAGTAAACATACAAACATGCTGTGGCTTGACTCATCAGCCATACCCATCCTAATCATAAGCTGTGAATCCTGGAAGCTGAAAAACATTAGGTCAGTTATTGATTATGGCATAAGATAAATTGTATTGGACATTTAGAGACAGACTTCTACAAGGTTTAGCCATTGTCAGTAGGTGCTCATTTCACATGTGTAGTTCTATAATTGACCCATTTTCATATAAGTACAGGATACAGTTAACTGTATTTTTCACATTCATTATTTTAACAAGATGTAGCACATTCTATTTTTTTTTACTGATTATCTCAGTTCCTGCATGACAAAAGTGATGAACACTGTTTATTTCAATCTCATTGTGATCTCATTCAGCATAATAATCATGGACCAAGAAAATCAGCAATATTCCATAGCAACTGATTGCTAATAGACTAGATCTGTTAAGTGATATATATGCAACATTAATACTGGCAATAATCCAGAAAGCTTTACAAGAAATTTTGTGCATTTTAGTGGATTCTTGCCTATCTGAAATTTCTAGAGGAAACCACCAGGAATTTAACATAAATCTATCTTCCATATGCAAGCGTGCAGAAGGCACAAACATTTTCATTTTCATCTGAATTCATATATTGAACCATGGCCTTTATATGTATGGTTTGTTTAAGCATTAATTATTTGAAAACAATCCCACTTTTTGTTAAGTTCATACAATATGCTAAATCAAAATAGAACACTTTGATTTTAATTCAGTTTATAAGCCACATGGCCAAGTTTGTACAGCATACTCTGACTCTGAAAACAGTTGGAAAGTAGAGAGAAGTTTCCTAAAGCAAAGGAAATACCTTTCACTAACTCTGATTACGAGTCTTAATGGGCACCGCTGTTGCAATCATTTGGGCATCATATTAACAACTCGAACATTACGGACTCTCTTATAAATAATATCGAAAGTACTCAACATTTTTCTTGTCATCAAATCTGTTACAGTACAATATATATATAAACAAAAACTACAGAACTTTTGTTAAAACCAGGATAGTTTGAAAAACATTTTTTAAAAATGGAGGCTGGAGTTGGGGAAATGACTGGGCTTGAAAAGGAAAGTGGACAAAGGTGATTGACATGACTTAACAGGCCTTCAATTAGGGCTGTGTAAGTTACTATTCAGAAAAAGGCAAATATCCCATGTTTAGGTAAATCATCTCATAAAGAAACACAAAAGTAGAAACAATTACAAAGCATTACAATAGTCCATTCATAAATTTTGTCAAGCATTAAAACAGCATGATGTCAAAATCAGTGAGTATTAATATAAATATAAAAGAAAGCAGTTCCTGAGGCAAATAGTGTCACTTTTTTCTAAACGTTTTATTACAGAAGTTTCATAGCAATCCTGAACCTTCATAATTAATTGTCTATGTGATCAGAACATAAGACATACAGACGGGAAGTAGTTCACAGCTTTGTCACTTAACAGTTTAAGTGAATGTATACTTCAGGCTCCTGAAAAAAGGAAACATCAGGAAGTTTGGTAGTTCTTTATATCTATCATAAAGGTTCTCAGCAAAATAGATTCCATTGCCCAAATTCTGTAGACCAGGAAGAGGGTTAGTGCAACAACCCCAGTTTTTATTGGAGAAAGAAAAAAAGAAAGAGTTCCATATGCCTTCAGTATGAAGTAACAGGAAAAGACTTGCCAGAAAAATAGAAGTAACATTGTTAAATGGATGGGCACAGTCCAATATGGTTTGGTAAGATACAGATGAGAACGAAAACATTGGCCTTGGCAACGCAGCAATAGGCACCAACATGTGTACGCCATCAGTGGTAGGTTGAAAAATAACACCTATCAAACAAAAACATTCTCAGAGCACATGCAGAAATAGAAATACATAAAATTATTCCAAACACCTGGCACATGAATCCATAAATAAAATGCACATATAGTATATCTGTAATGGTATATAGGAATGACTGTAACTTTACAATGAAGTAGAATTAGATCATCTGGCCATGTTCCCTGTCTGGTTTTCCTTGCATGACTGACATCTCAGCCTCTTATAGCTAGGTTTCATTTAGCTATAGTAAGCTGATAACTAAGAAAACTAGCAAATGTGACAACAAATAGCCACTTTCTTCCTGGAACACTTTAAAACATTGCCCTACCTAAATTTCATCTTTCAGTTTTGTACACTATGAACTTCAGAAGCTTACAATAAGCCGAAAAGCAACAATTTTTAAACAATTATACCCTCGCATATTAATAAAACAATATATGTTACACACTTGGGTGGGGGAACATTTGTGGATTTAACACACTCTGAAAACCATTGATCACATATTTTAAAAATTGATGAATTTATTGTCAAATAGTGGGGAATTAAAAATACTTGTGAAAGAGAAGCTCATTCATATTTTTCAGCAGGAAGTTCCATTAATCACTACAAACATGTAGAGCAGGGCTGTCAAACTCCCAGCCCATAGGCCGGAAGGGTCATGCGCTGGCCACGCCCACACCCAGTTTAGTGAAGGGGGGGAAAACCCTGATGCATCATGTTTGACACCCCTGATATGGTGAGGGTGCTGTGGGCCCATGACAGGAAACTAGCCTACATCAGTGTTTTTCAAACTTGGCTACTTTAAGATGTGCGGCTGTGGACTTCAATTCTGGGAGTTGAAATCCTCACATCTTAAAGTTGCTGAGTTTCGGGGGTGGGGGATTGAAATGAGAGATCCTTGGTGCTTTCTGAGCTTGGTTGTTTTCTTGTAGACAGTTCATTATCCAAACTAGGTAATGTCTTGTTACGATGTTTCCTTGTTTGGGGTGATGAAACATCTGCAAGAAAACAACCAAGCTGAGAGAGCACCAATGACCCCTCAAAATGACTTACAATTAACCTCAAAGCAATGAGGTTATAGCTGTCCCCAAGTCAAGTAAAATCTGCAATTACAAAAGGTTTCTCCAGTGGGAAAATACAGAAAATTGGCTTAATATACAGAAATTCAATTTCAAAATAGAACCTCAGCAGTATCAACAGTTCTTCATATGAGATAAAATGGAAAAAGCAGATCAAGCCTCAAGCAAATTTACTTCAAGTAGATGTCCATAAAATGCTGTCTCTGGAACTGCTGTGACAAATGTTCAAAACTTTATCTTGTGTGAAGCTGCAACAATCAGGCCCATTTCACATTTATTTATGACCTTACCTGAACTTCAGTGACTGATCTGTGGATAGGTCTTGAAGTGCAGGAGATTAGAAAATCCTATAAGAACTGGGGCCAAATTATTTGAAAGTGTGTCTCCTTTTTCAGCATTACAAGAAGCACAGCCTGGAGAGGTGTGGGGCGCCAAACAATTGCCTTTCATTTCCCATTTACCCTGCCCCCTTGACAAAGCTGCCTTCCCCCTCCTCTGTAGTATGCTTGGCTACTTACACTTGACCTGCTTTTTACTAAGATGGGGCTGTCATTTGCATCCACAAGTGGGTTAGCAGGGACACAGGAAAGAGTCTTGGACAGAAATAGCAAGACTTACTACAGTGGCCTTCCTTGGTAGGTTTATTGGCTCCCTCTTTTAACTATTGGTGAATTGCGAAAATGTTTTTATTTTGCCCAATACTTGGCTTTACCCGACATGCTATAAATATTTGTAATATAGGTCTCAGTTCTTTTGTTTGTCATTATGGTTTTTGTGTGAGTTATTTTTTTGTAAATAAATAAATTGTTTTCATAAATAAGTGCCATGGGAATCTTACTGTCAAAAGGCAGGAGAGGGAGGGAGGCATAAGTTCTAAACAAATACATACCTATTCCAACATTATTCCAACATTAACAATTACGTGGAAAGTTAAATTTGTTCTGAAGAAATTGTATACATCTGAATAGTCTACTAAATGTACTACTGGAAGCTTGTTATAATTATATTAACAAGCAATGCTCTCTCTAAGTTTTTTTTTTTTAATCTTGTAACTCATTTAACTATTGGAAAAAAAGATCAGAAGATTGTTTTAAAAAACTATGCCGAGAGTCCTACCTGTAAAATTCCAACAGCGAAGGTTGAGACGCCTTCAAAGAACTGGCCATTAACAATTAACCCAAAGGAAAAGCAGACACCCACATGGTCATCTATAAGCTCACCAATGAACCAGGGTCCTGATAGGAAGAAAAATGGTATTATATTAAGCATATCCACAGCATTAAATAAATATTTTTCCAGTTTGAAACCCTTGCTAATAATTACTAGGACAAAAAGATCCGTGCAAGTAACAAACTCCTATAAATAATGCCATTTGATCAGTATTATCTATTCAGTTAATTAATTCACATATCAAACTATGCTTTGGTCACAATATTATAAACTATGGTTTTTAAACCCCAATGGGAATGGTTTGTTCAACAAGTTAAACCAGAACCAAATCAACCAGATTATTGTAATTATTGTGATGTGAAAGATCTTCTGATCTTTTTTTCCAATAGTTAAATGAGTTACAAGAGAGAGCGTTGCTTGTTAATATAATTATAACAAGCTTCCAGTAGTACATTTAGTAGACTATTCAGATGTATTCAATTTCTTCAGAACAAATTTAACTTTCCACATAATTGTTAATGTTGGAATAATGTTGGAATAGGTATGTATTTGTTTAGTAAGATATTTTAAATTAGACATAAAGGATTCTAATTTTTATATCTTATTATTTCTTTGCCTTTTGTAAGAGAAATCAAAGTACAAATACTTTAAAATGTAACTTTTACTCCCAAAACAGGCATTTTTAAAGAGATGCTACCTTCCAAAAAATAGATGTGATTAAGAAATGTGGGTTTGGCCATCACTTCTGTCATGGACTCAGTGGCCAATAAAAAACAGATACATTAAAATAAAATAAAAATGCATTAGAAGCTGCATCATAAGCAGCAAACAGTAATATTGGAAAATATAAAGAGTGAAGATTTGAGCAAAATTATCAGAAACATCTTAGTTTGGAGCGATGTTGCTTTTTTATAAGTGCAAGTCCTGACAAGGGACAGTCCTCAATTTATGATCAAAATTGGGACCATAGCCAAGCAATATGATTGTTAAGTAAGTTGTATGCAATTTTATGAATTTGTTGTCATGGTGGTTAAGCAGATCACCATGGTCATTAAGCAAATCAAGTGACTGCAGGGAAGCTGCAATGGTTGTAAGTGCAAGGACCAGTCAGTCATCAGTCACTTTTTAGCATTGTCATACCTTGAACTGGTTATTAAATTAAATAAGTCGTACATGTAGGACTACCTGTGTATGCTTCTCAATAATTCTATACACTGGAATCCTTGGCAAGCCACTACATACAAAGCTCACCATTTTTTGTTCATCTTGGTATGTAGTGCCTAAGAAATCCATCTCATATGTATCAGTTAAGCATGAGCAAGTCTAGTCAGTTCTTGAATGGAGGGCTTTCAGAAAATCACAGGACTACAAGCTACACTGAGAAGCTGAAAAACTATCCTGGGAAAAGGCAAGAGCAAACTGTTTCTATACTGCAATCAAGAAAACAATCTATTACACATAGTCTACAGGTAGTCCTCGACTTACAACAGTTCTTTTTGTGACAGTTCAAAGTTACAACAGCACTGGAAAAAGTGACATGACCGTTTTTCACACTTACGACCATTGCAATGTTCCAATGGTCACGTGGTCAAAATTCAGATGCCTGGCAACTGACTCATACAGTATTTATGACTGGTGCAGCATCCCAGAGTAATCAACTTTTGCGACAGGCAAAGTCAATGGGGATGACTTTACAACCGTGTGACTAACTTAATGGCTGCAGTGATTTACTTAAGAACTGTGACAAGGTTGTAAAATGGGGCCAAGCTCATTTAACAACTGCCTTGCTTAGCAATAGAAATGTTGGGCTCAATTCTGGTTGTAAGTCGAGGACTACTGTACATTATGTGTCCATGAAATTATCAGAAGCTGAGTTCTACTACAAGGAGATTTTCCTGCTTTTAAAAAAATCTATGAAGGGTTTGGATTTTTTAAAATCTAAATTATGCCAATACATGGTTCAAATGGTTATATTTGTAAGAATTCATTATTTTTTTCATTTAGAACCCTATTAAAATGTTTTGCAATAAAGCCTTCAGAAATTAATAAACTACTTTTCACATTCTGTGGACTTACCTAGAACAGTATATAAATTCAGCACCAGAAACGAGTAGAAGAACAAATCTATTTTGCTCAGGATATGAAGAGAAAAAGAGGTTCCTACGGCCACACCCAGAGGTTCTGAAAGAGTAACATAATCTCAGTTCAAAATTATTGCTTGCTGCTGCTGAAAACATACCAGGTCACAATTTTAGAAAGTAACTCATCATCAACAGCTAGTGAAAAGTTAGATTAGAACCAGTGTTCCACTTGTTCTAGAATCTAGAAAGTACAGTATTGGACTAGAATTAGAGACAATCTGGTTTAAGTCTATTCTTAGCCACAACAGGTATTCAAGTGATTTTGGAGCAATCACTCTCAATTCAGTTAACCTTATATAGATTATTGTGAGGAAAAATTAGAGGAGTGCAACATACATTGCTTTGAATTCCTAAAGAAAATGTATATAGAAATCTAACAAATTATAATAATAAAACATCTTAAATACATTTGTCTAAATCAATTCAAGATGTACAACCGCCCTCACTTAAGTTTTTAAATATTTAGATGTGAATGCCACAAACATATCACAAATAAAAATAAGAGAAATCCTAATATTTATTCTAATATTTCAAAATGAACCTCTATTCTGATACTGGAATCTAATAGCTACTTTATGTGATTAAAAGCTAGCCCAACTCAAATGGTGTCATCAGTTTTCTAAGAATATTCTTATTAGAAAACATCAAACTATATGAGATAATACTGTAGCTATGAAGTAGTCACAAATGACCTGCTGATGTTTGTCCCATCGTCATGTTACCCAAATTTTGCTGGAGCAAAATTCTGGAAATACAAAGGAGGCTAGCTGAGTACATCTTATAACCAATATCTATCTTCCATATTTGGGCAATGTAGGGACTGATATAGGCATGGGTCAATTTTTCAAAAACATAATTTCATTTCAACCAAGTACACCAATGTTACTGACACCATTACTGATCTTATAATCGGCTCTAGGCAAATTAAAAGATCCTCAATGACAACTAAGACCAGTGAGAGTTTCAAATAGAAATTGACTTGGAAAATTATATATATAAAACATAGTATGGCAAATAGGCGGAGCATGGCTTCTGCAATTCTTTATCAACAGTTGCCAAATACAGAGGGGTCTATGTTTTCTTCTCTGTAACTAAGTAATATGCTGTGTCTCTGTGTCTGTGTTTTTCTCTTCCTGCCAGGACTTTCTGTGTTTGCGTGCATGTTGCCCTGTGAAACATAGGGCAGATTACATACTCTTTTGGACAAATGACCGGGGGCAGGGGAGCAGACAAGACTTAAAGAGCAATAATCTCAGTCACTGCCCAACTATCTCTCTGAGTAGGAGGCATTGTGAATTTTTCTCTGTTGTATTTTTCTCTGCAGCCTCCAGTTGAATCTAGCCTGTTACTGAGCTAGTTCTTTCTTTTGTTGGTTTTTCCCATGAGAGTAACTTTAGGTTCTTTCTGTACGGTCTTCAGAGACTTAATCTGGACAACTACTGAGAGAATTGAGACTCTCTTCCATAATTTCTTTTCAACATTCCATGATGTTTGAAAGAAGAAAAATGAAGTGGAGAGGAGAGAAAAGGAAAAAGGATCAGCATAATTGCTCTTACTTTTAAATTTAGGTTTTGCTCGAAACCGGAAAATAATCAGCAAAGCAACTTGAAATATAATTGTTAATACAAAGAACGTTCGTACCTGAAAAAAAAGTCAAAAGCAGTATGATATATTTTGAAAATGGAAAAATAAAAAGGTTAGCTACTATTAACTAACTTTCTCTATTATTAAGAAATATATGAACAGAAGCTCCTTCTCTCCTGTACCACAAAGAATTTCCTAGAAATGGAGAGGGTTTGCCTTTTTTGTCTCTCTCCTTCCCTTTCTGTTCCTATGTACAGCAGGAAGTGAGCAATTAAGATACCTTGCATTCCTCGTCACCATAGAAACGGACTGCCACTAGGCAGAGTTCTCACCACAACCGCTAAACAACTCTGACGCACAATGCGGAACCTACACCAACCTCAAAAGGTACTACCTACATATGTGGGGGGCAATACCGACCTCCTCATAAAGTACTCTCTGGTGAGCCATGTACCGTCCACAACACATGCCCTCGAGCCAGAACGCCACGCCTACGATGATGGCATACAAAGAGATGACTTGCCCTCACAGAGAAGTAACAGAACCATCACTAAGGTATGGAAGGTTAGACTTAGCAGCCAGCAGTGTGTACAAATTCAACGGCAAGTCAGGCAGAGAATACCTACTATGGAAGTCTATTTTCACGAGCACCGCCCAAAGCGAACAGCTGCTTCCCGGTGAAGAACTTAAATTTCTGTTGGCATGGCTAGGACCACGGTCTAGCTACATGGTGAAACACATTTACACAGGCTTACTTAACGACCCAGACACCGCTCTAAAATGAGCGTGGGATGCTTTGAACTGGAAATATGGCAAAGACACATTGATGGAATACTCACTCCTAGAATGACTTTACAGTTTCCCGTGTATCGCCATCCACGAAAGCCAAAAACTAGAGGACTTTTCCAACTTCCTTACATAGCGGTGAACAGCCAAAGGATGTACCAGGACTGGCTTGCCTTGATCTCTGAAGGACGCCCTGAAGATGCCGTGAAAATGTACATGTGGATAGACACTCAAAGCACCTGCATCCTGGCCAGACCTGCATTCTTCGACCTCTTTGAAGTGCAACAGGACGAACTTGCCTTCACTGTATCAACATGGACCAAGAAGCATGGCGGGGAGGAGAGCTATTGGACTCTGCACAGAGTCATTGGATGGAAGTTCCCGGTTCCCACTGCTGCCCGTGTTTGAATGCAATGGGGTACCAAACGACCGCAGTGATATCGCAACACCTGAGGTCATTAGTAGTATGCCTCACCTACAGCAACTGGTTCATCACTTTCCCGCTCTAGATTCGGAGGCTGAGATCCTACTCTTGCTGGGAAATAATGCCCCACATGCCTTTCTCTCAGTCGGCGGCCCTGTAGACAGCCCAGTGGCCATCAAATCTCCACTAGGATGGGGGATCGTAGGAATTGTCAGTGATGATCAGATGCAGGCTCCAACCCAGACAAATGCCTTAGTACCATCCATTTCAACTGCCTCCTGATGCCCTTTAGCACCATAAAAACCAAGAATGCCGTTGCAGCCTAAAAGGCTGCCGGCAATCAGTACACTTTTGCTAGGACACCCTAAACAGCTGCCAGCAACCACCAGACGTCCACTAAGACGCTCTATACAGGCATATGCCTACGCAACACCCTTTCCAACACCTTCCCAATGACACCGTGGAAGCAAAAGTACCATTCCAACCCTAAAAGGCCGCCAGAAGCAACCACAAGACTTTCACCTTTGCCACCAAGAGTACCTGTATACCCTAAAAGGCCGCCGAACTTGAAGATTGAACCTCAAGCTTTGCATGCTTTGCTTTGTTTGATGCTTTATTAATGTTTACTGTTTTTCTTAGTTATATAGTTATATGCTATTCAGTTAGTATTACTGCCTACTGCTATTTTAATTTATAGTTAATTTTTTTTTCTTCCTTTAATAGTGGAATTTACAATTCCAGGCGGGGAGTGTGCTGTCCAGACAGTTTAAAGTTAATGGGATTTGGATAGTTTGGTAGCAATTGTGAGCTGTCCCCTTAAGGGAATGCATCATGGTAAATGTAGTTAAGGTATCCTGGGAAATGCAGTCCATGTCACGTGACCACATCCTAATTGGTTACTGAATTGACCCTCGATGAGTTGGGGGAGTTTTCCTCACTCTTGGCTGAACTCATGGACTTGTGGTAACTCTTCTACTTCTATCGTTACGAGGTGGGAGAAAAAGGATAGGAGATACACCATCTTTTTACCTACAAGACAGATATGCAAAGGATTGGTCATTAAAGAAGAACTTCATCACAAATGTGAGTTATGAGGATACCTGATGAACAAATAAAAGTACTTTGTTATGGCTGTTTTGTGGAGTTTATCTATCTGCATCTGTACAGGTTACAGAACACTCCCCATTTCCATTCAGAGACAAAATCCATCCAAATAAGAATTAGTTCAGGCCCTAATGGGGAAGCAGCTGAGTGGGTGTAGTTGATCTATTAACACATCCTACCTCCTCCCCCATACTACACTTGCCCTCATCTTGCACTATAGTAGTTGATTTTTTGTACTAAAGTATTTATGTTTTTAATTTATGTAGTTTTTATCTTTTAAGCCTCCCAGAGTAACTTTGACATAAGAAGGGAGGCCAATAACTTTTACAAAAAAGTAAATAAATAAATTCCATTACACCTGACTTCTTCCAACACAACTCCCATTACACCTGCCTTCTCCGATCTTCCTTTCTCACTTTCTCCCATTGCCGCTCAGCTTTCACTGGACCCATCAGGTTTTGCTCCCAAGCTGCTATATATGTGGAGTGAGAGCTGCACTGTGCTTGTCCACAACTCCACCCTAGAGGGTCTCAGGGGTAGAAGGTGAGAGGAAGCTTGTTTCCAGTGCACCACATACTGTACATATTTTGCCAATGCAAATCAACCCGCCCATCTTTTTCCGCCATCGTCAGGACTAGAGTTTCTATTGCTAAGCAAGGTGGTTAAGTGAACTGTGCCCGATTTCATTATCTTTTGGGTCACAGTTGATAAAGAAATTGATGTAGTCTTTAAATGAAACAGTTCCACAGAGGAATTATTGAGTCTATCATCTGCACCTCTATAACTGTCTGGTTTGGTTCTGCAACCCAACAAGACAGACACAGGCTTCAGACAGTTAATTAGGACAGCAGAAAAAAATGATTACTACCAACCTGCCCTCAATCAAGGACCTGAATACTTCACGAGTCAAAAAGAAGGCTCTGAAAATATTTACAGACCCCTCACATCCTGGACATAAACTGTTTCAACTCCTACCCTGAAAATGACACTATAGAGAACTGCAGAACAACTAGACACAAGAACAGATTTTTTTCCCGAAAGCTGTCACTCTGATAAACAAATAATTCTCTTAACACTGTTCAACTATTACAAAGTCTGCACTACTATTACTGTTAATCTTCTCATCACTCCTTATCCCCAATCCCCTCCCACTTGTGACTGTATGACTAACTTTGGCCCTTGTATACTTAGGATTTATATTGACTGTTTCCTAGTATGATTCGATTGCTTATTGTACCCTATGACTATCATTAAGTGTCGTACCCTAGGAGTCTCGACTTGACGAATGTATCTTTTCTTTTATGTATACTGAGAGTAATTTACACCAAGACAAATTCCTGGTGTGTCCAATCACACTTGGCCAATAAAGTATTCTATTCTATTCTATTCTATTCTATTCTATTCTATTCTATTCTATTCTATTCTATTCTACTCTACTCTACTCTACTCTACTCTACTCTACTCTACTCTACTCCACTCCACTCCACTCCACTCCACTCCACTCCATTCTCCACTCCACTCCATTCTATTCTACCTGTATATCCATGTATCCATCTGTCCATCCTTGTTCACCGCTTATCTGAAAGAATACTTACCCATATATAGTGGTCAGTAAGAAGAAGCCAAGATGCCAAAAGATCAAATTTAAGAGAAAGGCTTTCCTGCATAGCAAATGTATGAAGCTGAGTGGCACTTCTACCACTGATATCCTGAAAACAGGACCAAAACAAGGATTATTGAACTTTTCAGTACTATGCTCCATTTTTCTTGTTTTTTGTTTAACATCCCCATCACCACCACCACCACTATGCCTCCCCACCCAAAGGGGAGATTTCTGTTAAATCAATCAGTCATTTTGTGCAAACCTGGTTTCCAGTCCTCCTATTCCCATAGATCTGGTGTTAATCGAACCATTAACCCAATGAGCTCCTATTCTAGCAGTGCCTTCTCTTATTCCCATAAACTCATACAGTCCCTGATGATCCTATGACATGCCTGCCAACCTTCTCAGCACCACCCTCTCGTCCAATAATCTGCCCACCTTACTTCCTTTGAAAATGACTGGATTGGCTTCACTACCTATTTTTCTAAAATATTTCTAAAATATCCAAATAACACCCCCCCCAAAAAAAAGTTTTTCTGCATGCCTCTATTCAATTTGTGCACTTCACACCTATTATACATGATATGGTATAATAGGAAAGCAACTAATTGCTATTAATAAAATATCCAGTTTAACAACTAAGGTATATTCTAATGGCAGACTTGCATACTTAAGGTTCTTGTTATTAGCTGCTTAAATACTGTATTTTCTAGACATCTTTACTGTACCATTTAATTTTGGTCATATCATTGAATGGTTGACCCAGTCTATCTTTCACTATTTAACTGTGCTGCCAAGTAATTGAGACAATGCCAGACATTTTTTTAATTTTGTTTATTTCATTGTTTATATTTCTTATTCTTTTACCAGAATGGCAGGTTCCCCAACTGTTTGGGGTAGTAGAATCATTTGAAAGTACATTATAAAATGCCTGCTAAGGTGGGATTGCCTAGTCAGAAAACATCCTTTACCAGAAAGAGCCATGGTGGTGCAATAAGAATGCAGTATTGCAATTAAACCCTGCCAACTGCCTGGAGTTCGATCCTGACCGGCTCAAGGTTGATTCAGCCTTCCATCTTTCTGATGTTGGTAAAATGAGAACCCAGGTTGTTGGGGGCAATATGCTGTCATTTGTAAACCCCTCAGAGAGTGCTGTAAAGCACTATGAAGTGATACAGAAGTCTAAATGTTATTACTAGTGAAAAGCTGCTATCATCTTCCCACATGAATTTCCTTCTTCTATCCCTTCCTCCTTCTTCCTCCTCCTTTTTTGCAACACCCAGACTTCTGAGAAAACTCTTCAATATATTGGGGATATTTTTATTTTGGAAACAGAGTATAATGTTTGAGATGGATGCTCTGCAGCATGCTAGCTTCCCATTTAATTTTTCATATTAAAATATTTTTTTTTAAAAAAATGAGGTTGGCTATGGAGCCTGGTGAGTATTTAGAGGCATCTCTGGATATATTGGTATCTATAGATACCATGCTGTTGAAACATACCTATCCTTATACTACGTCTACTACTCCTGCTTAGAGAGGCTGGAAGATGGTAATATCTCCAAGGTTACTTATTGAATAATCACGGATAAGCAGAGATTTTGCCAAATGCATTTTTCAGTAAACATATGACAGAATGATGAACAGTAGCAGAAAACTCTCACCTTCACAGTTACAGCTATCTGGTGAAATCCTTGACTGTAGTTTTTGGGGGACCATTTCAGGACATAGAGAGGTCCAGACACCTGAACAGCATCTCCAAGATAAATGTCATCAATCATGATCTTCACAAACTTGATAGGAGAAGGAGAGAAGGCCAAAATTCTAAGTACAAGAATATAATGGGATTTATTAATGATATCACAGATATGCTTAACAGCAGATAGCAATAGCACTTCGACTTCTATACCGCTTCACAGTGCTTTACAGCCCTCTCTAAGCGGTTTACAGAATCAGCATATTGCCCCTAACAATTTTTGGTGCTCACTTTACCCACCTCGGAAGGATGGAAGGCCAAGTCAACCTTGAGCCTGGTGAGATTTGAACTACCAAATTGCAAGCAGCCAAGAGTCAGCAGAAATAGCCTGCAGTACTGCACTATAACCACTGCACCACTGTGGCTCCTTTAAAAACCATTATGTTTATACAGTATGTAGTGTAATGCTATAGGGAGAAACACATATTACCTACCCTCACTGAAGTATTTCAATAATTTACTATCTCATTATAGTCTTGACCGTGATCAATACAGGGTAGAATTTGTAGAATGATTGCTTGGAAAACCAATATAAAATAAAAATGTAATTAGAAACAGCAGTGCAATGAAAGAAGAATGCAGGGGAACATAATTCCAGGATTTTTTCCAGCCATTGTTTACTAGTACAATCTGCACATTCTGCACTAGTATAATCTGCACATTCTGACAGTTAGATGAAGTGATTAAAAATAATTTCAAATTTTATTATTGTTGGAGACATTGTCATACACTATGAAAAGAACCATATTTCTATGGCATTCCTCTCTGAATTAACAATACAAATGGTAGTACTTCTTTTGTAAGAGGGTTATCTTCCAATTAGATGAATTATAATAATAATACACTGCTCAAAAACATATAGGGAACACTTAAACAACACAATGTAACTCCAAGTCAATCACACTTCTGTGAAATCAAACTGTCCACTTAGGTAGCAACACTGATTGACAATCAATTTCACATGCTGTTGTGCAAATGGAACAGACAACAGGTGGAAAGCATAGGCAGTTAGCAAGACATCCCCAACAAAGGAATGGTTCTGCAGATGGTGACCACAGACCACTTCTCAGTTCCTATGCTTTCTGGCTGATGGTTTGGTCACTTTTGAATGCTGGTGGTGCTTTCACTCTAGTGGTAGCATGAGACAGAGTCTACAACCCACACAAGTGGCTCAGGTAGTGCAGCTCATCCAGGATGGCACATCAATGCAAGCTGTGGCAAGAAGGTTTGCTGTGTCTGTCAGAGTAGTGTCCAGAGCATGGAGGCGCTACTAGGAAACAGGCCAGTACATCAGGAGATGTGAAGAGGCCGTAGGAGGGCAACAACCCAGCATCAGGACTGCTACCTCTGCCTTTGCGCAAGGAGGGACAGGAGGAGCACTGCCAGAGCCCTGCAAAATGACCTCCAGCGGGCCACAAATGTGCATGTGGCTGCTCAAACGGTCAGAAACAGACTCCATGAGGGTGGTATGAGGGCCCAACGTCCACAGGTAGGGGTTGTGCTTACAGCCCAACATGGTGCAGGACGTTTGGCATTTGCCAGAGAACACCAAGATTGGCAAATTCGCCACGGGCGCCCTGTGCTCTTCACAGATGAAAACAGATTCACACTGAGCACATGAGACAGACATGACAGGGTCTGGAGATGCCGTGGAGAATGTTCTGCTGCTTGCAACATCCTCCAGCATGACTGGTTTGGCAGTAGATCAGTAATGGTGTGGGGTGGCATTTCTTTAGGGGGCTGCACAGCCCTCCATGTGCTCGCCAGAGGTAGCCTGACTGCCATTAGGTACCGAGATGAGATCCTCAGACCCCTTGTGAGACCATATGCTGGTGCTGTTAGTCCTGGGTTCCTCCTAATGCATGAAATGCTAGACCTTATGTGGTTGGAGTGTCAGCAGTTCCTGCAAGATGAAGGCACTGATGCTATGGACTGGCCCGCCCGTTCCCCAGACCTGAATCCAATTGAGCACATCTGGGACATCATGTCTCACCCCATCCACCAACACCACATTGCACCACAGACTGTCCAGGAGTTGGGGGATGCTTTAGTCCAGGTATAGGAGGAGATCCCTCAGGAGACCATCCGCCACCTCATCAGGAGCATGCCCAGGCATTGTAGGGAGGTCATACAGGCACGTGGAGGCCACACACACTACTAAGCCTCATTTGTTGACTTGTTTTATGGACATTACATCAAAGTTGGATCAGCCTGTAGTGTTTTTTTCCACTTTAATTTTGAGTGTAACTCCAAATCCAGACCTCCATGGGTTGCTAAATTTGATTTCCATTGATAATTTTTGTGTGATTTTGTTGTCAGAACATTCAACTATGTAATGAACAAAGTATTTAATGAGAATATTTCATTCATTCAGATCTAGGATGTCTTATTTTTGTGTTCTCTTTATTTTTTTGAGCAGTGTACTTTATTTGCGGTCACAGACCAAAACACAAGTACAACAAAAGAAAAACATGGGAAAATTAATCATGAACAATTGGTCATGAAAAACTTGACTAAGGGGAATTACAGTGTTCTCCTCTGATGGTTACAGCTCTTAAAAAAAATTGGAAACCAAAGAAGTGATATATGAGGAGCCAACCCTTGTAAGAGGGTTACCTTCCAATTAGATGAATTTTTGCTAATGTTCACCTTCTTTTACAATTCGAACCTCTGCAGTCAAAAGTAAGCACCAACGGAATCTAACTATATTCTTAACTACAGATTCTGATTCAAGTAATTGTCTTCTTTGCAGTGTGTTTTGTGCAAGAGAGAACAAGGACTCCGGATTTATTTTTTACTTCAAATGCTGTGTAAACCCAGATCATTATGTTGTATTCAATAAAACATGGAAAAACAAATCAGGGCACATCAGGTTGCATAAACTACCGCCCATGCTTATATGTGTTAAGCAACCTTGTTATTTAATTGTGTGAGTCATTTCAATCCAGGCTATGAGCCAAAACGCAGCCAAGGCAAAACACAATAATCTTGTGATAATAATGGTTTAATTCTGTCTAGCTTGCTATTAGCATGTTTTTAGTATGTTGTCCAAAATCAGATATTTTGTTGCTGGACAAAGTAACTACCATTATTTTGCCAGAAGAAAGATGGGTTCCTAGAGCATTGACAAAGCAAAGTTGCTGCAGAAGAAACTTCTCTCTTGTTTCAGTCTTTTTCATCATTCAAAGCATGCAAGGAATTAATTGTGGGCCTAAAGGATTTAACTATTCCTTCTCTCCCCCACCATCCTCCATGATATGTCCTATACTAATTTGAGCTACGATGCTTTCTCTATTTTTTACATTTTTTAAAAAAGCAATACAGAAGCAATAAGAAAGTTGGCCAAGATATTTAGACTTTGCAGCAAAGATGATGCAAGCAACCGCAAGAGTGATTAATTGGACTGGCTCTAGGATGACTGGCAGGTTAGCTCCCACATCATTGCTAATGTTACTATAACATTTCCATATGTTCCAAAACACGTAAGTTACCTAATATGGGTAGAATGAAGAATTCTCTGTAGCGGTTCATGAGCATAGCTACTATAAAGGTATGATTTAGGATTGGTGATAAGAATTACAGGCCATTCCTCAAATTTCAGGTCAGCAAAACTGAAGAGATCATGATCAAAAGCAAGAATCCGATACCTGGCATTCAACAATTAAAACAATATTTTAGTTAACAAGGAACATTTTAAACAATAGAAGCCCATTATTAAGATACTTATTTACTTATTAATTTTATATGCCATCCATCTCCCTGATCAGGTGACTCTGGGCAGCTTACAGATCATGAAAAGATACATAGAAAAGCAGTTAATTTTTTAAAATTATTTTTAAAAAGACCCAGCAACCCATGAACCAAGAGATGGATGGTAGAGGAATGAGGTCATCTTACCCCATTAGCCACCACCAGTGGTGAGCATCCCATACCTTCATGGTCCCAAACTAGCTAGCAAAGCCATGTTTTAATACCCTTCTGGAAGGCCAAAAGGATGGGAAAGTTTTCCCTTCTGGTGGTGCTGAAGGGACCACAGCGAAAAAGGCTCTTCTGTTTGACCTGCCCATTTGACCTGCAGACGGGGTCCGTAATAAACCTCTTCTGTTGGCATGAATGGGGTGAGTTAGTCTCTTTGGGTGAGATGGCTCCTCAAAAGGTAATAACTAACACCTTGAACTGATCCCAAAAGCAAACTGGTAACCAGCTTGTGAAATAGGGGGGTTATATGTGCCACCCTAGGGGCCTACAGAACTGTGCATGCTGCTGCATTTTCTGCACTTGCTACAGTTTCTGAATGTTCTTCAAGGGTAGTCCCGTGTAGACTTTGTTGCGGTAATCCAATCAAGAGATGATAAGGGCATGAATGACCATGTGCAATCCCTCATGATCCAGGTAAGGGAGCAACTGGTGCACAACACAAAGTTACTCAAAGGCCCCTCTAGTCATGATTGTCCCCTGCTCTTCAAGCAGGAGCCATGAGTCCAGGAGAATGTCCAGTTTGCATACTGGGCCTATCAGGGATAGTGCAACCCCATCCAGAACAAAAAATGATAAACAACTGGATCCTGAAGTCCCTTGCACCCACAACCACTCTTGTCTTGCTGAGGTTCTTCTCCATTCATTGATTGTTCTCCCCCATTCAGGCCCCTATAGCTTCCAGGCACTGAGAAATGACAGAAAGTAGAAAATAAATAAATAGTGCCTTTGAATTGGACATTTACTTACTTCCTACTAGTCTTCCAGTCTCCCAACTCCAGTTCTAAAGTCCCATCAGGATGACGAGTATGAAGGACAGGCACCAGGCCACCCAATGTATGGAAATGCCCACACAAATAAACTAAGGCAGAACTAATCAAAGCAAAATATATTATTAATGCATAGCATACAATCTCTTTACTTGGGACTTTTACCATTGTAAATTCTAAAAAAAATCAGGAGCTTAGCAACCATAATAATAATAATAAAACAAACAATGTTTAACTATTGAAAGGAGCAGAACTACAGAATTAAAAGATGGGAATTCAAAGCTATAAAGGAATCCAAAATTCATACTCTGCTATCTAAAAAGCTGAAAAGAAAAAATGGCATCAAAAAAGCTTTGGTGTAATACCCTCAGTGTAGACTGAACTATATCGAGATTGACTAGCTTCATCTGGCAGTCAATACTGGGCAGGTTTTGCACATTATTGCTTAGAACTTGGCAATATTATAAATTATGAAGGAGATGATGTCAAAGGATAGCAGAGGAATGACAAATTGGTCTGCATTGCCTTGTAACCCGTTGAATAAGTCTCTGTAAAATGAGCAGGAGAAGAGACTATGGTTTTGATTTGTTCACTGAATCTCCTGAGAAAGGGGATCTTCTTAATGCCTTTTGCTCACTTAGGAAGGGGCATTGCAACATAAAGAATTATTATTTTTTAGAAATACTAGCTTCTAGCCAATTAACAATGTAATTTAAACAATAATTATTTCTTATTATTCCTTAATACAAAATGAATGAGTTACTTTAAAATGCATAAAGTAAATAATTCATATATTTTCAGATTTATTTATTTTTAAATAGTACCGCATGGCCGTTCGTATTCCTGGAGATGCAGAGATGATTGATGAGGTAGGGTAATGACCAAACAAAATTGTATGGTTACTGTCATGGCTTTCTGAGATCAGTGCAGACAACTCCTCCATTTTATTCTGAAATGAAAAAGTGTAAGAGTTTTAATATTAAATTTAAAACAGTCGACACATACATGCAGTTTTTAAACACAATATCAGTACTGGAAGCCATGAGCATCTTTAAAGTCCTGATTACAAATAAAGTTTAATGTTTGTAAGCCACCCAGATCAGGGGTGTCAAACTCAAAACTCATGGGCTGGATCCGGCCCACGTGGTGCTTAGATCTAGCCCGTGGGGCTGCCCTGGAAACATTGAAGGACCAGCCCATGGTGCCTCTGCCAGCAAAAATGGAGCTCGGGAGGGCAGCTCTTCCAAACTCCATTTTTGCTGGCAGAGGTTTGCAGGAGGTCATCACAGGCAAAAACAGAGCTCAGGAGCCCATTTTCACTGGCAGACCACTCAGGCCACCACAGGCACCCCTGACATGAGTGACGTCGAGCTGGTCATGCCCCCTGGCCACACACCCGGAGCCCTTCCAAGGTCAAACTCAACCCTGATGCTGCCCTCAATGAAAGCAAGTTTGTTACCCTTGCTCTAGATGAAGTGGGCAGCACACAAATCTAATAAAATAAAGATCTCCAAACGGCTCCCATTTAACAATAAAAAAAAAAGTTTTTATTTTTATATTCCCCAAACACACAAAGGAGATATATGCTGCAATAATAATAACAAGTTCTCACATAGGTGTCAAGACATCCGAGGGAATGCAGGAAAAAAAATAAAAGAAAACCCAACATGCTCAAGTGAAATACCAAAGCTCACAGTAAATAACAAAGGATTACACATACTCCAAAAGGTTTCTTATGGTTTTCATTTTTTGAACAGTATTACAAATAAAAAAAACAGTGGCTTGAATTGAAATGTGTGTGTTAATTTCAGTGACTCAATGAAGACAAAGAAAATCAAATTATTAGAGCTTTGGAATCTGTCCCAATGCTCTTGAAGTGACTCTGGATAATATATAAATAGGAAGATGGAAAAATCAATAGAAAATAATGTAATTTGTTAAAATATACTAAAACAACGATGTGATGTTCAGAACTGAAGTTGATTTGGGAATTCAATTCATCCTGATCCCAAGGAACGGGGAAGTAAAACATATTTGTATAATGCTATGTTAGCATATCAAGCACAGAAAATTCTCAAAGAGTTTCTAAGCAAAATCTTCTATTAGTTCTATGCATAAGGACAATGCTAAACATTATAGACAGCTAAAATATTTTCACTATATAATTTAATATAATAAATTATCCTTTAATTCTTAGCTTTACTTCTGTTCAAAAACATATTTAGTAGAGATCTGAACAAGAACGCTTAGATCTATAAAACACTGTATTATAATATAAAATACATTTGGTAGAGACTTATTTAGCTACCTTACTTTATGAATTATGGTTATTTGTAAAGTATTATTGTGCTACTATGTCTCTTTTATTTTTATATTTTGAGGTATCTTTAGATCTATAAGTGGCTCTCAGCCTTTCAATATTTCAAAGTAAACAAAGGAAAGGCATATATGCCACAGAAGCTTTATGTCTAGATCTTAGAATACAGACAGAACTGTGGACTGAGTTTGATCTTTCTAATGCAGCTAAAGAATCTTCTATACCACATTGATTTTCATCATGAGACAACAGTAGAATATTTCTAAAAAACCCAATCTCAACTTATTATCTTAATATTCTTTTTCTGATTATCATTGACAAATTCTCTTAAGGAAGTACTTAGTAGAGAATCTTGAGCTTGACAGAGAACTAATAATTTCAGATAATTAGATGGCCTTCCTGTAGAACCTAGCTGTTCCCGAAGATTGTTGTGTGAACCAAATTAAGGATTTTTTTCCTTTGCAGCTAATGAAATGCAATGGCGGTCTGTCTGCAAAGAAACAATAATAAGGCTGTTTTGCTAGAGACTATTGCAAAGCTACTTAAATCTCCACTGGTCCTTTGTTCCATAGGAAACTAAATCTCACGAAAAGGTTTGGTAACTGCATATAAAACTCACACCACAGGAAACTAAATCCACTCTCTCTTTGAAAATGCTCACTGTTCAGAGACATGAGGTACATCAACATCATTGATAAATGACTGTATTGCCCGTAGGAAGAGGTACTGTGGGTGAATACAGGGAATCCTTGACTGATGACCACAATTGAAGGTCACAAAAGATGATCACATGACCTTTGGGCACTGCAATGTCATAATATGAACCAGTTGCCAAGCATCTGAATTTTGATCTCATGACCATTGGGATGCTGCAATGGTCATAAGTGTGAAAAATGGTCATAAGTCACTTTTTCCCCTGTTGTCACTATTTTGAACACCACTAAACAAATAGTTGTAAGTTGAGGACTACCTATACACACACTTCATCCAGACACTATAGTTAACATATATAAGACACACAACTGGCCTCAATTTTTTTCTGATCTTTTGATTTGATAAAACATTGTTTTTTTCTAACATTACCGCATTTAATATCCCAAAGAAATTGTAGGGTTTCTTGGGGCCTGAAGTAAGACTTGCATCGGCACAGATGAAAGAATATTTTCCAAAAGGTGTTTTATGAACGTAATGGAAGGAGCCATCTTTCTGCCATGCAGAATATTTCCTAACCAAAAAAAAGGATTTATTTTAAGAAAAATTCTAATTGAAAGAAGAAATGTGTTACAGTAGAAGCTTGTAAGTAAGTTCACTACCATTCTGTACTTAACAACAACAACAATAATAATAATGCAAAATTACTGTGGGACTTCCGAATACAGACTGATAAAGTTTTGGAACACAACACCCCAGATATCATGATTGTGGAGAAGAAAAAAGTGTGGATCGTCGACATTGCCATACCTGGTGACAGCAGAATCAACGAGAAACAACTTGAAAAAATCACCAGATATCAGAACTTGAAAATCGAACTACAGAAACTCTGGCATAAACCAGTGCAGGTGGTTCCAGTGGTACTCGGCACACTGGGTGCTGTGCCTAAAGACCTAGGCAAGCACATGTAAATGATTGGTGCTGACAAAATCACCATTGGTCAGCTGCAGAAGGCCACCTTGCTGGGATCTCCTCGCATAATCCACCAATATATCATGCAGTTCTAAACGCTTGGGAAGTGTTCGACTAGTCATTTGTGATACGAAAACCCAGCATAGTTATCTCGTTTGCTGTGTGCACTGTTATTTTTTGTGTATAAATAATAATAATAATAATAATAATACGACTTAAATTTCAAAGCTTGAATTTTCTCACTCCTTTCTTCAGAAAGTGAAGGAAAAAATGCAGCTATCAAATAGCACCAGAAAGGAGACAAGAGCAACATATAGTCAGTAAGATAAAGCCTTGATTACCTATAATTGGAGATCCAGATTAGTATAGTGGTTAATAGCATTTAGCAATAGCACTTACTTATATACCGCTTCACAAAGCTTTACAGCCCTCTCTAAGCAGTTTAGGGAGTCAGAATATTGTCTGCAACAACTTGGGTCCTCATTTTACCCACCTCGGAAGGATGGAAGGCTGAGTCAACCTTGAGCCTGGTGAGATATGACCTGCCAAATTGCACGCAGACAGCAATCAGCAGAAGTAGCCTGCAGTACTGCATTCTAACCACTGCATCACCAGGGTTAAGATATCAAGCCAGAAGAAACCAGAAGATCTGGATTCTAGTCCTGTCCTAGGCTAGAAAGCCAGTTGAGTGACCTTGGCTAATCATTCTTTCTCACCCCTTAGGAAGCAGACAATGGCAAACCACTTCTGAAAAAAAAAGTGTCAAGAAAACTACATGCAGTCTCCCATAATTGGACACAATTGAATAGAAGGGAAAACTCTATAACTGGCCTTAAAATATTTAATTGATAAAATACGTTAAGAGTCAACATTTTGGTACATGAATCTTGTTTAAATAGGAATTTCCATCCACCATATATCATTCTGGATTGCTGAAACCATCATTAAATGTCAACATACCTGTAGTAATTACGAACACTTTCCAGGCTAGGCATGTTGAATGTATCTGCAATGAAAATGGCAAACATTTCAATCCAATTACATGATAAAGCTAGGAATAAAAAAGATAGTCTAAGTTATTTTTAAAAAAATCATTGCATTGTGAACTTGAAAGAGAAGCAGGATGGCTAGGGAGGAAAGCAAGATTTATTGCACAAACCAAAGACTAAGATGCTTTTTGGGAAAACTAAAATTATATTATTTAAGGAAATTTACAAAAGAATAGGCAAAATAAAATTACCACAAAAGCTAAATAAATAAACAATATTCTCTTACCTTAAATATATATATATATATATACTTATACTTTGCAGACAAAGCGATTACAGACTTTTTAAAAAAATATGTCATGGTATATAAATGATTTAAATAATTTATATAATACCCTGCCCTTCTACATAAGACAAACCTGGGGACTGAAATTTAAGGAGGGGACGCTGCAGGGAGGGGCGTTTGTTGGGAACAAACACTGAATTTCTAGAGTTTGGTGTGCCGGTACAGACTTTTGGAGTATGCAGGATTGCTTGCTTCTTACTTCGTGGACTCAGTGCCTTGTTCCTTACTTTATGGACTCATTGTTTGATCCTTGGTTTGTGGACTCATTCATTGTTCTTGTTTTGTGGACTCATTTCCCTGTTTCTTTGCTTTGCTGGACTGGGCACAGCCAGAGGCTGCCATGTGTGCACGCATATGTTTTGCTCTGGGACATGCCAAGAACGTGGGAGCATTTGGGGGGAAATTTGGAGCATTAAAGGGGAGTTTGAACTCTCAGCTGGCTGTGTGACCTTTGTGCCTTGTCCCAGGTCATCACATTACACGAGGGGTTATGACAGTCTAGCATTTCCTAATGATAAGCATAAAATTAGAATTATAAGTGTAAAGTCTTGCTTCTCTCTTACCGTGATTTCCTTTGATATCTATCCATTTCGTTTTTTCCATGACCTTAGATCTTTTTAGGATTGTCTGGTAAGTTTGCCACTCCACCTCAATCTGATCAGACCCAAATCCATCCTTTGTTTTGGCATCAGTCAAGTCACCTGCTTAGTGAATAGAGAAGTGCTCCAGAACCCAATGAATAATAGAAGAATGCAGAATAAACCAAATGCCAGTGACAGCAAGCCATTTCGAAATCAGGTTTGATACCTACTGCAATGTATTATCACCTTATTATAACTGTATGCTTCCTTTGAATGTACAGAAATTGTCGGTATTTGCGCTCTACACATTTTTACATAGGATTGTAAAAGGCCACATGTGGCCCTTTAGCTGCCCCCGTCTGGCCCATGGCAGTGGCCAGAGAAATGGGGGCAGCAGTGGCACCCCTATGTAACAGTCCCAGTTTTTTTCTGTGGTCTCTTGGGGAAATTAATTCTTTACCCCTGCTCTATAGCATATCAAAATTTGCAAAACTTTGCTTTGGGCAGACCACCTGACTCTTCCTATCAGTAAACATAATAAATCATAATGACATAAATGCTTTCATTAGGACATTGTCTAAACCAGGGAATCTGGTTCAGAGCAAGATTTCTGAAGAACAAGGCAGAGAAGACAGCTTAGCTTGTTAATCGGCTCCTATCCCAAAGTTGACTCTGAACAAAGTCCTTTAATTTTAAATTCTATTAACCATATAGGAATGAGGCACAATGCCATACTGCACTGTAGATGAGCATGCAGTTCGGTGGTCTAACCAGTCATCCAAACCGAGATAGCTTACCAGCTGCTGCCAAAGATACTTTAGAAGTGGCTTGAAATATATTCATAGACTTCCCACACTATAAAAAAGGCTACCTATTATCTACTGTATCTACTGTATCTACCTATTATAATAAACTGCAACATCATCAAGAAATGCTAGTGAGTGACCTTCAACTAGCCAATCTCTTTTCTTAATGAGCCGCATGTAGTATTTATATCTATCTATATCTATATAGATTAGCATACTAACAACAGTCCACTAATCTTAACTAGATTAACTCTGTTTCTAAGGTCAGCAAATAATAATATCTATGGATTGTTTCTTGGAAGAATTCAGATAAACTAATATTAATTCTAACCAGCCATTCAACATGTCTGTAGGTGTATATGCATTTAAGTGTACAATAAATGATGAATACAGAATGTCACACAATCAGTAGCAATAAAACAATATGATAAACACCATTGGAGAAACAAAAAAGTCCAAACTCTTCAATATGCAAGCCAGGCTTTCCACTCCAGGCAAGACATTTTGTTGTGCATATGATGATTGAAAAAAAATTCATTTAGTGCCAGTCAGGCTCTTTCAGAGGGTGAGGGATCTTAACAGAGCTCTCAGACAAGTATTTAGGCACAAAATCTCCTGATGGGGCTGACATGTTAATATAGTTTTGAGAGATATTACTTCAACTACTCAATCTGACTTAGAGCCATGGACTTTCCTTGTGGTTTCCCATCTAAAACTAAGCTGGTTCAACAGCCCAGGTTAACTTTTTGAAATTTGTCAATGTTACCTAATTGTAATCAGATGACTTAGTCTAGATAAACTGCACATTTACTTTTGTCTGTAAGAGAAAGCAAATACGCAAATGCAAAAAGTGGCAGGAAGAGGAACTGTTTCTGGTATGCTCAGAACTTATGTAATAACCTTTTCAGTGGCACAGCTTTTTTTTGTTTTTTTATTTGAAAGGTGATCCTACCAGACAAGTAACCAGCACTGCAGCATATTTCCCAAAGAATTAGGCAGGGTGTAATACAAAAATGAAACAAAAATAACTCACCTGTTACTAATGTAACAGCAGGTTGAATTATGGGAATTGTTTCCTTACAGAACTTCTCAAAATCAGAAGTTCGGCTGGGACTCACAAACTTACTGATATGCAGATCCGATACCTACAATAACAGACTGACATTTAAAAAAAAAGAAATAAGGCTATCTTGTAACACTTTACAAAAACAGTTGTGTACCAGAAAGGTATACAAAAAAAGTGTCAATTGGAAAAAAAAATCTCGATTCCAAACAATAATAGTTTAATTTCACAACTAGCCCTTTTAGATAACTCAGTTTCCTGAACATACAATAACACACATCTTTTCACCTAGTGTATAGCAGAACAGAAGTCAGCAGCCGATTCTTCAGGGTTTTCCCTTCCCACTTCCTCAAAAATACAAATGCACAGTATCACCAAACAGGTTACAACCTTTCTGACTACGGTTCGTGAACAGCTTATTCAAGTCCTCCCGATCCAGGAAATTGGAAACATTACTTCCTCTTTATTGATCGGAACTAGTCCATTTCCTACTCTTTCGTTACTCCTCAATAGTTTTTCTCCGTTTTATCCTCTCCTTTTACCATTTCCCCCTCTAGTCTTCTAAAGCTCGGAGGAGGAGAAAACCGTTATCTTGAAACTGGAACGTAATCTTGGTTAGTCATGTATGATTCCCTCTATCAAAATCAGAGTAGCTTCTAACGGGTCCGGGCAATTGAAAAAAAAACCAATGCCGCTGCTTTTACCCGTTGTAGCCGGAAAGCCCGGCAAGCTTCCACGCCGCCACTTGCCTGAATCATCCAGAAAAGGTTGTTAGCTTTCGCCCCGGGCGCCGGCTCGGAAGTGAAAGGGCGAGGTGGGAGCCGGGGCTTTTGTGGTCCCGCAAAACTGTACCGATCCATTAACACTGTCACCGTCACCAACGTGACCGCCAGCAGCCCAGCCAACAACCGCAGCATTTTCGACCGGCTTTTCCACATCCACTGCCAGGCGTGAATCAACGGTGCCAGTCTTCCACCGGCAACAGGCCACAGCCACCCGCTTCCTCTGCGGGCTCCTATGCCAATCAGATTGTATTAGCCCGCCCCTCTCGGGTCTCTATTGGAGGACGGAGAATCCCTTCGCGGCGTCCGTCCCCGCCCCGCAGCGGCATGCCAAATATGGGTGATCTATTAACAGGGTTAAGATCGCCTGGGAATCTCAGGCTCCTCCCAGAATAGAGTAAAACAGAACGGAATAGAATTCTTTATTGGCCAAGTGTGATTGGACGCACAAGGGGGTGCATATGCTCTCAGTGTACATAAGAAAAAATAAAATACATTCATCAAGAGTCATATGATACAACACTTAGTGATAGTCATAGGTTACTATAAGCAATCAAATCATACATAGGTTACTAATACACAACCAAAACATACCAGGAAAAGAAATAAACAATATAAATTGTAAAGATACAAGCTACACGGCTATAGTCATAAGTGGGAATAGGAAGTGTGAGAAGAATAATAGGAATATAGTCTTACTAAGTAATTTGACAGTGTTGTGAGAGTTACTTGTTACTTAGTCTTACTAAGTAATTTGACAGTGTTGTGAGAGTTACTTGCTTAGCAGAATGATGGCATTCTGGGGAAAAACTGTTCTTGTGTCTAGTTGTTCTGATGTGCAGTGCTCTATAGTTTTGAGGGTAGAAGTTGAAACAATTTATGTCCAGGATGTGAGGTGTCTGTAGATATTTTCACAGCCTCTTTTTGACTCATGCTATATACAGGTCCTCAGTGGAAGGCAGGTTGGTAGTAATTTGTTTTTTCTGCAGTTCAAATTATCCGTTGAAGTCTGTGTCTGTCTTGTTGGGTTGTAGAACCAAACCAGACAGTTATAGAGGTGCAGATGACAGACTCAGTAATTCCTCTGTAGAACTGAATCAGCAGCTCTTTGGGCAGTTTGAGTTTTCTGAGTTGATGCAGGAAAAACATTCTTTGTTGTGTGTTTTTTAATGACGTTTTTGATATTAGGTGTCCATTTTAAGTCCTGAGATATGATAGAACCAGTGGTGGAATGCTACCAGTTTGCCCGGTTCTATAGAGCCGGTAGCTCTGAAGAACAGCAGACACAGAACTGGTTCTGGGTTTGTTGCTGTTTGGCCCAACCATTTGCCCAGGCTCTTACCTGTCCTTTATTTCCTGCTTTTTCAACCTCAGCTGCTTTGCGCGACACAATTGAGATTGAAAAAGCAGGAAAAAAAGAGGCTTTTCAAATGCTGCACACCCACACGCAGCGCTTTTCAGCTGTCCGGGCAGCACAGCCTAAAGTTATTTTACATGCGCGTGCAGTGTAACCACCGAACTGGGAGTAATGCCGGTTGAATCCCATCCCTGGATAGAACCTAGAAACTTGAAGGTATCTACTGTTGATATTGTGTTGTCTAGTATTGTAATAGGTGGTAGTATGGGAGGGTTTCTCCTAAAGTCTACCACCATTTCTATGATTTCAAGTGTATTCAGTTCAAAATTGTTCTGGCTGCACCACAAGCTAGTTGTTCAACACCCCCCCCCACCCGGTCTGTATGCTGATTCATGGTCTCAAGTGAGACCAATTACTGTTGTGTCATCTGCAAACTTCAGTACTTTAACAGGGGGATCTTTTGAGATGCAATTGTTGGTATATAGTGAGAAGAGAAGTGGAGAGAGCACAACAGCCCTGGGGGGCGCTCCTGTGCTCATTGTACAGTTATCTGATGTGATTTTGCCTAGCTTCACCTGCTGCTTCTTGTCTGTTAGGAAGCTTATGATCCATTTACAAGTGTGGTACAGCTAGCTGGTTTATGATCCATTTACAAGGTACAGCTAGCTGGTTTAGTTTAGTTAGAAGCATGTCTGAAATGATGGTATTGAATGCTGAACTAAAGTCTATAAAGAGGACCCTTGCATAGGTCTTTGGAGATTCAAGATGTTGTAAGATGTAGTGTAGAGCCATATTAACAGCAAGAAATAATTATGTGTTTAGATGGTTCTCTTGCAAAAAGTTGTGCCTCACGTTGGGCACGTGATTTTGACCAGAAAAATAGCAGTTGCCTGAATTGATTGGAAAATGTTGAAGAGAGCACCCAGGCAGACAGACAGATTGACTGATCGACTCCTAGGTAGTTTTCTTCTAGATGGGAAATATTAAACTTTGTGTTGGATTATTCATTAATTTGGGATTAAGGAACAAAACATTGCTTGGAATTAAACTCTGTCTGCCTTAAGGCACCTTTGCAGGATAGGGAACATAATTATTTATGTGAACCTAAGTATTGTGGTTTGTAAACCTTGGATAAGTTTAGCAGGTCAGGTGAACCTTATCAGTTACAGAAAAGAAGAAAAAGGAAGAGTAATGAAAATTAAATGGGACTAGGCAGTTCAGGTATCTGTTGCTTTGGGACAGTGCTTTTGTCTTTCAATTTCTTACCTTTATTAATAGAATGTTATGAGTGTCCATACATTGTTTACAATCATCCTGTTTCTCATGAATTTATAATCTTACTTTTTCCATACTTTTCTTCAGAGAAGAAAAAAAGCTTAACTAATATGCATATGCTATTTTAGTTACTTTGTGTCATAGACTACTTTGTACTTATTTTAAAGTTTCATACCCAACCAGAAAGGCACTAAAGTTATAAAAAGAACAATAGAAATAAATCAAAATTATAAAAAGTACAGTAATAATCTGCTTTCAAGAAATAAACACTTACAACTGAAGAATAAAATAGAATAGAATAGAATAGAATAGAATAGGAATAGGAATAGGAATAAGAATAGAATAGAATAGAATAGAATAGAATAGAATAGAATAGAATAGAATAGAATTATTTATTGGCCAAGTGTGATTGGACATATAAGGAATTTGTGTTTGGTGCATATGCTCTCAATGTACGTAAAAAAGGTAGAATTAAACTGTCTTAAAAACAACTTCTAAAAACCTACAGTATGAGAGAAAGCATTTTGGACCTCTGGAAGTAACAAATTTCAATTTGTGAGGACCGCTGCAGAGAAGGCTAGTCTCCTTGTCCACATCCACTTCAAATAGAGAAAAACCACTTAACAGGTCCTTCTGGGATCAGCTGTAGCTTCTGGATCACCTCCCAAGACTGCCCCGCATAAAATGGTTTACAACAGGGGTGTCAAACTTGTCACATGATATTGCAGGACTTTCCCCCCACTTTGCTAAACCGGGTGGGGGCAGGGCCAGCACGTGATGCATCCGTCATCTGGCCTGTGGGCCGTGAGTTTGACACCTCTGCTTTACAGTAATTCTGCATGAGTTATTATTGAACTATCCTGGCTCAAGACAGCATAATTAACTTAGGCAAAGCTGAGCAAATATCCACCAGGCCAGTCTCCATTCACCTTTTAAACAGTTACCGTGAATCTAGGACAGTGGTGGGATTCAAATTTTTTTACTACCAGTTCTGTGGGCATGGCTTGGTGGGCATGGCAGGGGAAGGATACTGTAAAATCTCCAGTCAGAGGTTGTATTTGTGGTTCTCCGAACTACTCAAAATTTCCGCTACTGGTTCTCCAGAACTGGTCAGAACCTGCTGAATACCACCTCTGATCTAGGAGGATATCCAGGTTCTACACTAATTCCTTTGCAGGAAGCATTACCTAATTCAGAACAGCTAATGGAATCAATATTCCGGAACATTTAGTGATGCACAGCAAGTTAATCTTTATTGAATTAGTTTGATCTTATTTTGAACTGACAGCCTTAAGACATGGTTTATGCTTTCCAATCTCTGGCTTGACCTGTGACAAATGAGTGTACAGGTAGTTCTCAACTTAGAACATTCATTTAGTGATTGTTTGAAGTCTCAATGGCACTGGAAAAGTGACTTATGCCTGTTTTCACACTTACAACCATTGCAGCATCCCCACAGTTACCTAATCAACATTCAGATGTTTGGCAACTGACTCATATTTATGATGGTTTCAGTGTCCCCAGGAATCATGTGATCACCTTTTGTGACCTTCTGACAATCAAAGCCAGATTCATTTAACAATCATATCACTAACTCAACTGCAATGATTTACTTAACAACCGTGGCAAAAAAAACATTGTGAAAAGGGGCAATATTCAACAAATGTCTCACTTAGCAACAATATTTTGAGGCTCAACTGTGGTCATAAGTCAAGGACTAGCTATACTGCTATATTTATCCAACAGGCTCATGTAGATATCAAATAGAATGTTGGAAAACACTAAGCCTAAGATACTGAGCATTGGAAGATCTAAAATACTGTTTCCCCAAACTACATTAAAAATCCGAAAGGGACCAACTGCAATACAGGTAGTCCTCGACTTACGACCACAACGGAGCCCAAAATTTCTATTGCTAAGTGCAGCAGTTGTTAAGTGAGTTTTGCCCCATTTTACAACTTTTCTTGCCACAGTTGTTAAGTGGATCACTGCAGTTGTTAAATAAGTGCCATAGTTGTAAATTGAATTTGGCTTCCCCATTGACAATGTTTGTCAGAAGTTTGCAAATGGCAATCACATGACCCCAGGACACCGCAAGTGCCATAAATATGAACCAATTTTGATCACGTTATCATGGGGATGCTGCAATGATCTCAAATATGAAAAGTCGTCATTTCTTTCCCGTCATTGCAAAAAGTTCAGTAAGATACCATAGCTGAGGGTACTGAAAGTCATCAAGGTGGTTCCACTTCCCCCAGCCATGTCCAAACAAGGTCACCTACTCGGATGACCAATCATTTTATTGCCCCATGACTGGACATTAATATGCAGGGTTCATTTCTTCTAGGGCTCATACGAGGTAAGTTGAAGAAAGGGGAGATGTTATCAAAATCTCTAGGATCCTAGAGGGGCTTCTTCAAGAGCAGGTGTAGAACCGTCTCATTTAAAGTACCGTAGATGTCATTACTCCCTTATTCAGAGCCACTTTGACAACTTCACTGACTGAGCAAGCTGCATCCTGATTGGTTACTCAAAAGAACCAGTAGTGGTTTAGACCCAATAGCAGGGGTCCCCAAACTTGGCAACTTTAAGATTTGTGGATTTCAACTCCTTGTAGTCCACAAGTCTTAAAGTTGCCAGGTTTGGAGACCTCTGCCCAATAGCATAGGTCTAAGCCACAAGTCAGGTGGCAGAGTTCAAGTTGTATAGAGAACCCTTTTTCATTTTCTCTAGCAGAAGTTGAAAAGCCTCACTCAGTGTATTAGAATATGTCATGTGTCCACTTGCAAAAAAAAGCCTAAATAATCACTCAGCAAGGCAGTGGATGTTGCTGAAGTAGTGCTCAACAATTCAGGGCATTGGGTTTATGGCAGCTGCATTAATGTATGGGCTTCCTTCTATAAGAACCTTTCTAGCACTCTCTTGGAGTGCTAAACCTGAAAGTGCTATTTTGATTTGCACAAACTGGCTTTGAATCCAAGACCTGGCATGGGTTAACTCTAATGTTGTGTGTATATAACTTAGAGCAGGGGGCACTCAACACATACAAATATTCATTCTTTCTGTAAATGATACTTTTTCAACTGTCAGAAGTACAGTACTTTGCATTTTTTCAACCTTGCTCCATTCTGTAGGCATTCAGTCCACATTACAATCCTAACTTTCATTGTCTTCTTCGTTGACAATGGTGGCAATATATTTCTAAAAACAAAAAGTAATTTTTTTCCAGGATCAAATCAACAAGGAACTTCACTCTGGGGGATATGGAACATTAATCCTTCTTCCCTCATAGTACCACCTCGCTTTTTGCCTCTGAGCTACGAAGAGTGAAAAGGGTGAATACCTGTTTTTTCATGTTAGGGGGCAATTTTCATCAGAGAAATGGTGCTAGGTGGAAAGAAAGTGCGTGCATTACATGTGTGTGCAAGTCAATGGAAGAAGACTTTTATGAATATAAACGTTTATTTTGCAAACAGTCAGTCTACAAGCAAGAACTTCACATCTAAAGATCCTGCAGATAATTAGGTGTGTGGCAGAAGAGAAATGTGGACCCTCAAAAGACCAATACTGGCTAAAGAAAGGTTTGGAAATTCAGTTTTATCTTGCAAATCGATTTATTCTGTGCAGCAAATTTCAAAATCAAACACCATGTCTCACAGACAGAAGATATATCAGTTCTCTCCCGCTTCTGAAGAAATCTTCCCCTATAGCAGCAGTTGTTACGTCGTTCAGTGGAGGGGCTTCCCCAGCTGCCTTCTTAGACGCTTTACTCCATATTTGTTGGAGAAGCAGCCGCCGAGGTTTTCCGGTCAGCAAGCGACGCTCGACTCGGCAAGTGCTCTTTTGAGCATGCGCCAGAAAGCCGAGCATGCGCATTATTGCTGAGGAACCTCTTCTCTTGGGGTTTGGAGTCGGGCATCGGGTCAGGTCTTCCCGAGACCTGGTCTTTCCCAGGCCTTCCCACGCAGCTGATTTCCGGTTGGCCTGCGGTAGGACTCAAGCCTGCCGAGCCCCGCTTCTCCTAAGATGGCGGATGAAGGCGACGGCGCGGAAAGGATGGCTGGAACGGGCGGCGCGGCTGCCCCCGTGAACCCCTCGGAGCTGGCTGGGGTGAGATTCCGCTCCCGCCCGGGGGTTCATCCCTTGCGTTTGGTCGACAGCCGCGGCGACGTTGCCTTCCTTAAAGAGTCCAAGCAGCAGCTGTGCTAGATAAATGGACCCTAACCCAGAAATGCCCGAGCGCCCATGCTTTTATTAGCCCGCGTTGCTCTGCTCCTTATGTCTTGCTAGGAAGGGGGTCTTTCCCTAGTTCCCGCTTCTGTTGCCTGCGGTCCCCCCCACCCAAAAGGCTCATCTCTGGGTTTCTTCTTGTCAAATGGGACTGCACCGTTGCGCACTACACAGCGCCGTACATACATGCTCGGCAAAGCCCACTTAATTGACAGGATTTTGAGAAGGGTTTTCCTCTATAACTCCAGGAGAGTTAACATTACCGGAGTTGGATTCGGACAGATCCACTTTTGGAATATAAATAGTCGATCTGTACCTCGATAAGCATGCAACAAACATTTCCCGAAGTGTTCTGGCATCTGGGCTTTGTTCTCTTAATTCTTAACTTTTTGTCTCTTTTCTATTTCAATTATTAGTTGTTAGTTGTGATCTCTTTACTTTAAAATGTAATAGTTATTTTTTTAAAAAAAATATTGCTTAATGGGCAGTGCTCTTTTATTACCGTGTACAGTGCTCGTTTATTAGCACTGTACGCTCAGCAATATGTTTATAATAAACCAGTATGGAATGTTTTGCATCTTGAAGATTATTATCATAAAGTAGAGGAGGGGAGATTAGATGAAGCTAAAAAGCAAGTTTATTTTCTGCTGGAGTGGATTGTTGTCTAGGCCATAATATTTAAACATCAAAATATTACCCTCAATGCATTCCTCTTGGTATTTATATATATGTATGGTAGTGTTCTTAATCATAAATGACCCTTATATGAGCTTCAGTGACATTATTAATCAAACTTTATGGAAATATTTGTTAAAAATAATGTTTAGCAATTGTATATTTCTTTGTTTAGAGGAACTTGTGAAAATAGATTCATAAATAAAAACAAGGACTGGAATGGTAAAAGAAACGACAGGGACAATATAATAGGCATGCAATAGTTCAAAAGTATTTAATGTAAATAACTAAGAGCTTGAAGTAAAAGTGAAAGTGGGAACATCAGAGAAAATACCTAAAATTGATCTTTTGAGTAAATCAACAATTTTTAACAATGAATGTTAATTAAGTAAACAGGATTTCCAAGGCTCAACAATGGTTCACTTTTTGTAATCAAAACAAATTGCATTTCTTTCACTTTGGAAAAATAGCCAAACTTCAGCTGCAGTGAGATAGTGAATGCTGTGTCATGGATTTCAAATGGAGCCCAAAAGATACTAGTAGCTTAATAGTGCAGCTTAAGAATTTGAGAGATTTTGTGTAAATTATAGAGAACTTGAGAAGTAATTACTGCTTAGGTGATGTTTTGAAAGGAACTGTAGGTAACCAGGAATGATATTTGTCTGCTTGTTGACATTTAATAATTAACCATGTCAAAGCAGCTGTGTAACTGGAAAAGGAAAAGTGAGCAGACAGTTAATATGGGGAAACACACAATACATAGAAAGGAGACAAAAACATTAATGTCTCTTGCATCTGCAGTCCATATATGAAGGGAATAGTAAATACTGCAATGTTTAAAAGTTTGAATTTTGTTTGAATGAGATTTCTCACATATTTTTTAAACAAACATGGACGTTTCAGTATGTATGCAATATGTGATGAGAACCAGTTTGGTGTAGTGGTTAAGGTGCAAGTGTGGAAATTAAGAGACTAAGTTTTAATCCTGCCTTAGGCATGAAAGCTTGCTGGATAACTTTGGGACTTTGGGTCATTCTCTCTCAGTGCAATCCACCTCAAAGATGTATGCAAAAACCTTGAATGACCAAAGCCACTGAGTGGTGGAAGTCCATATCTATGGCCCATCTGCCAAAGATATGTCAAATGGAAGATTTGGAATGTAAAAGGAGTAAACAATATGAATTAATGAAGTTAAAAAGAAAAGTATGTAATTTAAAAAAGGGAAAGCATATAATACACGTGAATGAAAGTGATCTGATCTTGTAGAGTTGAGAAATATGTGCAGGGAAGTGAAATTTAATTATGGAAGGAAGGGCTAAATATATGTTAGAAATATAAACTGGTGTTAAGTAATTGTTATGGGTGTCTATTAAGTAGAAATCTATATTTGGTGATAGTTGCAAGAGAAGGCCATTGTATCAGTAGAAGCCAAAGAATACAATAGGAATGCTGACTGCTGGAGTATTTGCTTAGAAAAGATCCGTTTTTTTTAAATATGTGGTTTAAATATCTATTTATATGTATACATGGCATAGGAATGAGTATAATAACAATAGCACTTAAACTTATATACTGTTTCATGGTGGTTTACAGCCCTCTCTAAACGGTTTACAGAGTCAGCATATTGTCCCCAACAATCCGGGTCCTCATTTTACTGACCTTGGAAGGATAGAATTCTGAGTCAACCTTGAGCCAGTGAGGGTTGAACTCCTGGCAGTGAGCTGGATTAGCCTGTGATACTGCATTCTGAATTAAACCGCAATACTGCATTCTAACCACTGCATCACCACGGCTCCTAAGCTAGAAAGGATGGGGCTGCCTAGAGTCACCCAAAACAGCGAGATGGGCAGTATGTAGATTAATAAATAAGTAAATAAAGTAAACGATGGAATAGAAATATGATGAGAGGATATGACTGTGGAGAAGACCAATTTTTTGCAGAGCTAAGGGTGGGTCTTAGAAAAAAAGTAAAAGAATTTAGAGTGAAGGTAGAATGACTGCCAAAAGTGCTGTGTAGAAATATTAGAAGATAGATCAGAGGTCCCAAACTCATGAGGTGCCTATGGCCTTCCAGGTTATTTTCTGTGGCTTACATTTCCTTCACATAGGTAAAGCAACTGTTGAAAATGGGATAGCAGTTTGCCAGTCTCACCAGGCATGATTTAACCTTGCTTAGACTGATGAAAAACAGGTTCTCCTCTGGAGGGAAAAAACAGATGGGCAAGCTGTACTGCTGGCTCTACTTTTCCCCTTTTGCCTGCTCCCATCATCTTCACTACTGCAGCTCCTTACTACAATTTTAGAGTGAGAAGAAATGGCTCAGTGCCTATGGCCGTATGCTAAAGTGCTGTGAGAACTCAGGCTGTGCAGCCCATCCCTCAGGATGTTCCATTTAGATTTAGAGCTGTTCTTATCACCTTAAAACAAAGCAGTGAAAAACAATCAGGTTGTATTCAACTGGTTCGCACCTACTCGGGCGAACCGGTAGCTGTTATTTGGCGTGGGTCGCCAAACCGGTGGCGTTCCCAACCTGGTCACCTGGTCGCTCACTTGCAATCGCTCTCCTAGCTTTCCGTTCCCCACATCCTCTTTCTCCCTGGGGGAAAGGAAGACAGGCATGGATGCTGCAAGTATCGCTTTCCCCGTGTGAGTAAAGTGCCTGGAGTGAGAAAGAGTGCGGTCTGACAGAGGGGGTGGGGGTGAATCAAGCCTTGGAGCACTTTCTCTTTCTCTCTCTCTTTCTCTCTCTCTCTTTCTCTTTCTCTGTGTGCGTGTGTCTGTATGAGAGAGAGGGAGGGAAGGAGAGAGAGAGAGGGAGAGAGAGAAAGAAAAAGAAAGTGGAAGGGAGAGAAAGAAAAAAAATAGGAAGAGAGAGAGAGATAAAACTCTGTGCTATTATTTTTAATTGTTCCATTATTTATCATGTGTTAATATTTTACACTGTCCCTAGACCTAGAGTGATTTTTCTGCCTTTCTTTTGCCCAGGGCTACCACATTTTTTTCAGGGTTTACATGCATTCAATGTCAATAGTCCAGAGCATAAAATACGCATGTGTTTAACAAGAGTTGAAAGGGACCTTGGAGGTCTTCTAGTCCAACCCCCAGCTCAGGCAACAAAACTGAGGATGCCAAACTCTAAGTAGAAATCCTGGGAAAGGTGTCAGAATAATAATTAGAAGGGACCTTGGGGTGAACCCTATACCATTTCAGAGAAATGGCTGTCCAGTCTTGTCTTAAAAACTTCCAGTGATTGAGCACCCAGAATTTCTGGAGACAGGCAGTTCCATTGGTTAATTGTTCTCACTCACAGGAAGTTTCTTCTTAGTTTTAGGTTGCTTCTCTCTGTTCAGTTTCCATCCATTCCTTCTTGTTTGCATTCTGCTTCTTTGGAAAATACATTGTCCCCCTTTCTTTGTGGCAGCCCCTTAAAAGCCTGTTGCCTATCACACTCTTGAGTAAAGCATGTGAGCCATTTCCTTCTTTCAGTGGTCCCTGAAAGTACATCTATCGTATGCAGATAATAAAGTCAAACAAGGTGAACAACATTTTTACAGAACTATAGATAAGTTGAGGCTGGGTGACTAGGGATGGCTGGGAGGGGAGGGGCCAGGTGAGGCACCCCTTGAAATGAGTGAGATTGAGTTGGCCATGCCCACCCAGTCACATGACCATTAAGCCACACCCACCAAATAAGCCATGCTCGCAGAATAGGTAGTAAAAAAAATTGAATTCCACCACTGAAAACAATGGTGTTAATGGGAGCTCGTCAGAATTGCAATGGCACCTTGAATGCAAGTCTAAAGGTAAAAGTTCCCCTCGCACATACATGCTAGTTGTTTCTGGCTCTAGGGGGCAGTGCTCATCTCCATTACAAAGCTGAACAGCCAGCACTGTCCAAAAATGTCTCTGTGGTCATGTGGCTGGCATGACTAAACGACGAAGGCACACGGAACGCTGTTACCTTCCCACCAAAGTGATCCCTATTTTTCTACTTGAATTTTTACATGCTTTAGAACTGCTAGGTTGGCAGAAGCTGGGACAAGTAACGGGAGCTCACTCCGTTACTCGCTGCAAGGGATTCGAACCGCTGAACTGCTGACCTTTCTGATCCACAAGCTCAGTGTCTTAGCCACTGAGCCAACATGTCCCTTGAATGCAAGTGGTACAGTCATTCCTTGCCCTATCCACTCTGGCCCAGAGACTGGTGTTTTACCAGTGGAAAAACTCCATAATTTCTAAACAAAGTTGTTTTGGGTATATAGTGAGTGTGATGTTTTCCTTTTCTCTCTATCAATCACCCAGTTTTTAATTTTATATCTTTGGAGAAGTGCTTGAATTATCATTAGGAAAGGCAAATTGGCAATTAATAAGCAACTCTTAACTAAGCCCTTTTTTTGCAGCTTTTCTTAACATAGCTATCAAGGAAATTACCCAGAAATCTCTATTGTGTTGCATTTGATCAATGAAAACAAGGCCTTCCTGGTTCCCTGTTTGCCACCGTAAATAACTTTTTTATGTTTTATTAACTCATAACAGAATAACAGAGTTGGAAGGGACCTTGGAGGTCTTCCATTCCAGCCCCCTACTCAGGCAGGAAACCCTACACCAGCGGTAGCCAACTGGTGGGCAACGCCCCACTGGTGAGCCGTGATAAAATTTTGTTGGGCCGCAGAGAAATCTCACCCCCAGAGCAACCCCCAAGCAATTAATCCAGGCTGCGCAGAAACACAAGGCTGCGCCGCCCACATGGCCCGCGGGAATCCTCCCTGCCCACTTGCCTGCTAAATTGCTATTTTTCCTTTTTCCGACCATCATCTGTTCTGCTGTGCAGGAAAATTTAGATTAGCTAGGAAGCAGGAAATGGTTGGATTTCTTGCTTTCTACCTAGTCATTAGATCTTCAGCTCTGCTTTTAAGCACAGCCGAACTTCCCTTAGGACTGAAGGTTCTATTATTCAGCGCAGACTCATGGCAAGCAAATTTGAGAGACTGAACTAACCGATGGCAGATAGTTAGATCACTGAATGATTCTTTGAGCAACTCAATCTGCCCCTGCCTGCTTTGCCTGATTTTTGGTAAAAGTTGCTCTTTTTTTCAATAAAAAATTCAATATTTATAATATTTACATACAAGCCATGCCCAGCCAGTCACGACCACCAAGCCACACCCACAAATTAGGCCACGCCCACAGAACCGGTTAGTGATCGCTGGGATTTAAAACTATGAGTTTGGTGGCCTCTGAGGTCCAAAAGGTTGGTGACCCCTGCCCTATACCATTTCAGACAAATGGTTGTCCAATCTCTTCTTAAAACCTTCCAGTGGTTAGAAAATTCACAACTTCTGGAGGCAAGTTGTTCCGCTGATTAATTGTTATAAGTATCAGGAAATTTCTCCTTAGTTCTAGATTGGTTCTCTCCTTGATTAGTTTCCATTCATTGCTTCTTGTCCTGCCTATCATGATACATATATAAAATAAATGCAACAGAGTAATATTGTTACCAAAGTAATATTGCAAATATTTCATAAATATATCATTATTTATAAATTCAGTGCATAGGATTGTAACCCAATTGCTTATTCGTGCTACCAAAACAATTTATTGGTAAGAAATCCAAATTTTTTGCGAAGTTATCCAAGAAAGTGTCTTGGATCTTAACAAATGAAATGAGCAAGGATAGTGGAGGTGGAGATCAGATTAATTCAGAGCTCAGTTCTTCTGCCTAATGTTAAATTATAAGCTTAACTTGAAACCCTAAACCTCCTTGTATTCTGTTAATTACAACTTGAAAAGACCAGATGGCAATTGATTTTTTTCCCTGTATGACAGACTGTATTTATTTAATCAAATGTGAGCCTTCTTTCTGTTAAAAGTAATCTGAAATTGAATTAAATTTGCAGGAATAACAGCCTTTTCTAACAAAGTGACTCACAACTTATTAAAGAGAAAATACTATTTTTTTCCTGTAAATGCTGTAGAGTAGTTGTGCCTCCTTTCAGATGATTAGGTTCTAGAATTTTATGTTGTTATTCTACAACAATCACACTAAATGTTGATATTCTCCATTGTGGTGGAGATAGCATCCAGGATTGTGTTATCAGTTGTTGCTGCTGATTGGACTGAGTCTGTCAGATCTGTGAGGATACTTACCTATTGCTAAGGGTGCCCCAGAAATTGACTCAGTCAAGCATAGGATACCGTGTTGTTGAGCACTCTTCGAATTAACTGTTTTAAAAATAGGACAATCCAATCCTATCTATTTGACAGCAGGCTCCCAGACTACCATCGGAGCGGCTGTCAAAACTCCAATCGCTCGGGACTTTGGCCCGGAGTGAAGTGAATGGATGAGCTGAGGGCCGATTCCATTGAAGTAAGGAGAAGTTGGGACGGTGTGTCTGAGAACATCTCCACACCCTGGTTGGCTTGGCTTGGGAGGGCTATCGTGTGGTCTCAACGGCTGCCCAGAGCCTGTTTGTCCGTGGCGGCGTTTAAAAAGGGTGCGAAGGCAGTTGTCATCGGCAAGGGCATTTTAACATTTTTTTCTTTTTGGTTAATGAAAAGCACTGTCAATTGAAAAAGTGAAACTTTATTCTGCTTCACAGTAAATACTGATTTATTTAATACATGTATGTTTAATGGCATATTTCCTTCATTTTTGACTCAAAAGTTCCAAACATTTATAACTCCAAAACATGCATTTTCCCTATTTACATGTAATGTACATCATAATTTTTGATATGTGAAATACTGATGCTGAGGGAGTAAACACTGTGTTCTGCTTTTTGCAGTGGTGGGATGAGAAGCTTGATTTTCATGCTGCCTTGCTTCAACATTTGGCAAAAGTGGTTCCAAGCATATATTGTGATGAAATGGACCCTCAATCACAGAAAGAGGAGGAAATGGCCCAAAAAATGATTCTTTATCCTTTGGAGTGGCATTTATTTGGAGAAGATCCAGATACCTGTCTAGAAAAGCTAAGACAGATTGGTACCTCACAGCTATGTGGAAAAGTATTTAAAGGTGGAGAGACAACATATTCCTGCAGGTTTATAGCAATACTTTTACCTCTTAATGTTTCTTTGAATGATGTGATATAATATATAATTGTCAATACAGCTTTGGTGTTATGACTGTTTCTAAAATGCATTTATGGTCGTGTGTGGGTAGCAAAGTATTATGTAAGAAAGTAAGTTTTGTTACCAATGCAAAACAAACCATGTTCTAGAAGTTCTATTGAGCCATTTTGAATTTGTTGCAGTTTATCACTTGAAAACATGGCTCATTTTGGTTGTCTGAAATTTTGTTTGAAACAAAATATGGAAGGATGCAGAGTGATTTTAGGAGATGAGTAGAACGAGGCTGATTTGGGGCTCCCTTTCTCTCCCCTCCTTGACATGGCCTGTACACCAGCTTGAGAACTCCACAATATTCTCTGTGCTCTCCCTTCTCTCCCTCCCCTCCACAGCCACTTTTGATGTCCCGCTATATCCTACTGACCAATGTGCTCTTTGATATTTCCAGCACTTTCCCTTCCTCCCCTCGGCTACCAATAGTCTTACGCGACATATCCTACCAGTTTATCCACACCCTAATTTTCTTACAACCATCCTTTTCCTCCTTCTCCAGCCACTGCTGCTGGTTCTCACAGTGTCTATAGACACCTCGCTAAGGAAACCTATCAGCCTTAGGTTTTCACGCTTCATCTCCTCACCACCGATGTATTATGCAATGCATAAATGTAAGATCACTAAGGAAAAAAAAATCCTCTGGCAGGTTACACTATCAGGGGTACATTGTTAGAACAACAGAAGAAAAGGATTTAGATGTACTTACAGCAGATGACTACAAAACAAATAAACAGTGTGGCCAGGTAACTGAAGGCAAACAAAATTCTGGGATGCATCACTTGAGGAATCACCATCAGGAAAAAGGTTCTAATCCTGCTATATAGAACATGATCGAAACATTTCAATATGAAACCTTTAAAGGTGAGAATAAAGTTCTAGAAGGTAGTATTTCAGTGTTAAGCAAAAATTAAGAACACGTGAATATAACTTGAAACTGACCGGGAGGAGAGGGGTGGGAATTCAAAAGTAATGTTAAAAAGTATTACTTCACAGAAAGAGCAGTAGAAGATTGGAACCAATTTCAACAGAAATAATGAATCAGTTATTAGTAACAGAGTTTACACACGTGTCCATCATCTGACAAAAATAAAATAAAATAAATTAATTAGTTAAAAAGAAAACAAAGGTGCAGTTGATGGACCACTAGGTCTTTTTCTACTATCAGTTTTCTATCTTCCTGTTACTTCTCAGAAAAAAATCCATTTTATTTCATACCTGGAAAAAGATCTTGTTCTATGTTTAGATTAAAACATCTAAAACATGCATGATGCAGTTCAGGCACTGATCATGTTCAGAATGATTATGTTCAGAATGGCTTGTGCACAAATCATTTTACTCATGACTAATAATAAGCAGTTCTGGCTTATGTATGAATGCTTTGTTCAATTAACACTTCCAGAATTTGGAAGTTTGGTACATTTTTGAAAAATAAGTGCTTACTCTACAGCATCAATTTCTTATTTTTGTGGCAGGGATTGTGCAATTGATCCAACTTGTGTACTTTGCATGGATTGCTTCCAGAACAGTATTCATGTAAATCATCGTTACAAGGTAAAGAAATTTGTGCTTTGGCATGATATCTATTAATATAGTGTGCTAGAAGCATAAATGAGCATTTGTGAAAATTTGATTGTGTTTAAGTATTGAAAGTAAATAACAGTACATGAAAATCAATTTATGTTAAGTGGTAAAATACTGGATGGCCACATCAGTTCAGACAGCCAAAACTTACTAGGCAGAATAGAAAAGCTATTTAATTTCATAAACTTACTTTCAGGTTCTTTAGTTGAAAAAAGAACAAGAGGGTTACTTTATAATTATTAGCTGCATAAGTAATGGATAATCTCAGAAAGAAACCTCAAATTTCTGTACAGAATATCCAGGACCCCCATTTAGGGGCAATAAAAACAGATAACAGAGAGGGGAGTCTACTGTTGCTTAACAGAGAACAAAATTTAGGAAAGACCCACTCTAATGAGTCAGGCAGTTAACAGTTGTGGTAAGAGATTTGTACTTTTCAGACATGCAAGATTCTGTAAATGTAACCTTACAATAAAGTAGAGTTAGGTTATCTGATTGTGTTCCTTGTTTACTTTTTAATTGGTTAATATCAATCTTGCAGATCTGAAAGTACAAATCTCCAGCTATCACTTTTAACAGCCTGGTTCATTAGAGTGGGCCTTTTCTAAGTTTCTTTCTCTGACCATTAAGCAGGCTCCTGCCTTTGGTTTCCTAGACCGCATCTCATCCTCTCATTCCTCCAGGTCATTTTTACATAACCATTACAAGAGGAGAACCCAGATAAATTTGGGTATAGTTGTTATTCGTGTAATGTAGCATTGCTGTGATATATGCCGTGCCATTGTTCTGTGTTACGTACAAAATGAATTAATGGTTCTGGACTTCCCATTGTGTCCTCTGTTCTTAATTGTTTTAGATGAATACTTCCACTGGAGGAGGATTCTGTGACTGTGGAGATACAGAAGCATGGAAGACTGGACCAGTGTGTACAAAACATGAGCCTGAAGGAGGAGAAAATGCTGAAGAGGTATTTCTTTGTAATAAATTGAAAAGCAAATATTATTGTACAAAGAATAATTTCTAATTATATACTAGTTGCTTGGGCATGCTCACAAAATGTTTGGAATATCTTTGTATCATAACCCTCGATGTTTGTGTTCCATTCTAATATGTAAATTTCCACAGACTTCTTCTGAGTTTATAATTTCATAAAGATGGACCCTCAAAAGCTATTTATCACAATTTCAACAAGATTTTTTTGAACAAGACCGTAAGATCATAAAGAATCCCCACTTGTTCTTCTCTTGATTGAAAACAATGTTGAACTTGCACTGGCTAATCAGATATTGAAAGAATGCCATGATTCCAATGTAGCCATGATATCCTTAGCTCTCCTAAGGTGGTCCTCTTCTGAATAAAAAAACTACCATCCCAGACTGGCTTAATCAGAGAGACTGGTAGGTTATGCTTATACGGATTGTTCTCATTTAATATCCACTCATTCAGTGATTGTTCTAAGTTACCATAATGCTGAGCAAGGGATATTCATGACAGGTCCTCATAGTTGTGACTGTCACAGTGTCCCTGTGTTCACATGACTATGATTTGGGTGGCTGACTAATGATTATGACATCACAGCATTCCATGATCATGTGATTGCTATTTACAACCTTCACTGCTGACGTCCAATGAACAAAGTCAGTGGGGAAGCCATTAGTAGATCACAAATGGCAGTTAAGTGACTGGGATGCTGTGACCATATGGGATTTTCCTAAGAATGGTAACCAGGACTACTAGAATGCCCATTTAGGTTGCAGAGTCATGTGACATTGCATCTTACAATCTAATCGCTGGTCCTAATTACTATCAATAAGAGGGGGACTTTCTATATATCATTTATATCTTTTAAAGGAAGATAAATAGATCATGGAAAGCTGCTTCATAGAGAGTTAAGAGTTAAGACATTGTTAACAGCTGTTCTAGATTTCAGTTTGAATTTTTCAACGTTTTTTTGGATCCAGTTTAGTGTAATGGTTAAGGCATCAGGTTAGAAACCAAGAGATTGGGAATTCTAATCCTGCCTTAGTCACATAGTCAGCTGGATGACCTTAGGCTGGTTTCTTTCTCCTAACCCTAGAAAGGAAGCAACGGCAAATCTCTTCTGAAAAACTTGGCCAGGAAAACTGCAGGACTAATTGTGGCAGTCACCAGATATCAGTTGGTACAAGCCCCCTCCCGCAAACCAAGAGAGAGAATGAAAGATATTTCTTATGGAACAATTGCTACTATACTTCTTTCACTAGTCAGCAATGAAAGAGTCTGCAAAGTACTCATGCTTGCTGATTAACTGTACTGTGGAACTAACATGGGTAATTATTATTTTTTTGCAGAATTTGGAATGCCAGTTGAATGAAGAGGTAATAGCACAAGCAAGGAAAATCTTCCCTTCAGTTATAAAATACATTGTTGATATGACTGTTTGGGAAGAGGAAAAAGAGCTGTCTTCAGAGCTTATGGTGAAGTAAGTAATTTGTTAGAGTTGGCTTCTAAGTGTCTTGCTTGTTTCCATTCCAAGATTGTTTATAATAAAGTAACAAACAGTGAAGATAATGCATCATCCAATTAGGATTAGGCAAGAACTTTGAATAATTTAGCAAGGAAAAGCAAATGAAGAGTAGGAGTGGAGAATTATATAGAATCACCCAGATAGTTTATGTATCTTGAAATTCTCACCCTACAAGTAAAATGATTTCCTGTCTTCATACTCTTAACAGATTAGCCTAGCAGATAATGGGGGGTTTTCTTGCAACTGTTAAGAAAGGTCTTTCTATACTTAGGGTTTCTTACTAGTATAGAGATTGTTTGACTTTGAAAGACAGTGCTAGTTGTTACAAAGAAAACCTGGGGCTTCTGTCCTTTAATTCTCCCTTCCCCCCCCAGAGTTAGCCATCCTTCTCATTGTGTTAGATTTATGATTTACCAACAAAGAAATAAAGGGAGACTAGTATAGATCTATTTCAAGCTATTTAGCTCTCATCACCTAGCCATACCCTTCTGGGATTTGAACCTAGGCTGCTTGCATATTAGGTAGATGTATTAACCTCTAAGCCACAGGTTCTCCTCACTTTGTCAGCTATACCAGGGGAGAGATCCAGTTTTTTCTCCGATGGGACTGGTCTACCAGGGATAGGGTTAAGATTCTTTTGTAGAGCCGATTGAAAAATATTTTGCAGTTCATCCTCTTTGTTTTATTATTATATTTCCCTTTTTAAAATTTCAGAGAAGTTCTTTCGACATCTAATAAAGTAACCTTTTCCAAAGCATTCTCTTGGCCTGTCATTTAAAATTCCACTTTTGGTACTTTATTTGTCTTAGATAATTTAGATTCCCCCCCTCCCATATGTGTCATTCCTTCATTAACACCTTTTGGACACTCTATCCATAGAAGCAGACGTTATTATCGATAGTGTTGATATTGCAGTCAGTAATTTCTGGCTCCATTCTTCAAAGGCCTTTAATATTTTCGATGTTACAATGTTTTGTGTCATTTTATAAGTCTTAGTATTAACTGATGTCAAAAATTGGCTTATATTTTATTCTGCTTAGAATCTTGAGTTTTTTTGTGTGTCCAATTTCCAAAACCATAAAGTAACTTATCTTAATTAAGACTTGCAATAACCAGGATAGCCAAAATAAATCCGTTTCCTACAAGAAACTATATATTTTTATAGATAATTCCAAAATCTTACAATAAAAGTCAATATTCCCAATTTGTCTGGACCCTTAATCTATTTGTAACTTTCTTAGATCAAAAACTTATTTAGCTTTTTGCTATTTATTTCAATGTTTTAAAGTTCTTAAACTTGTCATTAATTGACAAGCTATTATTTTGTTCAGAGTTGAAGTTGAAAATAACACTAACCCAATGTGTCTTTATTGTTCTGAAGGTCTCTTAATAGCTTTAATATGATTAGGGTTCAGCAATTCCAAAAGTGATTAGAAGCCAAGATTTACAAACTTAGTATCCTTTCAAAGGCTGCATGGCTGATTCCTTTGTCTCCTGGTGCTCAAACCCACATAAAATAATGTCTTTATGAAGAGCAGCCAGCTAGAGCACATGTGAATGATCTTTCATCATCTCCTGGTTCCTTGGTCTTCACAGTTCTGCTTTCCAGGAGATGTCCAGTTTCCCATGCTTCTCCTAGAAGTCAACATTCTCTGATTTTTATACACTTGCTTATCACATTGTCATAAACTTGGAAAATTCTCAGCCAGGGGAGGGGGAGGGATCAAGAGTGGAACTAGCCTTGAGTTTTTGTGCAGCCACAATAGGCTTAACCTCCTCTAAGTTCCATGGAACCTTATCTGTTTGTTCCCAAGGGAAGGCAAGCAGTCTGGGGAGAATCCTGTATTATCGATAGAATGTAATAAAGTACTCAACTTCAATCTTTCAGATGTGGATCTAGTTGCTTGCGCCTGACATAAACTGAATCAGCCATTAGACCAAGAGAGAGGGGGAAAGGAGGGAGAGTAATAATAAAACTAATTCAATTCAAGTTGTTGAAAGGGATGTTTTCCACATGGCATAGATCAGGGTGCTAACTAAGAAGGAACTGCCTATATAATGCTGAATAACTGAATCAAGGACTCTTTAATATAATTGGGAATGTTTTTGAAAGCAAGTATTGATAATAATAATGAATTTCTTAGTTTAACTATTTTTACTACACGTTTATTTGTAGCTTGTGCTATTCCCGTGGCCAGCTTTAATTTGGAAGTTATTTCAGTTTTTCTCATGGGTCATCAGTCATCTTTTGGGTTTTGTTTTTTATAGTACAGAGAAGCCAGACAAACACTATTGTGTCCTTTTCAATGATGAGCATCATTCTTATGATCATGTTATCTACAGTCTACAAAGAACTCTTGGGTGTGACCTTGCAGAAGCCCAGATATATACTACTGCTATAGATAAAGAGGTTAGTAATATACATAATTTCTGAAACAAGCGTGTGTATTCCAGTTATTATGCTGCTGTGGTATCCAGCCTGACAATAGGGAGAAATGGAAGAAGGACATTGTCATTTTTTTAAATAAATGCTGAGATTGTTTTGCTTTTTGAAAAGCATGGCTGCATAGTTCTCTTTTGCACAGATTGGTGTAACGTACTTGCAGTGTTCATTATTTGATTCTGAGTTGTCATTATAATCAATATCTTAGATTAGATTGAATTCTCAAGATAAATTTTGTTATAGAGTGACAATTTTCAGAACAATGGGTTTTCTTTTAAGTCAATTAACATTTTAATAATTATTGCTCTAGCAAAATTAATCTAGAAATTTAGTGAATGAACAGGGCTGGTAACTTTTTTGTTCCCATACTAAATTCCTTTCTCATTGTATTTTAAGGCAAAATATGAATTTATATTTTAAGAAGAAATTATTTTGTCAGGATTGACTTTTTTTCTGGAAATTCTAACATTTAGAATCACAAGAGCCACTGTGGCATAGTGGTTAGAATGCAGTGCTGCAGGCTACTCCTGCTGCCGTCTGCCTACAATTTGGCAGTTTGAATCTCACCAGGCTCAAGGTTGGCTCAGCCTTCCATCCTTCCGAGGTCGGTAAAATGAGGACCCAGATTGTTGGGAGCAATATGCTGACTCTGTAAACCACTTAGGCTGTAAAGCACTGTGAAGCAGAATATAAGTCTAAGTGCTATTGCTGTTTGTGCCAGCATGCATTTTAAATCTGGCCTTTTTGAAATATTTAAGGAATTGATTTCTGAAGAATCTTTTCATATTTACAGTTCAAATCTAAATCTTTTTTCTTGTTATATTGTTCCCACCATTCAGATATGGTATCAGAGGAAGATATTCTTTTTAGCAACGGGTCACAGTTTTAGAATGTGAGAAGCTCTTTTTTTCTACGTTTTAAGGTTTTGTAATTCTAGGCAAAGATCTTTATATTCTTTGAAGCCTCTTAAAGATTTTTTCATTTGTAGCTTTGTCTTTCTGTATATTGATCCATCCATCTTCCAGGAAGTGCTTTGGATGATCTATTTTCATATAAGGATTAACAAGATAAATAGTTTGCTGTTTCTTCTCAGAAGTGCCCTGTGGGTGGTACATTTTTCATGGTATTTGGGGTAAAGATTCAAAGACTGGGATTGTCTGCAGATGGGTTTATGTGCAAGTATATAGGGTAGTGCAAAATTCACTGATTCAGCAATGGAATGGCAGTGAACTATGCCTTACCTCTTTCAGACCATACCATTATGGGGATTGTTTGCTGTTAGTAGACATAAATTTTGCAAACTTTAGAATGGAATAATCCTGAAAAGGAACAGAAGAATTAATGGACCATGAACTAAGAATATTTTTAAAACCCTGTGAACATCCAGGTCATATGCTAATTTCTGACAGTGAATTTATTCCTTTAAAAGAGCTACATGATGGCATTATCTCTGTAATAATGTAAATGTTTTTTGCAGTGGTGAGATTCAAATGTTTTTACTACTGGTTCTGTGGCCGTGGCTTGGTGGGCATGGCAGGGGAAGGATACTGTAAAATCTCCAGTCAGAGGTAGTATTTGCCGGTTCTCCAAACTAGTCAAAATGTCCGCTACCGGTTCTCCAGAAGTGGTGAAAACCTGCTGAATACCACCTCTGGTTTTTGTCAGTTTTAAAAGTCATAGATGTTGATATATATCTAACAAAAGCTAATTCAAATTTAAATACAATACAAAATGACTGAATATTTGTACCACTTCCATTTAAATCGGCCTGAAAGCATCTTTTCCATTTTGATCTTGCCTTTTGTTGTACACACTATGATAACATTGTTCTGTCTATCTCTATTTTATTTTATTTTTTAAAAAATAAAGGGTCGGAAGGCTGTTAAGAAGGGGTCATATGTTGTTTGTCAGGAAGCAAAAGAAGAGATTAAGGTAACAATAGAAATTTTAAAATATGTATACTATTCTGTACATTTTATTTTTTTGAAATTTTTTTTATTGATTTTTAAAAACAAACATAAACAAACAACACATAAAACATAAAAACATAAAACATCTTTTCTGAAAGCAGCTTGATCCCGGATTCTGTACATTTATGAAGACAAATTTATAAATATGATTTTCCTTGATTTTAACCCCACATTTTTGTTTTATCATCTTTGATTCATAGAATGCTTGTTGTATTCTCATTCAAATTTTAAATATTCTTATTTTCTAGAAACATTCAAATAATGTTTCCCAAGGTCCCCTTAATGTGATGGTTCTTCATGCAGATGTAATGGCTCATCAGAAATTTGCTTTGCGTCTTGGTTCTTGGTTAAACAAACTTATGAGCTATTCAAGTAAGTACCCTATAGTATTTTGTTTTGTGCATAGATTGCAAAATACTGAACAACTGCCTTGTTTTTGCAAGTATTTTCCTTGTTTGTAAAATTGGTAAAAATGATTGCGTTCTTCTGTGAAAAACTATTTTCCTGCCAATGCTAGACCACCATCCCTTAAACGGTGGTGCAGAACTTCTGACTTGAGGGCCACATGGAATTTTGCACAGCTTGCTGAGGATTACCTTCCAAAAGTAGATGGAAGCAGGAGTGCATTTTTAATTTTGTTCTTGTTTTTTAAGGGACAACATTATGTCTTGTTTGGGCATCATTTTCTTTTATCCCATCCTCAAATAAAATCAGATCAAATGTTAGGGCTCTATCCATTTTGTTTGGATAAAGTTCTTCAGGAACCCTTGTAGCAATAACAATAGCACTTAAACTTATATACCACTTCACACTGCTTTACAGCCCTGTCTAAGCGGTTTACAGAGTGAGCATATTGTGCACAACAATCTGGGCCCTCATTTTACTGACCACAAAAGGATGAAAGTCTGAGTCAACCTTGAGCCTGGTGAGATTTGAACTGCCAAATTGCAGGCAGATGGCAGTCATCAGAAGTAGCCTGCAATACTGCATTCTAACCACTGTGTCACCATGGTTCTTATATCTTTTTTTTTTTTCAAATGAATTGTGTTGTATCATTGATTACTGTTGCAAAATGATTACAGAAGTAAACATGAAAGTGATTGCATAAAATTACTCAGTGTGGGAGCAAGGACATTTTCAAATATGTTTCTGCTATATGTGAGTTTTTTTGCGTGATATTTTTCATAAAGATTTCAGTTAAGTCCTTCAGTAATCTAAACCCTCATATTACATGTTCCTCTTTTAGGTGATTTTCGTCAGATATTCTGTAAAATATGTTTAAAAGAAGAAGTTGGTTCAGGGAAACCTTGTCTGATAAGCATACTGATGCTGTGGGATGCAAAACTTTATAAAGGTAAATTGAATCCTGGGGAAACAACTGTTGGACAGAGCTATTGCCAACTGAGAATTTTCTAGAAGCATCTCGTGGGCCCCTCTAAGAAATGAATTAGCTGAACCTTCTGTTGTGGTCATAGAAAATACAAAACCCTTAACTTTGTGTTTTATTGATTGTGTCAAATGTATTCCCTTGTGAGAGGTACATTGTTTCCTTTAATTGAATCCTTTTAGGCATTGTCCTGGGTTTAGTGACAAGACTAGGCAGAACATGTGGCGGAAATAAATAACAATAGTATTTATTACTCTGTATAGTCAAAAAATAAATTTCACTTACTAATTAATAATGAAGTGCCTTTTCATTTAATGAATATTTAATGAATATGTGATATACTTGGACACTTCTTTTTATTTACCTAGTTTATTTAGCATCTATCTGGGAAGCCTAAGAGAGTAATCTCGTATTTTGTAGATTCCTGGTATTTTTCTTTTGCATTTTTCTTTTGCATTTTTGCTATACTTCAAGTTTCCATTTCATTATTTGGTCTCAACAGTCCTGGTTAGTTGTAAAAATTTCCCATCACTTCACACTTTTCTTTACTTTATATTATGTAATGGATCCTGTACTATTATTTCATTTGTATCTGGCAACAACTTAATTTGCCTGTGTTTAAAAGCGTTTCTGCATTCTAAGTTTGGCCTACCTTTCTTAGCTTACCAATTCATTCTTTTTCATTTCCACCTTAGCTTTCCTTAATCCTTAAACATCTTTCTCTGTTCTACTATTGTCAAAGTCTCAGACACTTCCTGTTAGGTTCTCTTGGTATGATATTCTGCCTTCTGTCTCCTACTCTTGGTCACAGCTTGGAGTCTTGGCAACCTTCAACATTGCTTTTCTGGCTGTGGTGCTAAGCTGTCTACTAAATACTCCCTTGTGCTCTTTCTTTTTTCAGTTGTGTGCACAATGGGAAGGTTGCTGGCTCCTTGTTGTGGGGAGAGGAGCAGAAAGAAGCAAATATTAGCTCTTCTTCTGCTTCTCTTTCTTTGCCACTGTTTCATGTCAATTGGTGATAGCTTGAGGCATCAAACCTTTTGCTGCTCCATGGCCTTAATCAGATCTCATTCTGTGAGACTTTTTCTTGACATCATCTGCAGTTATACTTGGGTGGTGTCCATCTTACCTCAGTTTTCTTGAGCAGCCTCCCTGCTGATCCTCAGGACTGCCTCCCCAGTCCAGGGTCTCCTCTACTCACAAGAGGCTACTCACCTAGGCGTTGCTAGTTTTTCTTTTGCTGTCTCACTGCTACTTCTTGTCTCTGCCAAATATTTCTGAGGCTTTCACTCATTCTCCTTCCAATTTCTTTCTTTTTTTTGGGCGGCGGGGGGGGGGGGTTATTTCCATCACATCTGCCTGATAGGTTGCCCCCTCTAATGTAGTTTGAACTATTCTTTAAGGATTTAGTTTCTCCACTTACATAGGCTTACATGCCAGCAGAACAAAACTTTCATGAATATGCCACTATTATGCTTAGAACCGATTTGGTTGATATTTTATTTAGTTTCTAAAAAAGGTGATATCCTTTTAGCTAAGGTTACTCACTGAGATGATTCAAGCTGTAATAGCAGTTTAGCATTTTCTCTTAAATAGGTTTTCCATTTTTATATAAGAATTGCATTTAAACTAAAGATCTACTAATTTGTAATGAAATGTTTTTGAGTGAAAAAATATTATGCATTTTTCCAGGAGCAAGAAAGATCTTACATGAACTAATCTTCAGTTCCTTTTTTATGGAAATGGAGTATAAAAAACATTTTGCTATGGAATTTGTAAAGGTAATTTATTTAATGTATTATTTTTCACCTTGGAGTAGTAAATTTTTCTTCATATTTAAATTTTTACCTCATCAGTAAAAAATAACTATTTACCTTCTGAGAGCTGTAATATAAAAATAAATACTTTAATCATTGTTGTATTCTGTAGCAAATTATAATGCAGAGGTGTACAACCAGAAGTCCAAGAAGTGTGTGTGGTCTTAAATGTCTTGGTGCGAATTACAAAACTGCTGCTTTATTTTAATTTATCTGCGGCTTTATCTTAATTTTTAAAATGAAAGCATGAGAAAATGGCTAACTATGTGGGTTAAATTATATTAATCATATTAATTAAATGGAACTTCAAAATAAATTTAAATAAAATTTAATCAAAATTAATTTTTATCCTAGATTCTCATCCACTTTGCTTTCCAGATGTATCCCATTTTCCCAAATGTTATTAACCATAGTTTGATGCTTTTGTGAAGTAAATCTTCCTGAGAGGAAATCAATATTTTATTTGTCAAATTTCTACTCTTCAGATTGCTTACGTATCATAATCCAGTCAATAAACAATACTTCCTTTTTACTTTTGTATTCACAGCATTACAAAGCTTTGCAGAGAGAATATATCAGTGATGACCACGAAAGGCAGTTTTCTGTGACAGCACTTTCAGTTCAGATATTCACTGTACCAACATTGGTATGTATACTATTATTCCGCTAAACTTTAACAGGAGCATTTTTCCTTTCCGTGGTTATAAATGGCATGTTTTCTTCTAGGACAAGGATATACTAGGGCCAAGCATATGCTAAGACACATAGCAGGCTTTAAGCTAGCTAAAATTTTCTCTTCTTTATAGTCCCTTTATGTATTATGGAATCTGGTGCATACATTCTGTGAATTTATCATTTTCCTACAAATATTCAGGCACCAAGTTTAATATGAGTCCTGACTCCCATAGAAGCCAACATACATACAATTGTATACATATTGGCTTTCCTTCAGTTGGTATTCATACTCAATGAATGAACGTTTCCAGAAGAAAGATGTTACTCTCGTGAGGTGGGCAGGAAAGAGATATTGGAAGCATTCACATGGAGAATTCTCTAGACATTATACACAAAGAGGGCTTATGAGAGATGGCTTTATCTTGTATGGAAGATAACTTTTTATTAAGTATAGTAAAACAAAAAGAGTGATATGCAGTTAAGGTTCACCATTCTACAGGTAGTCCTCGAGTTACAACAGTTCATTTGATGACTGTTCAAAGTTACAACAGCGCTGAAAAATGTGACTTATGACTGTTTTTCAACAGTTACAATTTTTTCAACATCCCCATGATCATGTGATCAAAATTTAGGTGCTTGGCAACTGGTTCATACTTCGGACCACTGCTGTGTCCCAAAGTAATGCAATCACCTTTTCTGACCTTCTGACAAGCAAAGTCAATGGGGAAGCTAGATTCACTTAACAACCAGGTTACAAACCAATCAATCGCAGTAATTCACTTAACAATTATGGCAAGAACGGTCATAAAATGGGCAAAACTCAGTTAGCAAATATCTCATTTAACAACAGAAATTTTGGACTCAATTGTGGTCATAAGTTGAGGGCTACTGCATTTTTCAGAGTATAAGATGCTCCAAAGTATAAGACGCACCTAGCTTTTGGGGAGGAAAACAAGAAAAAAAAATCTGGCTCTGCCTCCCAGCAATTTGCTTCCTTGCACCCCATTTTCTGCCTGTTCCGATCCCCACTGCCTGGAACAGGTCAAAAATGGGGCACGCAGAGGCTGAAACAGGGCACACAGAGGCCAAAAGTAAGGTGTGGAGGCTGAAAATGGGGCACGCAGAGGCAGCAATAGGCAATGCAGCCTATTCAGCTGTTTCAGGCCCTGCAGCTTGAAACAGCTGATTGTCAGGAGGCCGATCCAACCAACAATCAGCTGCTTGTGCTAATCAGTCTATGCTGAAGCTGAAACAGGTTGTTTGCTATTTGCTGCAAGGAGGCAAATTGCTGGGAGGCAGAGGCCAAAGGGTGGGGGCCGGCGGGCAGGTGCGGCTTTGGCAATATTCTCTGTATAAGATGCACAGACATTTCCACCCACTTTTGGGGGTGGAAAAAGTATGTCTTATACACTGAAAAATACGGTACCTGTGTTCAAAAGGCATGATAGGATGAATACAGACAGGTCATTATGCTATCTTCCTTTTTTATATTTTTTTCTCACGGGAATAGGATGTGAATAAAGATACGGTCTTGTGTATTTTAGATTTTGAATACATTTTTCTTTTCAGGCCCGCCATCTTATTGAAGAGCAAAATGTCATCACAGTCATAACAGAGACCCTTCTAGAAGAACTACCAAAATATTTAGATAAAAACGGCAAATTCAATTTCCAGGGTTATAGCCAAGAAAAATTGGGCCGAGTATATGCAGTTATATATGATCTTAAGTAAGTTTCCTTATTAAAGTATACACGTACTTCAGCTTGCAAATATCTTTCTGGATTCTGATCTGCTTGTTTAAAACATTGGTGTTCCTCTACACTTGACTTCACATATCGATGAATAAATTAGATATACAGAAACTAGCACTTTGAATACCAGCAATGCTTGCAGGATTGGCTGGATAAATGTTATAATTCAAATTGCAGATGAACAGTTATAATGTTAGGCAAATCTTAACAATGTGTACTATGCTTAAACTGAATAGTATCTTGAATCCAGCACTTTCTAAGATTTATAGCCATGTTCAATAAAATAATAAATATATTAGATTATTCTGGTAGTGTATTGAAGCAGTGTAGTGGCAGTGGAGAAGAATCCCAAACGTGCTTTTTTCTGTAAAGTTTCTGGTTTTTCTTTGAAGACATTTTGCTTCTCATCCAAGAAGCTTCTCCAGCTCTCAATTGTTCTTTTTATTACTAGTTTATAATATAAAATACAAAAATACAACAACAAATAATAGGAAACAAAGGAGAGGGGAAGGGGAAGTGTGGAAGAGAAGGGGGAAAGAAAAATAAGGCGTTGACTTTTCATTCCCTCTGTTGCTGTCAAATAAGACATTAACATTGAACCTCAACTTTTTACTTTTCCGTAATAGTATAAACTAGCCATTTCTATAATAACAATCTAATATAATCAGTAAAAGTCAAAATCAAAGTTTCATTTTTTTTCCACCTCAAGCACAAAATCCAGAGGTGGTTTCCAAGTAGAAACAAAAGTATTTATATTTTTTTCTGTGATCAAAACAGTCAATTTAGCCATCTCTGCTACCTCCATCAACTTTTGTAACTATTCTTCCATGATGGGAATCAAAATGTCCTTCCATTTTTGTGCATAAAGTAGTCTTGCTGCAAGAAGCTTCTTCAGCTTCTTCAAAGCTGAAGAAGCTTCTTGGATGAGAAACGAAACCTCTTCAAAGAAAAACCAAAAAGTCCAGTTGTCTCTTGAGGGGAAAAAAAAAAGCATCTTTGGGACAATCATGACCTGGATAACTGTGAATCTCCATAGACAGTGGAGAAGAATATTTGTCTTGCTGTCATTGTCACTATAAAATCATAGTCCCTTCTTGTATATTGTAAAGAAAGCAATTTATCCCTTTAAAGAAAGTCTTTTCTATTTTGTGCCATGTTTCAGATCTTCCAAGATAATAGTCATCTCATAAACAAAATTAGTATCAGTCAACTCTGCAAATTTCATGCTATGAAACTAACTATGCTACATTTAAAAAAATGTTTATTTCTTACAATAGGTATATTTTAATCAGTAAGCCTACTGTGTGGACAGTTAAATTGCGGCAACAATTTTTGGAAGGGTTCAAATCTTTCCTGAAGATTCTTACTTGTATGCAGGTATAGTTTATAATCTGTACTATTTATTACACTCAAATGATAATTAGTATAGTGGCTAATAGTATACTCCAGTGTAGCTGTACTCTAATATTTTCTTATTATTTTGCATTTATATGGTTTAAAATGATTCTAAGGAACTCTGCTTCTATTAAGTGACTATAAATTAACTTTTGTCAGTGTAATGAATTCCAATGATTACAAAATAACATGCCCTATTTTTATTCAAAAATAAAAATTTCCTCAATTCAATTGACACTTCCATAGCTATTTATTTAAGCTTATGGTCTTAATACTTCTCTGAGTAATTTTGACTTGAGTTCTCTGGATCTTGGTTTGTTGCAGGGAATGGAGGAAATAAAGCGACAAGTTGGGCAGCATATTGAGGTGGATCCTGATTGGGAAGCAGCCATTACAATCCAGATGCAGTTGAAGAACATTCTCTTGATGTTTCAGGAGTGGTGTGCCTGTGATGTAAGCTGCATAGTAGAAAGGACTTGCAGTGATCTGGAGTTTCTTACGAGTAAACTCCTCTCCCTAGGCTTGAACAACATGACTGTTCTACTGTCACTCATTTTTTCCCCTTGGGAATTCTTAAAAATGAAATATTTAATTGAAATATTAAAAGCACTTAACTTTGAACGGCCTCTAGAATTATTGAGAATTATTTACGAAAAAGAAAAGAAAAACCTTTCTTTACCACAAGACTGTGTTGTTGTTTTTTACACGTAGATTCTGATTTTGATAGCTGTTGTGGGTAAAACAAGTGGTTTATAATTTTTTAAATGTTGCTTATTTTTTGGAATGCCATTTCTTAAAGTCATTAAAGGTAGTCCTTGACTTATAACAGTTCATTTAGTGACCGTTCAAAGTTAACAAAGGCACTGATAAAAGTGACCTGTTTTTCACAGTTGCAACCTTTGCAGCATTCTCATGATCATGTGATCAAAATTCAGGTGCTTGGCAACTGGTTCATACTTGTGTTCCAAGGTCACCTTTTGTGACCACCTGACCAGCCAAGTCAAAGGGGAAGACAGATTCACTTAACAACCAGGTTACTAACTTATTAACTTCAGTGATTCACTTAACAACTGTGGCAAGAAAAGTCATAAAATGGGGTAAAACTCACTTAACAAATGTCTCACTTAGCAACAGAAATGTTGGGCTCAATTGTGGTCGTAAGTTGAGGACTACGTGCACAAATCTCTATAGAAAATACAACTATTTTTATTGATAAATTCAAGAATTGTAGAACTAAGAATTATTGCATTTCTTCGAATATAGTTAAATAGATCTTTTCATTTAAAACCAAAATTAAAAAATTATTGGTACAAAGTGTTGCTTTTTTGCTAGAATTCAACAAAATGTTGTTTGCTTTTCACTAAAAAAATAACAAGTATAGGGCAGGTAAAGTTTTGTTAAAATTTAATGCTCCATGATTTTACTTTATCACTGATGTACATATCCGACAAATTTGTTTGCAGAAACACAGCTACTATGATTCAGTGTTATACTACCATTAACTATTATTGTAAAAATACTGTAATTTCCAGGAAGAACTCTTGGTTACAGCTTATAAGGAGTGCCATGCAGCAGTAATGAGATGTAACAACTGTGCCGGTAATTATTCACGGGAGAAAGCAGTGATCAATTTATGTGGCCATACTTTGGAATGCAAACGGTTCAAGGTATCAATGGATCCTGTGAGCATCCATCTCCCATTGTCTAGGATGCTAGCTGGTAAGTGCCCGTTGCTTAATAATGGCTGAGAATTGATTTTCCCTTTTAAAGTCTGGTCAGATTTGATAAAAAATATAAGGCTTTGGATTTCTCAGGTGTAGGTTATAATTAAGTATATTTATTATCATGTATATTATTGGCTGCTTGACCTCTATAAGTGCAGTTAATAGAACTTAAGTGCAAGATAATAAAAATTCATCCATCCATCCATATATGTGTGTATATATATATCATATATATCCTTATATATGTTCACAGTGTTATTATTAACATTTTAATATTCCCCTGGATGTAGCCTTTAAAATGCTTTTCTTAATTGGTGCCACACTCTTAATTACTTGCTGGCAAATGTATGTTTGATATGAAAAACCTTGCCTATAAGTAATTTTGAAGTGCACGGTGATAACCAATGGGTCTTTTATCTCCCGCTTAATCAAAAGTAAAATCTCTGGTAATGTCTTTTCTAGGTCTGCATATACAGTTGAGCAAAACTGGAATAATTTCAAGACTCGAAGAGTTTTTTTCATCAGTAAGTATCTTCTGCAGTTCAATCAGTGTGAGAGTTAGAATGGTTGAGTAAGTGTGCTAGATCTTTTTTGTTCATATTCCAGTTTAAATTCACTATCTAGATATAAAGCTCATTGCAGCCAATTGCTGATTCTTAATCATCTTCATTACAGTAATACGATTGGATATAGTTGAAGGACAAAGTAGAATATGCTTTGCTTTGAGTTATTTGAAGGAAAAGTGCTAAAAAATACAGATTAGTAATGAGCTATTAATAAAGGACTAATTCTGCATTCAACACTGGGTTCATAGGCTGTCTTAACTACAGTGCCACATAGAGCTACAAAGTAGAAGTCCAGTCTTCAAATTAACCTACGTTGTAAATCAAAAGAAGATCTCATATAATCCATGTGTTATGGCTAAGGAACATGGAAGGTCTCATATCAGCCTCAAATGCTAATAGGCAGTTAGCTGCATTGGCCTTTTAATGAGAGAGGTGAACTGACAAGCATCCTTGTACAATGTACTGTATATCTTTCTGCAAAGAAAATGTAACCCTTCCCCAGTGGGTTTGAATAGATCCACAAAACTTAAGCATCATTTTTCATTGAATCTTATCTTACCAGGATGTGGTTTTTGTTTTCCTAATTCTTTTAGGCACTGGCCCTAGACATAGAAGGTGAATAGTATCTATTGAAGGGGGTGAATAGTACATTGATGACCATATAAATTCACTGATGACATTATGTATCATTTCATATAAATTATAAATAGCATTGCAAACAAAACAATAACTTGTGGCATGCAATATTGTAATTACCAAAGGCCAAGAAACAGTAGCCTGATGTTTATTGTGCATCTTTGTCACAAAAAGACCAGTTGCTAACAACTACTGTTGTGATCAAAAAGCTAAGAAAATTTGAGGGGCCTGTGTGGAATGTGGCTATGTTATTTAGTCGTCTTAAGTTTTGGGGAAGAGAAAATAATCTTCAGCTATTTTTGAAGTAATTTTCCAATCCACAAGTTATCTTCAGACAGGAAGGATATTGGTTTGCAGTGGTTTATCTGCTGTCAGTGATTAATTATGCAAACTAATTGTTTTAAAAATCATATTTTCTGCATTATTTTTAGAAAGAATTCCAAGTGCAGCAGTTGATAGAATATCCTTTGCGCTGCCTAGCATTGGTTGCTCAGGTTGCTGCGGAAATGTGGAAAAGGAATGGACTGTCTCTAATCAGCCAGGTATTCTCCAAATGACCATGAATGTATTTGTTTTTACAAATATAAGTCATAAGTTGAGGATGACCTGTAATTAAGCTTTCTGCAACACAAACATCTATGAGGGTGAAGGTTCATTCTACAAGCTTATGGTTTCTGAGCGTTTCTGAACAAAAAACTATTCACTGAGAAAATGGGAGATAGTATTTAGCACAGATTGTGAGAGAATAGATAGAGATCATTTTCTGGTGATAACTGACTCTTAACTCTTGTCTTGAAACCAGCTTCCTTTTGTCCAATTTCAGGTGCTAGAGAATTTGTATTGTAATTACTTTGGACATTTTTTAACTGAAATTCTAATTCTATGTTTATAAAAACAAAAGCTCAACTCTATGCATGAAAATGTATTCATTTTTTTTCTTTCAGATGTTTTATTATCAGGATGTTAAATGTAGAGAAGAAATGTATGATAAGGACATAATTCTCTTGCAGGTGACTATATCTTTAATCTTGCAGTAACTGCTTCTTATATATCTGTTATTTTCTAATTTTTTAATACTGTTTATAATAATATTTATATCTCATAGATTGGCGCAGCATTTATGGATCCAAATAGTTTTCTTTTGCTTGTCCTCAAACGGTATGAACTGCTTAATGCCTTCAAGAAGACAGTGCCAACTAAACACCAGGTAAACAGACTATGATGTTCATTGTACTGTTGAAAACCGAATTATGTACTAATCCATACAAACTTCATGTATAATGTGTTTGCCAGAACCAGAACAGACCAAACATCATATTTTTCCACCAGAATGCATGGGACAATACTTCAGAACACTAATCTATGTATTTCATGTTCAAAACACAGTTTTTGGTTGACACACAAGCACACGCTGCCCCCACCCCCAAGGTCTCCTGCTGCAGCTTGCAACATAATTAGATGACATGTAATTCAAATTTTGAATTTGTTTGATGAGTAATGTATAAATAGTTTTATATTATTTCAGATAATCGTGTTTCAAGAATGCAATTTGTTTTAATCTTATAGGATTTCAATAAAAAATGTAACACATTGATAGAAGAAATGCTTCAAGTCCTCATCTATGTTGTAGGTAAGAAAGACCATTTTTTAGAAAAGATGGGGATACAGGTAGTCCTCGACTTACAACAATTCATTTAGTAACTGTTCAAAATTACAGCGGCACTTAAAAAGTGGCTTATCATTTTCATACTTAGAGTATCCCCCATGGTCACGTGATTTACGTACAAATACTTGACAACTGGTTCGTATTAATGATGATTTCACTGTTCCAGGGTCATATGATCACCTTTTGTGACCTTCTGACAAGCAAAGTCAATGGGAAAGCCAGATTCACTTAACAACCATGTTACTAATTTAACAACTGCAGTGATTCACTTTACAAATGTGGTAAGGAAAGTTGTAAGATGGGACAAAATTCACTTAACAAATTTCTCACTTAGCAACATAAATTCTGGGCTCAATTGTGGCCATAAGTCAAGGACTACCTGTATTTTCTTTTTGGGATCATTTTTGCTATGTATAAGAAAAGAGTGTGGTTGAAAATAGAAAAAAGTAATCTTATTAAGCCTATTGAACAGCTGCGCATCACTAACACTTAAATTCAGTATTTGAAACCACAATTACCATTGACCAAGTACTGTGGCAAAATGTCATTATCTAGACCACTGCTTTAGCAATATTATTAAGTGTGCCTGACACTATCAGTGTATGGTTAATTAACTCCAGTTAAGGGCACATCTGGCACATCTTGTGAAGTGCTGTATTCACAACTAATTTGGACAACTGCACTTATATAAAGAAGCAGAAAAAAATTCAGCTGATAAAAGAAAAGAAAAACCACTAATTGACAGATGTTTTGCACAAAAAAATAGCAAGATGCAAGACAGCTTCTCTCTGTTGCACTCCAGAACTTGTTATGATTTGTTCAACGTTTTGGAGCATTTTATGCCAGTTGTAAAATACTGTTCCTCTATTCTTGGTCTTACAGCATGATTCCTTGAATAAATGAGTGCATGCCACTATTTTTGTGTCTGTGTATTTGTGTATTTGTAATAATCCCTTGGGTATTTTTTTTGTATTCTTTATTAGGGGAAAGATATGTCCCAGGAGTAAGTAATGTGACAAAAGATTATGTGACAATGCGAGAAATTATCCATCTGCTGTGTATTGAGCCAATGGCACATAGTGCTATTGCAAAATCTTTGCCTAAAGATGTGAGTAATTTCTTTTCTTTGCCTCTCCTATATATTCTTACAGTCACTCCTTGCTTAACAACCATTCATTCAGTGAGTACTCTAAGTAACAACAGTGTGGAACAATGGTAGTTACTACCAGTCCTCAGAGTTATGACTCTTGTAGTGCCAACATTTTGGCGGTTGGCAATTGGCCAACATTTACAACCGCAGTGTGTTTCAAAGGAGCTGGCTGGGAAGTAGGCAGTGGGGCAGAGTATGTAGAAGAGGCAGGGCAGTGGTACAGGTGGCAGCTCCCTGGACAAAGATAGCAGCTGTCGGTGCTGTGCGATCCAGTCCCAATTAGGTCATTAAGACCTATCATTTACTTTTCTTTTGACAGATGTTTAGAGATGCCTGCTCAAATCTTTTATTTTTTTAGCGATTATTACGGTCAATCCCAGCTCATATGCCTGTACTCAGTGCAAATTTTGCATGCTTGCTTCTTCATTTTACAGGTTTTATAGCCTGTCTAGTTCAAAAGGCTTTGGCGGTCTATATAATACATTAAATTATTAAAGCAATAATATAAATCAAAATGATAAAGAGCAACAGTAATAATAAATTAGCTCTCTCAAAGAGAAACACCAATTGGGATCATATTCATGCAGAGTTTCAGTTACCTGTGTGTACCACTGATGTTTTTGCATCAAATTTTGCAACATGGAGGCTGCATGAAGAAAAGTAGACTTGTTTATGACTATGATTTACTTGTGAAAATTTTTTAAAAAAACCTAATTTTATTTTAGGATCAAGGGAGTTTATCTCTTTATTTTTGCTCTGTGGTATCCTTGGATTGTTGCTGTACTTGTAGCATCTTGCCAGAGATATGGATTAGCATGAATACTTGTAGATGTAGGTTATTTTCTTTCAAAAGAATCGTGTGTCAGGTTTCCAAGTAACACATCCAACGGAATCAAAACTCCAAGGCAGGCATGTTCTTCAAAGTATAGATTTATTAGGCATGTCATATTGGCACATCTGGGGAAACCCAACTCTAAACCCCCTTGGGTTTCCCCCATAGTTAAAAGTAGAATGTTCTTTCCCCTTCCCTTGTAGTCCATCACATGGTCCAATCAGGCCACAGTCCAAGGGTCGCTTGGTCACAGATCCCACCTCCTTGCACCTGGTGGGAAAGTCCTTGGTTCTCAGAAGAAAGAATGCTATTATGGCTACAATCCTCTAGCTATTTCTTCCTCCCTCCTCCTGTTTCCACAGCTTGACGCGCTTTGCTGTGATAGCCCTGAAAGTGCTGGGTAGGGGGAGGTTGCAGGGCTGACATCGTTCTCACCTAGAGGTATAGGCAGTCTTCATTTACCAAGTGCCTTGTCTAGCGACTGTTTAAAGTTACAATGGTGTAAAACGAACCGGTTTTGCGACCAAATACTTGAATTCACAATAATGGCAGCATCCCATTGTCATGTGATTGCTATTTGAGTGCTTCTTTAGCAGCAAGCATTTATGACTGGCAATGACTGCCAGCCATATAATCACCATTTCTGACCTTCCCAACCAGCTGGCAACAACCAGAGTTAATGATGAACATGGGAGTAAAGTTATAGTCACATGACAACTCATTTAATGACCACAGTGACTTACTTAAAGACCAAATAGGAAGTGATGTTGTAAGTCTGCCAAAGCCACACGATTTTCCATTTAGTGACCACAGCACATAGTGTCAGCGTTGCCCATCCCAATTGTGGTTGCTAAATGGGATCACCTATATGGAATAATATCCAGAGAAGGCTTTTTCATAAAAAAGCAGAAAACTTATAGCTATTTCTTCAAATGCAATATCCTTTTTCCTTAGAGTGAATGATTTGTTTCCTTCTTTATATGTTCTTACCATTACCATAATATTATTCTGACCTTAGTACAAGGAGTTCTTGTTTAGTGTCTGCCTTGGTTAGTGTCCATTAGCGGTTATGATGATGATGAAAAAGTAACTTTAAGGGTCCTAAACTTTACAGGTTTTTAGAGCAAAAGAAACTGAAATACAGTTGTAAAATTGGGGTGTTTCACTGCTCACATAACAATTGCTGGTCCCAATTGTGATTGCTTAATGAGGACTATCTGTAATTGCAAAACACCACACTCATATTCCTCATCCAAATCTAACCCCAATCCCCATTCAGAAAAAATCAGAATCTAGCATCCAGCATGAGGAAGACAAGATCCTCTGCGTTCTGTCCTGAGTCCAGTAGAATCTCTTGATTCTCTATCTCAGCATGTTCCACAGGTAAACCAACTACTTTCGATAGCCCAATCAACTCTTGAAATTACCAAGCCACCATTTAATCATTAAAGATAATCAGAAATAGATCCAATCTATAGGCTAGATACGTATATCTCTGCAGAAGCAACCTTAAGTAGAGTTGACCAGCTTGCAGTTACGGTGTTGCAGACTCCTACAATCACATGGTCTCCATTTGTTACCTCTGACATTAGGTTAATCAAGGACATAATGTCCTTGCTTAACAACCCTCAGTGGTTTGCTTTAAAACAGCAATTGGGAGTATTGGAATTGCCCACTCTAAACAGAGTAGGCACATGATGTTGTGCTTTACCATGGTGGTGCAGTGGAGATGTGTGGTGGCTCAGTGGTTAGAATGCAGTATTTCAGGCTAATTCTCCTGACTGCCGAGGGTTCAATCCTGACCAGCTCAAGGTTGACTCAGCATTCCATCCTTCCGAGGTCAGTAAAATGAGGATTTAGACCAGGGGTGGGCAACTATGGCCCTTTTATGAATTATGGACTTCAACTCCCAGAATTCCTGAGCAAGCCATGCTAGCTCAGGAATTTTGAGAGTTGAAGTCCACAAGTCATAAAGGGGCCATAGTTGCCCACCTCTGATCTAGACTGTTGGGGGGCAATATGCTGACTCTGTAAACTGCTTAGAAAGGGCTGTGAAGCACTGTGAAGCAGGATATAAGTCTAAGACAAGTGCTATTGCTATTTACAACCATTTTACTTAGCAATAGCAATTCTGGTCCCAATTGCCATTGTTAACTGATTATTATTCATACATAAAAAAAACCTCTGCATTTCAGGATTCTCTCTCAGCCTATTTCATGTGTATTATTTCCTTGGTAGGAACTAGAAGGGGATTATTGTGAAGAGAGAGAAGTATCAGAAAACATAATCGCATGATTCATCAGCCAATACAATATGTAAGCCTGATGAGAATCTAGTTTGCTTTTCAACACAAATGGTTGTGATTTAGATGTGCTGCTCTCTTGATTTGTTTTAAATTTACTATTTTCATCCCTCTATTTTGCTAACAACCACGCATGGTGCATGTCTTAACAGGAAAACAATGAGACTGGTTTGGAGAAGGTGATTCACAAAGTGGCCTTGTTCAAGTAAGTGCTCTTTTTAAATAAATACTTTTAAAATTATAAGTAATTGTTAAATAATTGCAATGTGATTGAAAATAAACTTTTTTATTTAACTAAAGAAAACCTGGTGTATCAAGCCATGGAGTTTATGAATTGAAGGAAGAATGCCTCAAGGAGTACAATGTATTTTTTTACCATTATACCAAGACTCAGCACAATAAGGTAAGAAAGCATTTCATAGAAATACGAAGTTAGGACATTGACATGGATTTCTTCTACAACTTAAGTAGGTTTATTTAAGCAAGAGGCAAAGAAGGAAGAATGTTAATTAAAATCACTGTGAAATAAAAGGTATGTTTTATCACTGAAAATAATATTTTATTTGTTTGCTTAGTTATAGTTTTTCTATATTACCCTATTCCAAAATGACTTCTTGAGATTCACAATAATTGCCATAGAACCCTGCCAACAATCAATAAGCAATATATTTATTATACATAAAAGGAATTTTCCAGGGACTTTTCAGTTTTTTTCCTAAATGCAAATAGTCAAAGTGAATAGCAAAAACAATATACTGTCTGCAATTTTTGTTTTAAGATTTTCTTTAGCTCATCAGTGGTGGGCAATATAGGTGGGCAACAAAGGTGGCCTGCAGGTGACACCTATCTCCTTGATTCTTTTATAGTGCCCCAAGCCTTGACCTTATTACTGAAATTCAACAATTTAATTGCATTGATTGGTCCTAAATTTTGCCTTTTATCCCCATGTAAGTAAAATAATTATGTTAAATCTCTGATGGATATTGTGCACCTATTTGGCTAATCTTTCCAAAATGCAAAATTGAAGGACAGAATTGTCGAAGCTTCTTGGATGCAAAAAGTCCAATTGCCTTTTGAAAAAACACAGAGGTGGGCTGCACTTACGGTCACAACTGGTTCGCTGGTTGTGAGCGCACGCTCAATTTGTGGAAATAGGAACAATTTATATTTTTGGCTTCTGCTTCAGCTTCTTCAATCTAGTCCCTTTTTTGGACTCAGTTGTTTATAAGTGCTTTTGGTAGATTCACATCATTTACATGTTGATATACAGAAAGAAAATGAAGTTATTCATTTTTACAGGCTGAACATATGGAAAAGAAAAGAAGAGTACAAGAAAATAAAGATGAAGGTAAAAACCGTTATATTATGAAAGAAAATGGAGGGATAGTTGATGTAGCTGTAATGTCTTATTTACTGTATATGAAGTTGGCAATTATAATAATCCTAATGATTATGTGGAATTGGTTAATGAAACCATTTGTTTCTGAATTATTTGCTATCAGCCAGAAACTGGGAGGCTTAAGATTTTATATCTCATTTTTTGTTTACTTTTGTAGAAATAGACCTTATGATTTTGTAGTATGGATCTTACGATTTCTCCATTTCTGGCTGAGTTTGGAGTGATCATGGCGGTTTTGTGAGTTCATTAGATGCTGAAATATAGATATTAGGCTGAAATTGGGGTGCTTACATTTCCATTAAATAGGAATTATAAGCACTGTCGCCAACATGATTAATAGCTGTTAAGTATTTATTTATTTATCCCATCTGTGTAGCAGCCCATCTCAAATATATGACTTTGGGCTAAAAACAAAGCAACAATTTTAAAAGCTTAATATATTTTATATTGAATACACATCTACACACAAATCACACTATAAAAACATTAAAAAAAATTGTTAAACACAATAGTGTTCATAGTAACCCAGATACAAAAAACAACAGGAACAACTTTCATGGCTGCCACATAGGCTCTACCATACATCTGGATTCCCAAGCCTGGTGGCAGAACCACATCTTTAAAGCCACAAAAAGCCAGTAAGATTGGCGCCAATGTAATCTCTGACAGGATAATGTTTGAAAGGGCAGATACCTCAATAGAGAAGGCGATCTTTTTGAGCCCTGACAAATGATGTCCTGCAACATTTAGCACTCAGAACATGCCTTTTCTGCTGGACAGGTAGGCATAATTGATCAGAAAGGTCCCTCAAATAATTCCTCTGCTAATTATGCTGCATTCCAAGTCATTGCTTTGGTCCTATAGTTTTACTGTGCAAGGATTTATTTAGGTATATGCAAAATATAAACAAAGATTAATATAGGAGCAGATGAGTAGTTCTGGCTAAAATTATAGCCTATTGATTTCCAGAAGTATCTATAAGTTACTCTAAACAAGGAATGCCCATACAAATATGATTAGACTACAACTCCAGTCAGTTCTCCTGACAGCTAAGATTGATGAGAGTCAAAATGCAATAAAATCTGGATGATGATCTCTATCCCCCATCTCTCCCTCCCTCACTCCATATCTATCTATCTATCTATCTATCTATCTATCTATCTATCTATCTATCTATCTATCTATCTATCTATCTTTCTATCACATTTCTGATCCACCTATCTGCCTCAAAGAAGGACTCTTGATAAGAGCCATAATACATTGATCATTATTGCTCTGAACCTATGTTGTGGTGCCTTAATACATTTTAAATTCAAAGCTTTATCAGTGCTACTATTAAGTAGTACCAATTTGCTTAACAAGTTCTAAAATTAGTCAGGGAGTAGATCAGTGGAAGAAACAATAGCTCAATAATCACATACTGTAGTTTGCATTTGCAAAGTTGGCAAGTTAGATTTCTTGGCTTACCTCTTAAAAGGTCTCTGGATGTTAGTAATTAGCCAGTCTTGGCTGATGTAATAAAACTAAGTTGTGGTGTATTTTATTAGTATATCTAGATGGAAAGCCACCAAAAGTTTATCAAGACTTTGGACTAGACCAGGGATCTGAAATTGCTCAAAGAGCCATTTGGACCCGTTTCCCACAGAAAAGAAAACACAGAGAGCCACAAAACCTGGGTGGGCATGTCCAACTCTATGTCACTCACTCCCACCCAGTCACATGACATACACCCCAGCCATGCCTACCCAGATCTTGTGGCTCCCGGTATTTTCTCTTGGAAACAGGTATCTCTGTCTCTCTCTCTCTCTCTCTCTCTCCCCCCCCCCTCATCTCTCTTTCTCCCTCTCTGCTCTCTTTCTCTCTCTCTGCTCTCTTTCTCCCTCTGCCTCTCGTCTCTCTCTCCCTCTTTCTCTTTGTCTGTCTTTCTCCCTCTTTCTTTGTCTCTTATCTCTCTCTCTTTCTCTCACCTCTCTCTCCCCCCACCCCTCTCGTGTCTGTGTGTGTGTGTTCCCTCTTGAACTATTTCCAAAAACAGGAGAGGGCTGGGTTTTTTTTCTGATGTTCTTTCTTCTTTGGGTGCTTTTTACCATATGATTTAAATCAACAGTCATTTCAGGTTCCCAGATAAATGAAGCTCTTTCGTCCCCCTGCTGTGGCTTCCTGTCGACTGAACCCACCACTGGCTGGCCCCATGACGCACAACTTTCTCTCCATCCCGAGACACTGACCCTGCTGCGACCGATGCTCCGTGTCATAATGGCTCCAGGAGGAGGAAGGGACACTATCTCCCCCATTGTGAAGCGCACTAAATTTAAGTGGGCAGGCCATGAAGGTGGTGAGAGCAGCAGTGTCAGCCAGAGCCGGACCGGGCAGTGTCTAGGGGCGGAGAAAAAGTTGTGCATCTCCCCAAGCGACTGAAGTGCACACAGCACCAACCAAGGCCGGAAGAAGAGGCAAGTACAAGGGCGGATCACTCCCGTTCTGGAATATGGAGCAAGTCTCCATCTGCCACTGTCGCCCTTACCTTCTTAGACGAGGAGTGACTGCGAGGGAAGGGGCTAGCCAGTGGTGCATTCAGCTGACAGGCAGCTGTAGCAGAGGGCCCAAAGAGCATGCAGCTCTGGAGCCATAGGTTGCTGACACCCGGACTAGACGAAGTAAAAAAATATCCCTAAAGAAAGCAGTGATGAATCCACTTCCTCATTATTGCTGAAAAAAATTGCACAGATGTGTCCATTAAGTAACCTGAATTCAGCTTAGCAGAGATTTATTTCATTTTGACCTAAGCATTGGAGCAGCAAGAGACGTTGGCAGTAATAATGGGCAGTTATTTTCAAATAATAATGAAAATAAAATCAAGAGTCTGTATGAAGAAGATCACTACAGATACCTGGACCTCCTTCAAGCTGACAGTTTCAAGCACTGAAGTCAAGAAGATTGAAGTGGATCTTAAAGTCCAAGCTCAGTGGAGGAAATAACATCAAGGCAATTAACACCTGGGCAATTCCAGTCATTAGATATACAGCTGGAATAATGGACTGGATTTAAGCAGAACTAAAACCCCTGGATAGGAAAACCAGAAAATAATGACAGTGAATCAGATCCTTCATCCATAGTGATATTGACAGATTCTACCAACCCAGGAGCATAGGTGGGTATGGAATGTTGGACGTGCACCAGATAGCTGAAGAAGATAAAGGGGCACTGGAAGACTACCTGAAGGACAGTGAAGTAGATATACTGAAGCTAGTATACAATGAGGGCTTCGTGAAAGACCATAGTGACTTACAAGAAAGACCAAATGAAGAATAGAAAAGAAACATGGCAAAGCAAAGTATTACATGGCCAGTGTACATATGCGCGCACGCACGCGCGCACACACACAAAGCATAACATCAAGGCAGTAATCAGTGCAATGTGGCTAGGGCATGAGTGTCTGAAATATCACCAGATCTAGGAATGTTCATATGTCTCACAAAACACTGTATAAGAAGAAGCAAGTACAGTTGGTTTTGTCTTCTCGTAAGGGTAATTTCTATTTCCTGGCTATATATTAGTTCATCGATATCAACCAAATCTGAAAGCTTAGACTTCTTTCATTCATAATACTGTAAGATGGGTAGGCAGTAATGCACTAATATATGTCTGCATTTTTGTAGCACTCCCACCACCTACACCTCCAGAATTCAGTCCTGCTTTCAGAAATGTGGTGAATGTTCTCAACTGTGATATCATGATGCTTATTCTTAGAACTGTCCTGCAAAGAGCACTAGAGCTGGAAAATCACATGTGGACAGAAGCTATGATACAGATGGTATGTTTGTCAGCCCTGACTTGTTAGAATGAGACCATGTTTTAGCAATATCTTTATCTTAAATGCTTTTGGGGATTTCCAGTATATATTTTTCAAAATCATTTGTATGCTCTACCTCAAATGATTCCTAACTCCATATATCTATAAGTATGTGGGCTTTTGGAGACCTATATTTGCCCTAGAGTTTTATTTATTTCAAAACAATTCTTGATATCTGTTTTATTATCATCTAAACAATGGACATCAGCATGCATACAATGATATATTTGACATCAGGGATAATTCATGAAAGAAATCATGATTGTCTTCATTTTTTGAATTATAGAAATATCCTCTTTCCCCTCCCTCACTTCCCCAAGTAAGCTATTGATTTGTACATCAGGGAATAATTTATGAAAGACATCATGACTGTCTCTATTTTTTGAATTATTAAAATCAGAATTTTTAAATTTGTATATTGATCAGCAGGCAAAAGGAGGCATATTCAATTTTAATGCATGTACTTGAAAGATATGGCTCTTTTCTCTCTGTTTCCATTAGTACTGCGGTAGACATCCAAATAATTGAACTGAGTTTTTGTATTAAACACCAGAAGGCCAATAATTTACTCAGGAGAATTTCACCAATCCTTCTCTTCTTATGGTATTGCTTGGATTAGGGGATTGTGTTCTTTACATATCTTACATTTACATGAACCTAGGCAAAATGACCTGGCAGCATTTTGAAAAACTTCCATGTTTGGCCGTTCATTTGCCTATTTTACCTTATTGAGGTCAAATACCAGCACTGCAGGGAATCCAAAAATGTTCTTTAGTGTCGAGGGATAGAATAACAACTTGTCAGAGCTTCTGAATACCTCACCTTATACCCAACATAATCAAAATGAAGTTAATTTTCAATTGTTCTTTTCTTCTGTCTCAGGATGTATTAATCTTTTCTAACTCTTTCCCCCTTAACACTTTGTTTGTTCCCTCTGCATTTCCATGGCCAGGTCTACATCCCTTCACATCCTATTGTGGCAAGCTGGTTTGGGGTATTTGTTTAATTGCTGTGTGTCTCACCATCCAAATACAAGCCTGGTGTTTGTTTCTGTCCTAAAAGATGGTTGTGGCTAAGATTGGCTAGAGTGGTTACCTGAACTATTAAGAGAATATTCCATTACTCTGAAGGATTAAATTTGCTACCCGTCTCTACATAGGTCCTTCACCTCCTTTCTTTGGGTTTACTTGAAGAGAAGCGTCAGTTAGAGGAGATTCCAGAGGAAGAAGTGACCTTTGATTTCTATCATAAAGCTTCCAGTAAGTGTGCCACCTTGGAAAAAGAAAATCTATATTTAGCAACTAGCTCGATACCCATGCTTCACTATGAAACTATGTGGTCGGGCTTAGTTTTGGGGGAAGAAAATAAGGGGAAAAAATTCTGCCTCTGCCTACCATCATCCATGGCTGTTTGGAAAGTGAAACAGTATTTGCTATGTGAGCAAGAAGGAGACAGCAAGGAGCCTGGGCGTGGCTTAGCTCAACTGTTCTGTACTAAAGCTGCTTGGTACTCTGAAACTGAAACTCGTTTCCTCTGCTTGTGTTTTGCATTTGGAACAGGTTTCTTTTCAGGTGGGGCGGGGAGTAGAACTCATTAGCATCAGAGCATGTTATGAATAATATACAAAAAACTAATGCTCTTAGTGAGGACCTAGAAACCAAGAGGAACATACGTGCCAAATTTCAAGTTACTTTTAATGTTACTTTTAAATAACCTATAGAGCTTAACATAGATTCATAGTCCTTAAAATGATTAAGAAACAAAGGCACAGTTTATTGTTGATTTGAAAAATAAAAATAAATTCCAAAATAGCTACTTCTTCAACAACAAACTGATTGTAGCCCTGCTCTCCCAGCTGTCGGCATGCAGGCTGCTTCGAAGCACAACTCCTGAAGCAACTTGCAAACCCATCGCTGAATGGAGGATCTTGTGGGATGACTCTCCCTAACCCAGGAGAGCCTCATAAATACCATTTTTTAGAGATATGAAATACACATTGCTAATTGAAGTAGTGAAAAGTTAGCGCTGAGCCAAGTTAAATGTATAACTGTTAAGATTTGCTTGTGCAGAATTATTCAAATTGTAGCAATTATTGGAACTCCTTTCGGAGAATAAACGTATGTGGCTGATTTGATTTAATTAAAAAATTAAATCAAATTAATTTAGTTAAAAATCCTTTCTGTTGATAAAGGAATGGGAAGCTCTGCTTTAAATGCAATGAACATCCTCATGATTTTGGAAAAGCTGAAAGGAATTCAACAACTGGAATCACAAAAAGACATGATCATCTGGGTACTACGGGTAAGTAAGGATTAGGTGAATAAATCAATCAGGAGTTGACAGGGTGGGGATTGAGGGTAGCATGACTTGTCTTATGGTCTTCCCTATAAAACAAAATAAGGCAAAAGAGTCTCTGTAGATCCCAAGTGGAGTAAAACAATTAAAGATGATTAAGATCCAACTACAGAAGAAAAATAACAATAAATATTGGCTAAATTGAAATGGTTATTAGCAGAGGATGCTTTGGATCTCCATATGTTTCTTGCTGGGCAAACTAGAAATACTATCTGAGCTACATGCAATTTGTGTTGAACTCTTAAATCTGTGTTTGTAGATGTTTGAGATGGTAAAATGCTTGAGAGAGAAGTCTTCCTTTCCCATGGCCGTCACTGCACCAATGTCAGAATCTACAAAAGTTAATGAGGTAACCATGAAATAAGGCAGCCTTATATTCTTAAGCATTTTATGAATGCTGAAATGATGTGTTCTCATTCCTCTACTTTGTTTTTACTTCTTGTAGAGCATGCTTTGTTTGCACATCCCTCCAGCGGATACTCCTCGATGCACAGTGTGTGATTCATTTAATGACCGTTGAAGTTTTAATGGCTCAGAAAGGGTGCCTTATGGCCAATAAAGAATTCCAGCCGTTGTGAAACATCACTCGTCCCCCTGCAGTCATGTGATCACAATCTGAGTGCTGGCAACCTATTCATGTATATCACTGGTTGCACCCAATGATCGTGTGATCACCATTCGCTATCTTTTTCACATGACCTCCGCAGGCATTGAGAGGCAGGGAGAAAAAGATTTCAGCACCCGGAAGCTCTGCAGATACAGAGAGGATGGAGAAAAGGATTTTAACTCTATGGTAAAATCCTTCTCTCCCCGTTTCTCTGTGTTTGTCCACTTGTGTTCTTTATCTGGGGTAAAGGATTCACTTAGTAATCTGTGTGAGTGCTTAACAACCGCAGTTGTGGGGTCTGGGATTGTGATCATTGAGTGAAGCAGTCTCATACACCACTCAACTGCTTTGCTCAACAACTGAGATTTTGATCCCAACTATGGTCATTAACCGAGAACTATGTATACTCATAATAATTGCAGTCACCACTCTGTAGCTTGTGGAATGTTCTCTTTTCCTGAAAATTGTGCAATGGCACTTTTTTCCCTGTAAGGCAGGGGTTCCCAACTTTGAGGCCATGGCCCACAACCGGGCTGCGCAAGCAGTGGGCCGATGAACATGTACATGTGCACAGCTTGACTCGTGCAAGCAGCAGGCCAGAGCACACTCACATGCATGTGCAGTTCTACTGTATGTGTGTGCACACTGGCACGCTGCTCACGCAGCCTGGTTCCCCTCTTCCCACCCAGTGGGGCTGCCAAGCAGCAAAGATTGGGGACCACTGTTTTAAAGCTTGTTGGGACCATAACCTTTCACTTTAGGCTGAAGAGCCAGATGTTTGGGGATTTGGCAAGACTATCAGAAGGAAATGCCAATTTTTATTTTGTGCCTGTGATGGTCTTAAATAATACAGAGGGTGTTTGTTCTGTTAAATCAGATGCAGAAAATTCAGGAGAAGGAGAAGGCTGAGAGGAAGAGAAAAGCAGAAGTAGCCCGATTACATCGCCAAAAGATCATGGCTCAGATGTCCGCTTTACAGAAAAATTTCATAGAAACTCACAAGCTCTTGTATGAAAACACGCAAGAAACGCCTGGAAGAGATGTTATGGAAGTGGAGAGGTAGGAATGAAGGAACGACATATCAGATAAATGCAAAAATTAGTAGCCAGGTTAGTTTGGACCTGGTTAGTATTTGGATTGGAAACACCCAGGACTATAGGCTAGACTAGGAAATAAAAATAAATCCTGGAAGATCCTCATGACAAACAGTTTGCGCTCTCCCACAGTTAGCTAGATATGTTGGACATTGTTAATGGTTCTCTTATTGTGGTAATATACCATTTTGAATCCCTTCCAATGCAGATAGTCCTTGACTTACAACAGTTCACTTAGTGATCATTCGGAGTTATAGCAGCCCTGAAAAAAATGACTTGATCGTTTTTCACACTTACATCCATCGCAGCACCCCGAAGGTTCCATACTCAAAATGCAGATGCTTGGTTACTGGCTCATTTATGAAGGTTTTAGTGTCCCAGAGTCATATGATCACTTTTTGTGACGTTCTGACAAGCAAAGTCAATGGGGAAGCCAAATTCATTTAACAGCTCTGTCACTAAATGAATAACTGCAGTGATTCACTTAACAACTGTGGGAAGAAAAGTTGTAAAGGGGGGCAAAATTCACTTAACAAATGTTTCACTTAGCAACAGAAATTTTGGCCTTGATGTGGTCATAAATTGAGGACTGCCTTTGTTGATTAAGAAGTAATATGGGAGAGACAGCCATCCCCTGGGAGGGAAAAGTAACACTAGCTCCTAGCAGGGAAGAGGATTGGCACAGCTCATGCCTTTCACATATTGTAGGGTAGACCATAGTACAAGAGGTATCCGTGCTAAAATGTGAGGTATTTTTGGCCAGGCAATGCCTCATCCAACTATATCTGAGAAACCGAGAGCAGGCCTCAATCTGCTCATAAGAGAAGGGCATGGTGGTATGCACAGATTTTGAATATATGTCAGTGTATGAGCTCTTCCATCCCCGCAAGATAAAGTTTAATCTGTCCTATCTCAATCAGGAAGGATCTACCTCTGTACTACGTCTTGTGCTGAGCAGGCTTTTGTTTAAAATCTCAGAGGGATGAAATTGTTTTTAAATATTAAATTAAGAAAATTATTTCATCACAGAACCCAGTCAAGCATTTATAGCTTTCTGTGATTACAATGCTCTTACATTACTATTCAAATTCACTGGGTTCAGTTGCTTGATAGGTGCTGCATTAAACAGGTTTTAGTTTGAAGTTCAAGTTGAGGATAGATCCATTTTTAATAGTTCTAAAATGAATTTGATTTTTATCTAAAACTAAATTACGAATAATTGTAGTGAACTTTGACTGGATTGTTGACCAAAAATCCACCGATTCGAATCTTGTGTCTTAGGTTCATACTCCCACATTATCAAGTTAGAATTGCCTTGGGGCCCAAGCGAGGCCAGTCTGTCACTGAAAAAGAAAGGCTGACATGTATCCTGTGTCAGGAAGAACAGGAAGTAATGCTAGAAAATGCTGCCATGGTTTTATCCGCCTGTATCCAGAAATCCACTGCCTTAACCCAATGTAGAGGGAAAGAACTTGAACTTGCAGGAGGTATGTATATTACGTTGTGAAACTTTGGGGGAATTTGATAGCAGCTGCAAAGGACCTTGGGTGAAGCTGACTGTCTGGACTTTTTCCAGTCAGGATTCAGGCTGGGTTATGGGACTGAGATGGTATTGATGATGCTTATAGATGGCCTCTGGTAGGAGCAGGATGTGACCATGCTTGCTCTTTTTGACCTCTCAGCCACTTTCAGCCATCAACCATGTATCCTTCTAGAGTGATTTCAGAAGTTGGGAGTGAGCAGCACTGTTTTCTTTTTGTTTTCCTCCTTCCACTTGGGTCAGTTCCAGTCTCTGTTTTTTTATCGGGGGAGGCAGGGAGATCCAGCTAAGAGAGATCCAGAAGGGATCTCAAGAATCAGTTCTCTCTCCTCTCCTATTTAACACCTACATGATCCAACAGTTTGGAGTAAGGTAGCATCGATATGCTGATGACACCCAGCTTTATATCTCTATGCTGGGCTGCCTGAACAACATCTTGGATGTCTTGTCTTGGCGCTGGAGACTGTAAAGGTTTGGACAAGGTGCAGTGGGCTTTGATTCAGTCCAAGGAAGACTGAGCGGCTTGGGTGTTGGGGCCTTCTAATTTTTTTCCCAATGCCAATGCTGGATGGGTGGCACTGCCCCAGATGGACCCAGTTTGCAACCTGTGGGTCCTCTTGGATTCAAGGATCCTAATAGAACAGCAGGTGGCAGCCATGGACACGAGGGCCTTTGTGCACCTTAGCACACTTTAGGGTTGAGTCTTTTCCTGAATTGGGAGGTTTTGCTCACACTCTCTCATGTCCTGGTGGCTTCTCTGGATTCCTGTAACACCTTGCCCTTCAACGAAAGCTTCAACTATTGGCTGCATGGGTACTAAAGGGTATCTGATAAGTCAACACATCATCAGTGCTACGCGAGCTGCACTGGCTTCCAGGTGCATTTAAAGATGGTTATCCACCTTGATAGCTAAGCTGGTTATCATCGTTAAGATCCTTCCTGTCTTGGGGACAGTTACACAAACTTCTTCCTGTTGTTTCTGTCCATCCAGTTTGGTCTGGAAGCTTGAGCATGTTATGGGCCCCATCAACAAAAGAATAACAACTGGGTATTGTGCCTTCTCTGCTGTATTCCCTGTCCTCTGGAATATTTTCCATTCTGAGATTAGGATGATTCTAACCCTGTTGCACCTTCATAAGGCCAGGAAGACTGGGTTGTGTGCCCAAACCTGCCCCCACCCCCAGTGTGTTAAGGGTTCTATTTCTTGGTTTTATTAACATCCTTGGCAGTAGTTCTACTATGTGATCAAACATCATAGGAACAATTTACACATAGGAATATAGCATATAGCATTAATGAACCTGATATACTTTATTTATCAGATTCTTTGCTTCCAGTGGATAGCTTCTCATCCTAGCTTTTATTTGAAAAATCCTCAAAATCCTAAAATTACAAAAGACTAGAATTTTACTGACCAAATATTGACAAATATAGATACACCGATTGATCAGGTGTAATGCAAAAGATCATTTGCTAGTCTTTTAATTTTAACATAAATGACAAGTTCTTTTTTATTCCCTAAAAAGATGTCCCTTGCCAGAATTGTACAAGTTTATTAATACACAATTTGCAAAGCATCCCTCATTGCAACAGGAAACTGTGTTTATTAATTTATTTTCCTCAACAGAAGACATTGATCCTCTTTTCATGGATCCGGACTTGTCATGTGGAACACATACCAGCACCTGTGGTCATGTGATGCATGCTGCTTGCTGGCAGAAGTGAGTTCATATATTCAGTAATTTTTATTGTTTACTTAATCTTTAGTCAGTTTTCAGACTACCCAAACTGGGTAACATCATCAGTGCCAGTCATTTTATGTAGCCAAGGAATGTATCCAAAGAAATATAAGGCTAAATGCAGAGGAAAAATTATTTGTTGATTTAGTTCCAAATGCCAGAGTGAGGGAAGACATGTCATAGGCTAATTCAAACATAACATAATAGCTCTCAGCTTTACTTTTTGATGTAGATTTCTTCATTAAATAAGACAATAAATAAAGAAAAAAATTAAAAAGAATTAAACCTAGGGGATGGATAAGAGAATGGCTGAATTTGCCTTAAGTTATGGTCTCAAGACCTTAAGGTGTGGATTAGTGTAAATTCCATGGTATCCACATTTGTTCTTTTCTTCTTCCCCTTCTTTTTTTTTGTTCTTCACGAAGTTGCCTGATGAAGGAGAACACAAACATTTGCATGCTATTATATAACATTTATATCCATTTAAGTTAATAACTATCCAGCTAACAAACATTTCAAAGGTATTTTTAAAAAATCAAGGTTGTGTCCAGATAATCTGATTTTCTGAATAATTTTCTGACAACACTTCTGGCAAGTTATAGGGACCAATTTGTACTACGGTTGGCTGACTGAGTGCTAAGTCACTGTTAGTGGTGTGAATGTTAAATTCTTATTTTTTTCAAAACCGCTTATCTATGTAGCTTTTGTCTGTGTTGAGCTGTTGCCTAACAGCTTTTCCTGAATGGTAGCTTCTGCTCCATATAAATGCAATGAGTTCAGGTAGTCCTCGCTTACTGACTACTGGCTAATTCAGTGACAGTTTAAAGGTAGGCTGCAAAGGGTGATTTTTATGACTGGTCCTTGAATTTATAGCTATTGCATCTCGCTCATGGTTACATGATCACAATTCCAACACTTGATAACCAGTGCACATTTGTGATGGTTGCAGCATCCTGCAGTCACATGATTATCATTTCCAACCATTGCAACCGAATTCCAACAAGCGAAGTTGATAAGGAAGCAAGCAGGAAGTTGCAAACCATGGTCACGGGACATATTTAATGATTTGCTTTACGACTACAATTGGAAATGTTGTAGTAAATCAGGAACAGTTATATGACATTTCACTTTATAATCACATCACTTAGTGAAGGAGTACTGGTCCCAATTGCAGTCAATAAGCGAGGACTGTATACATACTATAATTATTTATTGGTAAAATAGTCAAATTGAATGGACACCACATTTCAGAACAAGGGTGTTTGCATGTCTGAGTTACGTGGTTTATTCTGAGATGTCCATCTGAATATCCATTTCAGATACTTTGAAGCCATTCAGCTGAATTCTCGACAACGTCATCACGTTGAACAAATTTTTGATTTAGGGAATGGCGAGTACCTTTGCCCACTGTGCAAATCCCTGTGCAATACTGTGATACCAATTATTCCTTTGCAAGAAGAGAAGATAAACAGGTAGGTGGCTATATTTACTTTTTCCTATATTTTAATCTAGCTGTTTTTCTTAACATTTATAGGGAAAATATATGATTCTTTTGTATGTTATACAGGTAGCCCTCAACTTACGACCACAATTGAATCCAAAATTTCTGTTGCTAAGCAAGGTTAAATGAATTTTCCCCCATTTTATGACCTTTTTTGCACAGTTGTTAAGTGAATCATTGCAGTTGTTAAGTGAATAATGTGGTTGTTCAGTGAATCTGGCTTCCCTCATTGACTGTGCTTGTCAGAAGGCATCTGGGAAGGTTACAGATATGACTCCGGAACAGTGTAGCTCTTATAAATACATGCCAGTTGCCAAGCACCTGGATTTTGATGATCTGACCATGGGGATGTTGCAGTGGTCATAAGGGTGAAAATTGGTCTTAAGTCACTTTTTTCAGTGCTGTTGTAATTTCGAATGGTCACTAAATGAATAGTTGTAAGTCAAGGACTATGTGTTTGATCATTTTATTAGCCTAATTGTGCAGTATAAGACCTTCCTTATCTTTAGAGGAAATACCATTTTTTGATAGCTAGAACAATCACAGCAAGATATTTGAATAATCACCATTATAACCCAATAGCTGTTTAAGTGATGTCGTGTGTAAAACATGCCCATTCCATGGCTGTCTTTTTGTGTTGTCAGTGAGGATGCAGAAATGGTAGCTCAGCTTCTGTCTTTGTCCAAGTGGCTAGAGATTGTTATGGCTCGGATAGCTGGTTACAACAAGAAGAGCAATAAAGGTTAGTGAAAATCTGATGGAGAGCTTTAAAACTGAGAAGAACTCTTTTAAAATGCTGTTGAATAAGTTAAGATGTAATCCCATTTGTTTTCCTGTTACAAAATTGCTTCCATTGATCTTTATTGTTTCTCATAATCTTTTCTTATAGCCGTATTTTACTGGTGCAGTCAATATTCCATTTCTTTTATGATTTATTAATTTCTTCTTAGTTTATTGTCTCTACTAGTATATTGCATTAGGATGGCTTGTCATTATTACTACATTTTAAGGTCACTAACTTACAGAGAAATTACAAATCTTTATGCACCGAGTCTATTTAATTTCTCATATGGCTAAAAAGAAATTTTGGCCAAATGACTAAATTGCATTTTTATAATAAAAGTAAGAATTTTTATAGCAAAAAGTATTTATTTCAGTTAGTTAAAATCAAAATGTAACAATCTTTTATTTGATTTTTGAAGAAACCAAAATTGCCCCATCTTTACTTAATAAAGAAATGGAAGATGCTTCATCTGAATTCCATTCTATACTTAGCTTTGGAGTTCAGCCTTTGTGAGTATTGAGTCACTCTTACAATGTTTTTGTTATATGTATATTGTAAGTCAGTCAGTCTGTCTGTCTGTCTTGTCTGTCTTGTCTGTCTGTCTGTCTGTCTGTCTATCTATTATAAATTAGCAACTTTACATATGGATGTTTCTTCCATATCAAAGAGATGAATTCAATGGAAATGCTTCTTGTTCATTAAATATTTTGAAATATAGTTTGTTCATAAAACAAAATGGACATTCCATTAAAAGTTACAGTATACGTAGCATATCTTAGAAAATAATTATATTGTATGGTGACATGCTTTATGTTACCCTTTTTAATGTATTGTTTTTACTTCTTATGTTTAAATGAAGTGTTTTTTATTGAAACTGTTATCATGAAGCTCATTTAAACAGTTTATTTTTATTGTCTCTCACTTTTTGGTTCAAAAAAAAAAGAAAAATCACTAATTTGAATTCTAGCTAGTTATTAATGACATTGCTTTAGGACTGTAACTTCAACTCTGGTTTAACTTTAGTGTTAAAATTTATCTTAATCATGCAAAGAACAAAGAATGATATAGTCTAGTCTGTTTATCCAACTGAGGACAGTTTCCAGCAATGAGGAGTTCAACTCCCGCAATTTTATTGCCCACATAGCCTTTGCTAAGTACTCTAATAGTTGAAGTCCACAGAGTTGAAAGTTGTCCACTTTGTTAAACTAGACTATTGTTTTCCATTGAGCAAATGCACCTAGCCTAAAGGACTAAAATTTCAAGCCTGTTGCCAGGAATTATATTTTTCAGTGACAGTTTAGTATTGCTGACATAATTAAGAATATTGCTTCAGATAATGTAACAATTTATCATTAGAACATTATCATCACAATTCACAACTTCTGGGTTCTTTCCACAGAATTGAATATTCAAACAGCATTAAAGAGATGGTGGTTCTCTTTGCCACAGCAATTTATAGAATTGGATTACAAGTTGCTCCAAATGAAGTTGATCCACGTATTCCAATCATGACTTGGAGCACTTGTGCTTTTACAATCCAATGTTTAGGTAAGTAAAAATTTGAATTTATGAGACCATTCGAAATAAAGCTTTTATTTTATTTCTTCTGTAAAATAGTAAGCAACTATATGTATATTTTTTGAAAATAAAGAAAAACTACTTAAAATAGTTAATAACATCTTGGTACATAAAATGCTAAATATATTTATTAAATTTACATGTCACCCATCTTGCTGTCTACATAATGTAGGATTATGCTAGACAAAAGTCAGACGCTTACAGTCCATATTAACATCCTACACTGCTAAAAGTGGATAGTGGTTTTTTTTATTTTTGCTCTAGAATTGGTACTAGGATTATGTTTAGACATAACAGCAAGAAACATTTAAATGCCTATGACCAATATCATGATTAACTCATAATACCCATCGGCTAAGCCTTGGTATATTAAATAATTCTACTTTGTACTTTAAATTCTAGTATTCAATGTTCTAACATTCAATTTCTAGTATTGAAAAATGAGAAGGAGAGTATTCTGTGCATTAGTGTATTACTAAACAGATGTAACACATCTATATCTGTGCAAATGCAATAAGCTGAAACAGAACTGCTAATTTAGAATAAGTGTAACTATAGTAAAGCTTGTTTCTGATAAGGCTCCTAGAAATAACTTCTGTACAATTTAATACAGTTATAATTTGCTATTGTCGGTGCTTGGCATATTTCAAGTGAAAAGAATGAACAAATAAAATGAGATTTGAACAAATGAATTGGTACATCACTCTTAGTTGTTGTCCTACACCAACCCTGTCATGAAAGCATGCCGGATGTAAAAATAAACTGTCACAGTGGAAACAAGATTTTTAATACCTGTCAAATTGCATTAAAGTCAAAATCTTATCCTATCTCCCTGAAAGCAGCAGTTTATAGAGATTTATGGGAATTGAGCTGTAAAGATTTGGCAGTTTTTTTACCTTTCTTAAAGTATACGTTATTCACTTTACATTTTTCTTCTTGCTTTTAAAGAAGATCTTCTAGAAGATGAGGGCAAGGCTTTATTTGGCTCTCTACAAAGTAGACAGGTATGAATGGCTAGTGCTAGTAAATGTGTTTTTATCCATTGCCAAGGTAAATAGATCAATAGTTTCTTGAGAGAGATCCTTTTAATCCTGGCAATTTACATTTTATATATATATGCATTTTTAAACTTGAAAAATCTTCCTTTGTCACACAAGGAAAAAAATAGTAATTTTTTTGTCACAAAGCTGTTTATATACATAACAATACATAATTATGTAATTAGCTGTAATGTAAAAACTGCTGAATAGAAGATTGGCTTTTCCCTTTATATTAATATATATATCTCCAGTGAACATGGCTCATGAGTACTGATCCATATGAGATAGTGATTTTGTCTTGAGTTATAATTTGTATTCCTAATTATTATCTGTTCTTATAAGACACTTCTAAATAATAGGCGTATTTAAACAGACCCTGGATGGCCCTAAAGATGCTGTAGATGCATTCTGCATTTTTGTTTTTTATGAAGAAAGACTTCAGGCTAAATAAATGGTTCCCCGAAAATAAGACCCAGTCATTTATTTACTTACTTACTTACTTACTTATTTATTTACTTATTTATGTCTTTTTTTTCTTCCCCACAGCCAAAGTGGAGCAGGAGGCAAGGCCAGGGGTGGGGGAGTGGATGGAAGCAAGATGGTGGCAGATAAAGCGATGCACTAGTGCTGCAGCCACTAAGCAAGGCAGTGGGGAGGATGAAGAATGAAGCGAGGGGGTGGGGGTGCAGAGCTTCCCTACACGCCCCACAATGGCTTACCAGAGGGCCCTACAATAAGGCCATCAACATGCTGACAATTGTCTGGCTTCACAGCAGTGGCTACAGCACCCCCATGCAGATTGCCAGCCCGCTTCTTCTCCTTACTCGCCGCTGCAACGAAGCAGGAGCTGAGTGATGCACCAATGGCACGGCCACTAAGCGAGGCATTGGTGTGTGTGGAGGATGAAACAAGGCAGGGGGTGGAAGACGAAGTTTCTCCTTCCTCACTGCCTCAACAAAACAGGAGGTTGAGCAATTGCACCAGCATCGGGGCCAATAAGTGAGGTGGTGAGGGAGAGAATGATGAAGCTTTTCTTTGTTTGCCATCACAACACAGCAGGAGGCTGAGTAATGCACCGGGGCTACGGTCACTAAGGGAGGCAGTGGTGGTGGAGGACAAAGCGAGGCAGGGAAGTGGAGAACAAAGTCCCAACAGTATCCTTGGCCACCCAGCCTGAAGACCCCTGATGCTGGCAGAGTGAGGTGGTAGCCAGAGCAGCCCCACCACCGGTTGCTTGGATCCTTTTAGGGGTTTGCCTTGCCACCTGCTTTCCAGCTCCCGCCCAGCTCCCCTCACTTTCTTAAAGCATCCCTTCACTAACCTGCTTTCCAGCTCCATTCTGTGCCGCCCGTGCAGGGCAATTAAAGAAGATGTGGGATTAGTGATTAAAAAATAGTTCAAACAGACCTTCAAACTCTGAAATATCTTTTTGGGGGAGGAGGGACAAGTTAGAAGGTCTGATTCATCTTTTTTCTTTTAAGTCCCACAAACTTTTGTTGCCCTGCACACGGCGGTGGAGGATGGAGCTGGAAAGCAGGTTAGTGAAGGGATGCTTTGGGGAAGCAAAGGAGGCTGGGCAGGAGCTAGAAGGCAGCTGGCAAGGCAAACAAGGAGAAGCTTTGTCCTCCACCCCTCCCCGTGCCTCGTTTCGTCCTCACACACACACCCTGCATCGCTTCATGGCAATGGCACACACGCACACACACGCCTTGTGTCATCAGAAACCAGACAGAATAGGCAGGTGGCTGACTGCACAGGCACTTAAGTAGGGCTTTAGGGGTAGTCTTACATTTGACACGTGTGAAAATTGGGCTACGGCTTATTTTCTGGGTAGATCCTATTTTCGGGGAAACACGGTAGCTAACCACAACCTAGTTGGATTTCGGTTGCAAAATTTATAGCAGTTTCTGCGGTGGCAGGATAATGCTGAAGTCCTTATATGGGTGTAATATAAGAGCAGTGTGAATTCTTGCCTTAAGAGGGACCTTTTCACTTTCTAACTGGGTAATATAAATTATTAAAAAAAGAGAGACACAGATTCTAACTGCGTAGACCACTGAAGGCCAAACATTTCAGTGAGCAATTTACCATCATCTTTCAGACAAAGCAATTAATTATAAAATCAGAGATATTCACTATTCACTAAACATATGCTCAAGTGCTAGATACTTTTAAGCAGTTTTTTTCAGATGGTATCTTGAATGTTTATTTTATCAATTCACTAATATACAGTATAAATTATTACACAAGGGGAAGTAGGTCCTTCTGTACATGTATATTTTTCTCCGTATTTGCTACTGAGCTATATACTGATCTAATTCTTCAGGCACAGAAGATAAGATTCTTTAAGAAAAAGAATTCCATTAAAAGTTCCTTCTGCTTCTTGCACTCTAGCACAGTGGACTAAAAGCACTGGTACAATTTGCAGCTGTTCAGAGGACTACAGTACCTCAACACGTGATCCAGCAACATCTTGTACGTCTCCTAGGAGGTAATGCGTTTTTCATTACAAGATTTGGAAAATATTTAATATCTTCTTCCAAATGTTTCTTTCCTAATACAGTTGTGCATTTCGATAAATAGTGTAGATATGAGCAAGCACATCTAGCATTGCAAGACTAGACATCCCATTAGATCAAAATACATACACTATTAACTTGTAGATTTTATCAACAGTTATGAATAACATCATTACAACGATATAAATTACAACTATATAAATCATATTTTATGATGATATAATACATATATAAATATTTGCCTCCTGTTGACTCCACAAAGCTACCTGTGTGAGGGATAATTGGCTAAATAACTAAGCAAGAACAACCTTTTCACTTTGAGATTAAACGTTAAAGAAAGAGTTTGTTGGAGGCTTTTGTTTTGTTGAACTTTTTCTGGAGCAGTAGCCGTTGATGGTCACAATTGAGCCCAAAACTTCTATTGCTAAGCAAGACATTTGTTAAGTGAATCACTGCAGTTGTTAAGTTAGTGACTCGATTGTTAAGCGAATCTGGCTTCCCCATTGACTTGGCTTGTCAGAAGGTTGCAAAAGGTGATCACATGACCCTGGGACACAGCAAAGGTCATAAATATGAACCCAGTTGCCAAGGTCTGAATTTTGATCATGTGACCATTGGGATGCTACAGTGGTCATAACTGTGAAAACCTGTCATAAGTCACTTTTTTTTCAATGTGGTTGTTACTTTGAACAGTTACTAAATGAACTGTTGTAAGTTGAGGACTGCCTGTAAAAGCAGTGCAGATTTGCAGCTGAAATTTTCTAGGATTCAAGACAGGAAAGTAATCCAAACAAATGTCTAGGTGTAGTGTATTCATTTGATTATTTTGTTTTATTTTGAATTTATTTTGTTTGTACTCAAACCTTAACAATTTTCTTCATGTTAGCTTCTTTTAGGCTTAAACTCATTCTTAGACAATTCTGTTCCACTTCTCTTTTGTAGTTTAATCTATCCTTTTCTCTAAATGCATCTCTTTGTTTTTCCTTGTTGCCGTAGTGCCTTAATGAACTCTTAAGTACTATTTTAAACAGACAGGTTGTTGCCTTGGGGAGCTTAGTTTGGTAACACTGAAAGGCCCAGACTGCTCCAGATTGATTACCAGATACAGGGCGTAACATGATCTTGTGTTTCTTTGTGAACAGAAAGGGGAAGACATTTTATTTTGTATTGGTCCTATTAACCATCTTGGGGAGAAGGAGAAGATGGTGGCAGCTAATACTGGATGAAGGCAGTAACTGCTCTATCATGCCAGGTTGTGCTGCTTGAGTTTTTTTTAATATGTTATCATTTGTCTAGAGGAGTTTAGGGACCTAAGGGAAGAGATATATACTCATGACAAAAATGCAAACAATGAATTTCACTTTACTGTGCCACTTTCTGAAATGTCTGTTTTGTTTTTGTAGTTCTTTTGCCCAATTTAAAAATGGAAGACACACCATCTCTTTTAGATGTAGACCTCTTCCATGTTTTGGTAAGTGTATTGATGGCTTCTGCTAATATTAATGTTCCTTATTTTTTGAAACTTACTGAGTAGATCCAATACAGGGTTTTTTCTCCTGCTCTAGAATCGTATCTGCAATGATTCTTTTATGAAATTGTTGAAAATAATATGTTGAGATTACATTTGTTTTCATTTGGGTTTAATTTCAGTTCATGTCTGTATCCATCTTAACATTAATTAATTTAAAAGTCTGGTTTTGATTGTTTGGGTGAGATTTATAGAACCTTTATTTTTAAAGCATATTTCACCATATTGCATGAATAGCTGTTTTTAAACATCTATTTCGAAAGCCGAGTTAACCATTTTCTTATTTCCTTTGTAGGTTGGAGCTGTACTATCATTTCCATCTTTGTATTGGGAGGATAACGTAGGCTTGCAACCTTCAGCTATCAGTTCAGCTTGCAATCAACTCTACCTCTTCCATTTGTTTACTATGGCACATATAACCCAAATTATTCTTACTACAACAGCAGATGAAGGTATGTTTAATTTTAATGGTTTTTAGATAATAGATTAAATTACTTGGAGATTCTTCTGCCAAAGTTTTGTATTCCTTCCATTTATGTGTAAAATAGTAGTACTTGTGTGCATTCCTGCCTACTTTCCCTAAAACAACAATGCAAGAAAAGCATCAACCAAGCCCAAAGGTCCATTGATCATATCAATTTCTCTCATAGTCCTGGCATTAGTGGCTGTAGATTTAGGTATGAGAAAAATAGATTAATGTTCTGCCAACAGCTGTAAACTTAAGAGAACATTCTGGTAAGTTGCACTGTATATACTGGTCTATTTACTTAGTTTCCTTGTTTATTGCAAACTGAATTTACTTAAATGTTAGTAATTTCATAGTGCAATATACAAGTATATATGTAGGATTAGTTTTGTGTTTGGCACAAAACAAAATATGTTTCTGTGTAGGTATTTTCCAATGATTTTCCTTTTCTCTTTTTGCATATGACTTGGATTGTGTATATCCAGATGGAATGTATATGAATGATAACAACTGTCTGCACCATTTGAATTGAGTTTTCACCTGGGATGCAGCATTGAATTTACTTCAGTTTCTTAACTATGGAGAAGTATAGTTCTGCTAGTTCAGGGGTGTCAAACTCAAGGCTTGTGGGCCGGATCCTGCCCATGGGGGACTTAGATCTGGCCCACGGGTCCACCCTGGAAACAGCAAAGGACCAGCCCACAGTGTCTCTCAGAGAAAATGGAGCTTGCGAGGGTTATGCGTGGCCCTCGGAGCTCCATTTTTGCTGGCAGAGAGCTGCAGGAGACCATCGCACCTGAAAACAGAGCTCAGGGACATGCTTTCGCTGGCAAAGTGCTTGGGCCATGACAGGTGCCCCCAACACGAGGGATTTTGAAGTGGCCATATCACCCTGGCCATGCCTATCCTGGCAACCCAAGGTCAAACACAACCCTGATTCAGCCCTCAATGAAATCGAGTTTGACACCCCTGTGCTAGTTGGACTTCTTGGTTGTTTTCAGTACATTTAGGCAAAATACTCTTTTGGACTTGGGTGGCCCTTCTTTGCAGTTCAGGTCTTTCTTGGTGAACCAGAAGTTGTCCTTGGGATTGTTCTATTCAGTAGCTAAGCCACTGATTGGTGATGTCCTGCTAGATTCCATCATGTCTCCATGGTTGTATTTATGCAAAATCAATGGAAGATTCATACAGAGCTTAGAGTGGGATGCCATCAATGAGCTGGTAGTTTCTAACACTGCTCTCCCTTGCCATTCAATTCTAAAAAGTAATATTTTCAAAATACAAACGCTAATGAGCTGGATGAGAAAGAAATGTGGCATTAAATCCAGGCAAGATGGAGATATTATCGGACAGTTCCCAGCTGGACTGTTTTTTTATTTTTATCTTTGACTGGATTCAGAGGTGATATTGGTATTATTATGATGATGACCCAGATACAAACAAGCATAAATCAATCAGATTTGACATTAGTTATTAATTGGCAATAATATTTTCAGATTGTTCCTCTGCTCAAATGCTGAATGATAGCGAAGAAGCACGTGCCGCTGAAGCTTTTTGCAAAGAAATTTGCAGATACACAAATCGGTAAGATAAAGACATTGCATTGCATTAGTGTTTCACATACTTCAAAAGAAGGGGAAAAAGATTTCTTCAGTTCAGAGGTTCACAATCAGTAATTTGCTTGTGACTTTTATTAATATGTTGTACAAACATGTCCATGAATAAATCTCATGGGGAAAGGGGATTAGGACAGAAAAAAATTAGAATACAAAATAAAAATGCAGCTAGAAAAGTTTATCTGGCTTGAAAATATAGTTTGCTTTTGATTTTCTGATTGTAATCGTTAGTTTGCATGAAAGCCAATTTGCTCTAACGGTTAAAATATCAGGTTAAAGAAACCAGGAACAATGAAGTCTAATCCTGCCTTAGGGACCAAAGCCAACTAGATGACTTTGGCCGAGTCAGTCAGTCACTCTCAACTCAACTCACGTCATGGGGTTGTTATTGTAGGGAAAATAGGAAGAAGAAGGACCATTTTAGTATATTTACTGCTTTGAATTATTTATAAAACTAAAAAGGTGGGATGTAAATAAACAGGATCACAATGGCTTATCGGTTAAGATTGGCTCATTGGTTAACTTGTTAGCTGAAAAAAACAACAATCTGGATTCAAAATCTGAGCGCCATGCGATGGGGTACGTTCCCATTCAGCTTCTGCCAACCTAGCATTTTGAAAGCATGGAAATGCGAGTAGATAAATAGGTACCACTTCAATGGGAAGGTAAGAGTTCCATATTTTCATGCTGGCCACATGAAGACAGAAATGTCTCTCAGACAATTCAGGCTCCCTCAGCTGAGAATGGGGATGGACATTGCTCCCTGACCAACTCAAGGACAGAGAAATCATTATAAATAAGCAAATAAATAACAATTGTGTGTAATGTTATGATTTATTTTTGGCTTGGCTTTGTATCCTGCCTAAGTGGTGAACCACTTCATTAGGAAGGCGAGGTACTTACTACCTGTTTCAAACTGAAGGAAAATGGGCCAAACAGTGATAATTCACATCTCTTAGATTAATCAGCGCACCATGACTGGAAGCAAATATGATTTAATGCAATGTGGCCAAATTATTAGATTTGTTTATTGCTTTGTAAGCATAGTTATCTCTCTCTAAGAAGGTTTATCTAAATATTTTAACAAAATAAATAACATTACTTTTCACAGAGCAACACCTTTTTGGGCACTAGTTAAGAGCATGAAAGGGAGAAAAGGTGATAAACAGAAAAAGGAAGGCAAAACGTAAAAAATGCCTTTATAGCAATCTGCTTAGCAGCCCTTTTAATAACACTAACTGGTTGTACATTTTTTGAATATAACTGGGCACTTCTAGAGCGAGATTAATTATTTTTTCCACTTTTCCGTATATGTTCTCAAGTATATATTGCTTGATGCGAAAAAAAATAATATTTTGGATGCATAGCAGATGAAGGAATACTTTTCCAAAAAAATAGCATCATTGCTTTGGTGAGAGGTTTTTTTAAATATATATTTTTCCACTGTGGTCTTTTATTTTTAATCAGTTAGGATATTAATCCAATTTCAAGATTTTGAAAATACTAAATCCATGCATTTGAAATGTTATAGTTGTTACAGCTTGCAAGTTCCAGGTTGGTATTTGTGGGATTGCATAAAGAAAGGCATTACCCCCTACCTCCGGTGCGCTGCCTTATTCTTCCATTATCTGCTGGCAGTACCTCCACCTGAAGAACTTTCATCCAGTAAGTACTTGAGTAGGCTACCTCGTTAATTCTGAGGTGGAGCCAAGTTCAAATTGTTCAGGAAATAAAATGTGTTATTAAATATGGGTAAATTTTAAATGTCAATTCACATCCATCCCATTTTCAATTTCAAGCAGTACTCTCCATTGAAAACCCTCTTCTTAAAATATTGTTCTTTGCTGTTTTCTGGTAACTGCAATTATCATGAATATAAAAAGGGGGCAATATAATGCTGATTATTAAGATTTAAAAAAAAAAATTTGCCCCAAAAGATGACACATTGAATTATAGAAGCTCAGTGCTTTGTGCATTCACAGCCTTTACAGAAATGATCAGCATGGCAATTGGTTGTTATATAAGAAGTCTCTTGTTTTTCCCGAGTGTAAGAAAGCTATTACAGCTTGAATTATTAAAGTTACAGTCACCAAGAAAATAAACCAGCAGCTCTGCTCTTCTGTAAGAAGAACCTTCATGAATTCCTTATGTGCAGACTATTGTCTCATTCTGGTTATTTACAATATTTTTTATACTGATTCAATTGATGGACTGCATAGACTGCAGTTTTTGAATAGAGAAAGCTTTTATCCGAGTTGGTGCAATTAATATCTAATTATTATATTTAATATCTAAAATTATTATTTTAACAGATTCAGAGGAAGATCAGTTCAAGGCACTTTGTGATTATCTGTCTCTACCTACCAATCTATTCATGCTTTTCCAAGAATATTGGAATATTGTGGAGCCCTTACTTCAAAGGTATTCTATATTGATGCAAAACAACAGCTAATATGCTATAGCCAAACAAATAAGCTATATTATTAACAGATACACAATATGCTAAGATAATATATGAGATCCCACAGTCCGGTGAACCATACACTACTCATTTTAGTCATGTCTAGTATATTATGCTAACTTAGACTATGTATATGTGTTAGAGAGCAGTCTGCCAGTAGAGAACAGCCATGACCTAAATATAAGTAGATTAAAAAGTTGGGGATTTATTTAATCATATTTAATAATAATTAAATATAAAACAATTCTAAATAATTTTATGCATAATAACTGCTTATCTGTGATTTGGATTTGAGGAAGGCTCTGCTTTAACCTAGACTTAGGAAAGCACTTTCAGGTTGCTGTTGGGATCCTTTTTGGGAAAAATAGTTTACTCAGCCAGCTGTTGAGACTGCCGCATTTGTTTAGAAAAATCAAAAGTTAGCATATATAAAAGTGCGAAATGATGACTAGGAAGAGCCAATCCTCAGCCTTGCTGTAAGCATAGGAATTTCTCTTGGAGGCAGGAATGAAAACAGCTTGAATTAATTCCAAGGTGAGACGTAAGAACAAAAAGATTAGAGGGATGTTGCATGCAGAAGCTGATTTCAAGAACTAATAATGGAAAGGCCTGATCTGCTGTGTGCTAGGGCTCTCTGCTCCCAGGTTTCCTCAGCATCTTGTGATTCGTGCACTTACCTGTTCAAATATAAGTGCCTGAAATGTGTTTGTCAAGGTTCTTGTGTAGATATCTAGAGATTCAGCAATGTGGTATGCCTGTTAAAAGCAAATGCACTTTTGGCTATGTCAGTAAAAAGCAGTAATTCCATTCTATATTGAGTGGTTCAGTTCTGAGCAAGATATTTTTAAAGAGATTCTGAAAAATTGTGGCAAATACAAAGAAAAGCTGTGAGGTTGATCAGATGCTTAAGAGAAGAGCTTGAGAGAAGTGGATAGGCTTACCTTGATAAAAGATACGGAGGAGAGAAATGATAGCAATTTCAATTACTTCAGTGTGGCTGTCACACTGATTAAGACTAAAACCTTGTCCTTGTGGCCTCAAAGTGCAGTCTGCAGAATAATTTTGTTATGTAAAATAAGACAGATTCCAGCTGAGTGTTAGGAAAAGCTTTTCAATTGGATAGAGCAATTCAATATTGAACCAGTGATCAAGAGACATGCTAAGTTCCCTTTTGCTGGATTTGTTCAAGGAACAGCTGGGCAGCCATCTTTTGGGATGGTTTAATAGATTCCCACCTGAATAGGAAATTAAGCTCAGGGGCCTGAACATTTCTTTCCCCTTGTTTTTGCCACTGACAAGACTGATAGAAAGTTTTTCAAACAGATGGTGTTCTGATCCTGCTGTGCTTTGCTTCTTGGAAGGAAAAAGTTTTGCAATAAGGTAAGTTTCATTTTTCTGGCTCAACTTTTACACATGTTTCTCAATCTTGGCACTTTGAAGATCTGTGGATTTCATACTGGCTGGGGAATTCTGGGAGTTGAAGCCCACACATCTTCAAGTTGTAAAGGTTGAAAAACACTGCTCTAGCAGGTGATGTTTTGATACCTCTTTGAATCCTGGCTTAGAGTAATTATTTTTGTTTGAACAACTAGATATCCAAGGGAAAGAAATAAATTGATAGAGCTTCCAGAAGACTACAGCTGCCTTTTGAACCAAGGATCTCAATTTAGGTGAGAAATCTGCTGACTAGAAACACTTTTTATTTCATTGAACTGAATTAAGGATATCTAAAGAATCAATCTTTATGCAGGCAACTTCATTATTTTTCTCCTTGCTATCCATTTAAGGATAAGGAGCTTTGTTTTCATGCTGGCAACTAACCCAAACCCAATTTATCATGATGGAAAGCTTTCCAACAGGAAAACTTTCAAAAAGTGGGGATGGAATTATGCCTCCTTGAAGCTTTTCTGCACTAGTCTGCTAGATCTAAACGGTGCCCTTGTGTCCTGTCCTAGGCTAACTGGAAAGTTATGTGGAGGCATTTTTATCAGTCTGGTGAGGAACTTTCTTGTGTCACTCAACATTGGCAACTTGGCCTGCATGCAAGGCACATTTTCACATTTACTGAATAAAGACTAATGCCCATTGTAACCTTTTCTACAAACAAGCATTTTTAGGGGTGTGGATGTTGATTGGAAATGGTTTTGCCACCTTTGCATCTGAATAGACAAAAAGAAAATGCATTGTCTTTCAATAACAAAATGGATAGCAGTTATTCCTGAATGGAGGTCTCACTTCACTGGATGTCAAATGTCAACTATGAAATTATTATCATCCTTATCTTTCAAACTATAATCGTATACATATTTATCTCATAGTAAAGTGTAACTTATTGTATGTATAGAACTGGCCACCCTATTCCGATGGTACTCTGAGTGTAATATTGCAAAAAAAGTTATAAAGATGCTTATGTGATATGTTTTTTTAATTATATAAAATCCACTATTTGGAAAATAATATTGCCCTTGAAGTTTAGTAAATAGTATTGGTTAAGAAGATAGCACCTAATACCAATGTTTTTATATTCAAAATGCATAAGCTGCTTTGCAAATTTAACCAGAAGTATTTCACTACTATATCTGTTATTTAGCTGTTATTACTGCTATCCAATTTAAATCATATTTTATAGATTGAAAAGACCATTTCTTAAGGCTTCAACTGATTTTTAATTTGAAATTATGACTATGTCCAGTCATAATGTCAAATCACAGATTATGTTTTACATCAGGATTGTTAAACTGGTGGCCCATGGGCATCATGCGCAGGCTACGCCCAGCCCTGCTCCACAAAGGGAAAAAGCATTGTGATACATCATGTGATGCAATCAAAGTTGACATCCGTGCCTTGCATGAAAAATTCTGCACCATAGTTTGAGTTTAGAGTCAATGCACAATTTATGACCAACATTTTCTTCCTATTTTGACAAGTTTCAGCTTTATAAATGGGAGAAGGGCATTTCTACCTTGGTCTTTTAGCTGTCTTGAGATAGAAGTATCACTACCTAGATGTGCAAATGTCTCTCTAAATCAAGGAGAGATTTGGGGTTTTGCTTTGTTTTTATATCTGTGAATCAGACATAATAGGAAACAAATCAACATATGATAAGCTAAATTTTCAATCCAGTTTTAGATTGAATCTTCAGATTCTAATCTGCCAGTTCCAGATTTCTTTGTGAACACTCTAACATTCGAATATTAAAGCAAACAGCAATTTCACACGTCTAAAACTCTCCCAAGTGTCTTAGATATAAGGCTGTATTAATACAAAACTGTTTCAAACTAGCTAGTTTCATTCTCCATTGTAGGTGATTTCTATTTGCAGTGAAATATAACAATGCCAAAAAATACATTTTATTATCTACTTTCTAATTGTCTCGTTGTACAAATATTAGCAATGAATTGGTGTTTATTGATGATTTGCACTATATGAGAGCACCTTTCAAAGTAGCCACTTTGGTTCCAAATCTCTTTGTCTAATTAACCTTACCTTTCCAGGTGCCCTCGATCTTCCGATGATGAAACCAAACATCCTGTCCTATGTTTGTTTTGTGGGGCTATGTTGTGTTCTCAAAACACTTGCTGTCAGATGCTAGTAAATGGAGAAGAGCTGGGGGCTTGCAATTCACATGCAATTTCCTGTGGTGCTGGAGTTTGCATTTTTCTCAAGTAAGTGACAGCTGAAAATAAAGCTAATCTAAAGTAATTGGGGCATGGCAATGGATTCCCAATATTGTGCAGGCCAGATATATTGGAGAATAGCACCCAGCCTCAAGGAAGGAAGTGGGTAAAAATAATTGTTCTGCTTTTTTTTTTTATTCGTGGAGGGATAAGTGGCCAGTTTGGATGGATTGTAGTACAGTTAACAAAGACCGGAATGATTCCTGAAATTGGATTGTGTCTTCACTAAGAAGGAATCTTAGAGCAATGTTTCTCAACCTTAGCAACTTTCTGATATGCCCAAGCTGGCTGAGGAATTCTGGGAGTTGAAGTCCAGACATTTGAAAGTTGCTAAGGTTGAGAAACACTGCTTTATAGTATTCAGAGAAGATACTAGTGTTTATCTGCGGGTGGGCGGGATTGCCAATGTCTTAACAAAACTGTGGTCCTTGGGAATAGTGGAACAGGTGGCTATGCTAGCTGGCAGAGAAAAATAAGTTGGAAAATTGTCCGTGGACTTTCTTTAGATGCGATCTTTGTTTGCACATTCTTAATATTTTGTACTAAGCCTGCCAGGAAATTTCGGTTAGCTTTCAGATTTTTTCAAAAAATATTTTCCTATTTTCTCCTTAAGAATCAGAGACTGCAGGGTTCTGCTGATCGGTGGCAAAAATAGAGGTTCTTTCTATCCTACACCTTATCTAGATGAATATGGAGAAACCGATCCAAATCTGATGTAAGTTGCTGTTTTCTTTTTATTTTGTAAGAAGCTGTATCTCCATTGGATGCTAGTTTTTTTCTTCATATTTTTATTTAGATTAATTCTTACTGTGTCCTAAAAGTGTCGGTAACATGTCACTTAATTTGCTGAGCAGTAGAAACTTTTTTGCTAGTGAAAATTTGAGGTTAGACTTGTGCTTGACGCTGCTGCTCCCAAATATTTTTCTGTGAATTAACTAGCAGTGGAACCAATTATCCAGCAAGTTGATGGGTTTTTCCTGAGCCAAAAGGGACTGATAAACAGCCATCTGTCAGAGATTTTTAACTGGTTGAATTAGTTGGCCTGAATGGTCCCTTCCACATCTATATTCCTTCATGATGGGAGATATATCTGAGCAGATAAAATAAAATGCTGCTAAATATTATTTTTTAAACCTCAATAATTGTATTTTTATTTCTCTTTGAAGAAGAGGCAATCCTCTGCACCTGTCTCACGAACGATACCGGAAGCTCCATTTGTTGTGGCGACAACACTGCATCATAGAAGAAATTGCTCGAAGCCAGGAAACTAATCACGTCTTTTTGGGATTTAATTGGCACCTGCTCTGAGTTTCAACTTCTTTGAGACTAAATTGCCAACACCTCACCTGTAAAACATCACACAAAGAATATGAAGAATCTTAGTTTAAGGAAAATAACTAACCCACATCTGCTTACTGAAACTTGTGGGCTTGAATTTGGTTAGAAAAAACGATGCATGCATACAACTTCCCAAATATGAATGCTGAAAGATCAAAAGCAGAACTGTCTGGATCATCAGTAAGCTGACCTTGTCCCTTAACCAAATTAAAAACAATCAACAGTATTTTCATTCTTTTGCAGCAGCAGTTCTAAACACATACATAGTTTCAGTGCATCTGGATATGAGAACAAAGTGATTTAATCTCCTCTTATCACATTAGTTGCTTCTGTTTTCTCTTTTAGTATAGCAGCTCTCAAAATAAGTGTAATCTGTAACTGGCTTTGTCCCTGGCTTATCATTGGGAGCAGCATTATAACAACCTAAGGGTGAAGCACTACACAAAGTATAATGGCAAAGTAATGGAAAGGAAGTTAAGGTTTATTGCGAACCCTTTCAGAATGAGAATGTGTTAGTGCAGGTTAATTTGTTAATTCTGAGCTCTTCCAGTTAGCTTCAACTTATATCAAAAATTAAATGCTTTGTTCTTGGTCTATCCCAAAATGGGAAGGAACTGCACTGCAGGAAAACAAGAATGAAAAAAAATCCATTTCTTATTGCAAGTAGTCTTTATTTGTATTGCCCAACAAATTTCAGACTAAATTAGTTCTTAAGAGGGATTGAAAATCTATATTATACATTATAATTGAACAAAAATAATGAATACATTATTCAGAAGGTACCCTCATAACCTCATATCTACCACACATAGTCTAATAACATTTTTATACTGTACACAACAAGCATAACAATATTTCAGATCATTATATTTGTAAAATAGTAAGGTTATTCATAAAATAATTCACAAAACAAAATCCATGCTAAAAGGAATCCTTAATATATGTACCAAATGTTATATTGTAATGTAAATTTAAACATTACCTACTTTCTTCTTTTAAAAATATAATAAAAAATAAAAGGAGAGGGTTTTTTCTGTTTGTGCCTGTAATGCAAACTCAGATTTTTCTCACTGCCAGATAAAAAGATACCTACTGTCGACTTTCTGTCTAATGTTAATCTAAGTAATAAAAACATTAAATTAGTTCATAGGAACTTAAGGAATAGTAAAAGAAAATGGAATATCTCTATAAGGCCACCTAACTCAATATGGACTCTGGCTGGCATACACATTTTGGATATGAAGTATGCCTGTTCTGTAGGAACTTGCAGGATGGAAGAGAAACTGCCCCTTAAAGAAAAAAGCCAAGAAAAGGGAGAGACCACATCAAGGCCTCAGTTATAGTATCTCTTCTCTGCCTCAGAGTTTCAACTTGTTATGACCCATTAACTACTGTGACTATAAGAATCCCATGCTACAAAAAGCAACCCAGATTTAAAAAATTTCTCCAGTAAATTTATACTCATTTCTCACGCTCAGACTTATTTCCCAAGGCCTGACAGAACACAACAGAGACGTAGTTCAGATGACAGTATTTTCAGTGCCGTTCACACATGGGACTGTGAAATATTGGGAAAAAACACTAAGTGAGGCAAATCAACGCATGTAAATCAGATGCTGGATTTTGCATGTGCTGAAAGCTAGGTTTTCAATGGCCAAGTGATCCTCTTGGTTCAGGCAGGGATTGTAATCCCTAATTACTTTTTTTCATTTTTCAATAATATGGCCCTTGAGTGTAATGGATAATTTCCATGCATAACCAGATTAAAAAGTATTATTCTTACAATTGCATCCCATATATAGAGAAAAATAATACTAGAAATCTTCATTAAATTATTTCTGTTACCAAAACAGATGCTGCTGCATCTTTTATACTTGCCTTGCTAATGTCATCAGTGACTTTTGATTTAATAATTGGAACAAGAATTGCAGTTTGAATGTTTTTGTCTCTCTAAAAAATAAATCTCTGGGCCTGATGACCCCTTTAGTGGAAAGCTAAGAGTAGGGCTAAACTACATGCCTTTTAAATTACCATCAGGGTTTAGTTTGTTTTTGTTTTAATATTTTTATGCCAACTTTTATCCCATATATAACTCAAGCCAATTAACATAACTAATGTTCTAAGGATAAATACTTTAATTTTACAAAGAGTACTTAGGTAAATTTCTTACTAAGTATAGTTAACTTGATTCTGAATATATTCTTCTTAAACAAAATGTTCAAATGAATCATCTATATTTACAAATTTCCCACAACTTTAGGCAACAGATGGCCAAAAAGAAATTGGCAATGAGTTATAGATTTCCTTCTTCCCACCCCTGGACTAGATGCTCATAGTAGTGCAAGTGTTATAAGATAACCAATAGTAATTCATCTGATGTTATTCTTTATACTTGATATCCCAGATATTCACTTATACTGAAAATTTACATAAGAAGAGTTACCATGTTTATAGACATTATTTCAAACACTGTGCTCAAAATTGTTTTGGTTAGACCTCTCTAATAATGATGGTCTTTCAAGAGTGGTAACCACCTCAACAATCACCATTCCCTTCACTGTTAAGATTATTTCCAGAGTGCCAAGTGCTGCTTTGTACTCTTTTTATTCTGTTATTAGTCCAACACAGATGGGATTCTACAGGTTTGCACTATTCGCTAGAACCGGTTGTTAGAAGAAATTACTGGCCTAATCCTGTAAGGAAGGCAGGAAGGAAACATTCTGGTGTTGCTTACAGAAACTGCCTCTCCATTAACCCCTTTTACATTTTTGGCAGGCTTAGACTTCCTGTCTCTGGAACTTCTCTGGAGTTTTTTCCCCCTTCTTTGCTGGTACTTTGCTTGTGTGGAGTGACCATTCAAAGTTACAATGGCACTGAAAAAAGTGACTTATAACCATTTTTCACACTTACAATTATTGCAGCATCCCCACAGTCACGAGAGGCCAGACGAGGAGATGCGTGCCTCGATGTGAGTGATGTGGAGTTGGCTATGCCCAGCCAGTCACATTACCACCAAGCCACGCCCACCAACTAAGGCACGCCCACAGAACTGGTGGTTAAAAACACTGAATCCCACCCCTGGTCCAACACCATCTCTTTAAGGATTGAGAGTCAAAATGAATTTCTAAGGTGGGGAGGAACAAAAGCAAGCAAGCAAACTGATGTATGACACAGCAAGGGCATAGCACAACATACAAACTGACTGCCTCTTTCTGCTTTGCTAGGTTGGCAGCCATATTACTTGTACATTGTGATGCAGTTGCCAAGTCTTTAGTATTATATTCAATTAAGCTGCAGGGATATATTTGGGAGGAGCATTTTCTGAATTGTGGTTTGCAGTGCAAACATTCATATTAGAATTATCCAAAACACTGGATATTTGGTTCCCGTTGCCAAGATGTTTAATTTTGTTGATGTTCCACATGGCAGTTTCCACAAAACTGTTTTCAAATAACCAGCCATCAGAATCACAGAGTGGATCCGCCTGTAGAAGAAGGTTCCTCATTGATGTTTGAAGATAACGAACTCCAAGGAGGACCAGTAGCTGAAGAAAAAATAATTCAAATGAGCGGAAAATTAAGAGAGTTGCGATTCCACTAATTATAGTGCACCACAACACAGAATTTAAGAGTTTGGTGGGGATGACCACCATGTGCTTGAATTTTAAAAATTTCTCCTTTGATTTTGGACCAGTTAATTTATTTGATGTGAAAAGCTTTAGCTGGCACTTAAATTGAGACACTTTTGATTTTTAAAGATTTGGTTTTTAAAAATTGCATGAATGTAACATGAAAAAAGCCTCGCTGTTTCTAGAAGGCAAACCTAAAGATTGAAGGGGAGGTTTTTCTCCACATGAAAACATGAAGAGTCTTAAGTCCTATCTTCTAACCAGAAGGATTCGGGCTAACCCTTTCCTTCTGAATCCATCTTTCACCAACCTTAATGGTATTGAGAGATGTAACATACCATTCTTTCTTCCTGATTCATTCTGCTTGGGCACTCTCTTGTTCTTTCTGTACACAAAACCATTTCACTGATGGGTTGTTGTTTAATCTGAGAAATACTGTAATTCTTAACACTTTTGGCTACAGCCTCCCAGTGTCGCTAAATAATATTTACTGAATATATGCACTAGAGGCCATTTAAGACGTTCATAGTGCACCCTTTAAATCACATTAGCAGTGGTGCTGCCAGGATTGAGCTTGTACATAAACATTAGCTTGGCCCTGGAAGGGAGGAGTGAGTGAGAAACTCAAGATTACCTCACCTTAATTACCTGCTGTGAGAAAAGGCTGAAAAGGGAATCAATGTCGAGCTTTTAAGAGAACCAAGGCTTCACAGTTTAACCCTGAGATACATACATACACATCTCTTCTATTGGAATCACTTGCTTTTGGTTGTATTGGGTCTAAAAACATTTATTAATCACAGCCTGCAATTTTTCCTTTAAACTATGGAATAATTGATGATGGAAACTATAAAAAGGCAGAAACATTATGCTCCTAATTCTATTTTATTCTGTTTTCTAATTTTTTCAGATTAGCAGTTCAGAGAAGAGTTCCAAATATCCTTGAGAAGCCACTATAAATAGAATATTTTCATCCGAACTATCTTTTTTTTTTCACTTGCTCAGATCATTAGGTTCCATTGAATAATAATTTTGTTATTTGGATTTCATAGCACATAATAAAAACTGTTCCATACCATTTCTGATGCTGGGAACAGACCTGATATGTAAGCTTTCTTCCCAGATGCCAGTTTGCTTTTCCAATCATTTAATTTAGAGCTTGACTGGAGTCTCTGTATCATAAACATATACATTCGTATGGAAAGCAAGATTCAAACAATATCTTTAGTAGGATGGGAGAGGGGGAAAGGGTTCCTGCTTTAATTCTATTTTTCTTTTAATTGCAAATTATCGGTACTCTTGAGAAGATTGCATGCATTCAGCAATATTTTTAGTGGTATATCGTATTCACCAATCATTCACTCCATAGTAAGCTGTTGCATCTTTTGTACCTTTATGAAAGGAACACTTCAGTAAATGCAGTTTTACCTCAAACACCCAAATGACAAATGTGGTGATGCCGATGGATCTCATGATGTCAGTGTAATAATCCAGAAGGGCTTCCCTGCATCCTTTCATCCAGATATTAAGTTCTTCTGTCATAAAATCATAACTGTAGTGAGCAGTGTTGTTTGTGAGCTGGTACTGGATACAGGGCCGGGGCGAGTTAGGATTGCAACAACTGAAGGGGACTCCATCCACCAAGAATTTCCCATCAATATTACTTTTTAGGCGGCTGGAATAAGATGGGGTGGGGAAGAGAGATGTGTAAGAAAGGCTAATAATTCAAACACGAGGATTAAAATTTAGTGGTTCACTGCATTTTGTTGGAAGGAAAAGTTCTGGTTGCTCTCTAGTGTTCCCTGAATTAACCACTTAGATTTTGTATGAGTTCACTAAGTAATCCAAATCAACCTTCCCTGCAGAAATGCATAAAGGCATGTTCTGTTTTCTAGAGATGCCATCCTTTGATGGTAGACTTGAACTCAAGTATTTACCCGATGGTTATAATTTTGCCCAAAGTGATGGCTGGCAAAGCAGGAAAGATTTTTCCCCTGATGTGGCAGAGGAATCAAATGCAAACAACATTCAGGAAGAAGGAATCAATTGATAAAGAGAGGTAGATATGAAATCAGGTGGATTGTCTCCTAGCAGATCTCAAGAGATGCTGTCAGGTAATACCTATGTTCTGTTTAGGACAAAGGCTCACTCTTCCCCTTGGGCATATATTCCTAATTAGTATCATAAAACAGCATGTATAGAAGAGTACAATTGCTGAAAATTGGCAGCACATTTTCCTGCCATTTTCAATTGGGAAACACTCAGAAATGTCAATAGATTACAACTGCAGTGCAATTCCTAAACTCGGTTGAATGTACTTTTTAAAAAACAAAATCTTTTTAAAAAAACCTCACCACTTGACCTCTCCCATTGGAATCTCCCAAAATAGCTAATTGTCAACTATTTCCAGAACAGGCTGCTTAAAGTTGTAGATTTTACTTTGTTATAGAACTTTGAAGGAAAAAATGCTTTTATGCTAAAATTAATTGCTAAATTATTAAATGTGATATTTAGAAAAGACAGCTTTTATCATTCCACTTTTATTCTGATTTGGAAGACATTCTAGAGATCATCTAACTTAGTTAAGAGAATTCTGTGCCCAGAATTAGGCTACCCAAATGTATATGGCTCCCAAAGAGTTGAAGGGACTTTGGAGGCCATCTAGCCCAACACCTTACTTGAGCAGGAGAGTCTATTCCAAATATTAGCCTTTACCTAGGATCAAACTCATAGCCTCCTGATTGTGATGCAAGAACTCCACCTCTAGGCCACCAGAGCTGGCTTATAGATAAATCTGCAGGATTCATTTTTACATGAAGGTAATCCGCAGGGCCCTTCCTAAGTTACTGAATTTTCATTTTTAATATGATAGAAAGGGTAAACTGTTAAATACATGGTAGGTAATCATACAAAATATATTTATTTACTTTAAATTAAATTTAGTATTGTCCTGGCCCTGTCTTTGGAGCACTGCTATCCAGCTTACTGTACAAAAATCAAGAGCAGCTCTTGATGTGAGAATGTTCTGCATCCATAATGCAATCCAATATTTTGCTCAATTTTGAATTTTCAGTGTGGGATATATCTACAGATTACTCAATACTTCAGAAGTATGGAATGGACTGAGGTCTATTACTGAACAGTTTGCCATGTTTCAGAAACCTGGCCTCTCAGATGTTTCGTCTAATGTTAAAGCTGAATTGGTTTCTTGCCATTTTCACTTACTGGCCTAGTTCTTTCCCTCTTGAACAAATGAGAAATCGGCTCCATATTTGAGATGACATCTTTAGTTATTTGACAGTACTGTATAGATTTTCTCTCTGTAACTTTTCTCAAGCAAAACACATACCTTTCAGGCTCCCCCTCATCTAGTTCAGGGGTCTCCAACCCCAGGTTGTGGCCCACTACCGGGCTGTGGCCTATTTGGAACCGGGCCATTTGAGCAGTGGCCCGGTTCCAAATGCGCGTGTGTTAGCCCATTGCTTGCTCAACCTGGTTGCCCTCCCCAACCTAGCTGGGCCGCCAAGCCGCAAAAGTTGTGGACTGCTGATCTAGTCAGTCTCTGTGATGACCCAGAGTATAACACAAATGTAACAAAATCCAAAACGTAAATAAATGTCCTTTAATGCCTCCAACTTAGCCCCACTGTTCAATAATTCTCAGTTGGAGGTAAAACGTACTCAAAAATAGTCTTCAAAAGAAAGCAATAAAGTCCGAATTTAATGAGCAGATAGAAGTCAAAATAAAAACCAAACAAACTACAATGATGAAATTTCCACAACGGAACAGGATTAGTATTTACCAAATTCAAGGAGATAACAAGGCATGGTCTGTTGGAAAGATGCCAACCAAGATAACCTCAAACCAAAATAAAACATGCTTTGTCTCCAGCGTTTGCCAGAATGCAGGTCCAAACTCTTATGCAGTTCTCACACCTGCAGCCCATGAAGAGGATCAAGGCTCTCTCCTCCCGAGTAGACCATGTCTTTCCCTTATCCTCTCCTCCCTGCGTGCCTTAGGATGGATAGGGATGGGCCTGGGTCCTCCTCTGACTGCTCAGCTGGCTTCTGCCCTTCCCCAGCCTCCTCCACAACCTCTGGAGCCACACTTCCACTCCCTGTCAGCTGTTCCTCCTCTCCCTCAGAGTCAGTCTCCACCAGGGGCATCACAGTCTCCTTGGTCATTCTGAAGCCTAGGTTCAAGTTCATTTCATGAGAGGACATTAATACTTACTCTAGAACATCCTCTGAAGTCATATCCAGATAACGAGGTGATACCCACTGAATTTCAAACCAATCTCTAAAATCATTGTTTCCACAGCACTGGAATCTGATCTGCAAAGTGTCTATAGTTCTCTTCAAAAAGCATCTTCCAGGAATGTCTGTATCTTTATAGAATTTAATAGCATTTCTCAATCCCAGATATAGAGATTCTTCTAATTCATTTCTTGTAGTATAGCACATAATAGCACCCACAAAAATGCAGAAGGTAAAACAGAGAGTGCATACAATATAAGGGAACATGATCAGCTTCCAGCGGTTAAATTTATTGGCATCCGTGCAGTCATAACATATTTTACCTCCAAAAAAGTTGATCATGCAAACTATGGCTCCAATAGAAATTAAAGTATTTGGAACAGAGTTAATATCCCATTTTGCTATCACTTCCTTGCGTTTTCTTATTTCGATCTTTAAGAAGAGTCCAAGACTGAACACAACTGTACCAGATATCACAGAAAACCAGTTGAGAATCCATAGGATTTGAGCCAGCTTGTCTCGCTTGATTTTGGTGAATTTTACTTTAAGAACGGCCATGGTCACTACAGAATTAAGAGAAGAAGCTTTGTTCAGGAAAATCTTGTAATCAGATTATCAAAGTGTGTTCAGAGTATCAAAGTCATATCACAGAAGCCTATGAAACAGAAAAAAAGGACAGATTATTGTCTTTTCTCCATGTACGTTTATGTAAAATATACGAATCTGAGGCTGTTCATTATATGGAGGTAACCCTCACTCAATTTAATGAAAGCATACTCCCACGTTAGTATTTAGTTACTTAATCTGTTCCACTGATTCCAAATAGATTGACCAATGACTAATTTTAGAAGACTTGGAACCCTGATGTACAATGATGGTGTACATTATATTTAAAGGGTAATTTAGTGATGTAGTTAAATTGAAATTTCCATTTGGTGTTTATACCAGGTCAAGTTAGCCCAGCCTGATCTAATCTTTTCCACATTTAAGAGGCAATTAGACTAAAATACATATTACATAAAATCATGCTTAAAAGTGCAATCCAACTTTACAGCTGTTGATGCCTGGGGAGGTAGGGTTAGTGTTGCATACCTTCTGACTTTCTGTTAGTTGCTATATTAAGACAGCTGCTGGGAGATGGGGGGAGGAAGAGGAGGGAAAAAGCTCAGGACAGCAACCCCTACTGCTCCAAGACAGATGGAAAGTGATTGCTTTAAAACAAAACAGATATCATGTACATTAAATCAAAGTCAAAACATTGTACAAGATTTATTTCCTTTCCAGAATAAATTAAGCATCCTTCAGATTTTATATGGGGATCCACAAATGATACCCAAATAAATGATCCAAATTCTGGATTTAAAAAAATCAGTATACTTTGCATTTTCAGGTATTCCTGTCATCTCACTGTGTTTTCATATAAATACTTTAGCTGAATTTAGAAAGATGAAGTTGCACAGAGTTCAGATAGTAATGAATCACCATGCAGTGCTTAATAGTGTTTCTGTAGCAATTTGATTTCTTTAAATGCCCATGATCACAAATATTCAGTGATAGTTATTGCTTTTGTACATCTGTGCAAAAAAAAAAAAAAAATTATGGGCATGTTCATGTAGCCATTAGAAGATTAGCTCAACTTGAGGCATTGCTTATATACATGCATTCATACATATATACATATGTATTCATACACTCATATAAACCCATACCCATACATATTCATGCACCCACACACAAATGCACATGCACCTAGAGATATGCTGATTGTTTCTAGAACAACTTAACAGGAGGACGGGTATGGGTGGACTACATAGTAAGTGGTCCTTTATGTAATTTGGTCATGAGCTCTTCCTTAATACCCAGGAGTGTATTACATGCAGGGGTGGGATTCAGCTGGTTCAGGTGAACCGGATGTTAAATTTACATCTGGTTCGCCAAACCGGTAGTTGAACTGACTGGCTGACCCTGCCCAGCCCACCCAGCCCCTCCCAGGAGTCTCCTCACTGCCCATTTTGGATGCAGGTAAGTTCAGGGTCCGCCCAGAGGCTCTGGAAAGGTGAAAAATGGGCCTTCTGGAAGTTCAGAAACAAGCCTGTTTCTCACTTCCAGAGGGCCTCCAGACCCTCTGGAAGATTTTCATCCTTCCAGAGGCTCGAGGGAAGCTCCGTACCCTCGGGAAGGTGAGAAATGGCCCTCCCAGAAGTTTCGGTAGGCCACACCCATCATGGCCACGCCTACCCAGCAACTGGGCAGCGATTTTTGAATCCCACCTCTGATTACATGCAGTGCTTCTATGCAAAAAGGTTGTAAGCTGATGAGTGAGCCAATGAAATATGAATAATAGGGGGCGGAGCTGATATCACGATGATAAGACATGCAATCTCGGAGGTCTGAGATCGCTGCCGATATCTTTGCTCCTGAATGGTCCAAATGGATTTAAACCATCCCGAAGAGATGGTGAATGTAAAGAGTGCATCCTGTCAATCCCAGGGACACTGCAAAGTCCCTGGTAGATCCAGGAGAAGTTCTTTTTGCCAGCGGCAAAGAGGCAGCCATTAAAGCTGCTGAAGTTGGAACAGCTCCGAAACGAAAGAGAATGGAAAGAGAAAGTGTGCCGGTTTGGTGAGATTTGAAAGGACACCCTGGCTTCTGGTTTGAGTTTCTTCGGCGACAGACAGAAATCCGCGATCATGCGCAGTTTCGGTCTGGGCTCACCACCGGAGCGCCCCAAGCTGGCTGGTTTTGGGGCTAAGCCACCCCGTAGAGGTGGTGAAGAGTGGGGAGACTGCTAGCAGAGTTGAGGAGAACCACATCTCTCTTCCTCAGCTGGCCATTACTCCCTTTCCCAAAGGCAGTTGCAGCGGAGGTCAGAAATGGCCACCTCAAAGAAGAACTCAGCCAGAAAAGAATGTGCAGGAGGAAGATAAGAAGTGAAAGTTTTGGCTGACCGGGTTAAATTGCAAAAGCAACAACTAAGGTACCCTGAAATTTAAACTAAAAAAAAATAACATCGTTCCCAAAGAAGAGTCTGAAGCAGCAAAGGAAAGTGAAAGGGGAAAGGTTTGGTTTTTTTCTTCTTCTCTCCCTTTCCCTATACTGACAACTAAGAGACTTAAATAAGAAATCAGGAAAAAAAATCTGCTTTGACATCAACAGACAATTAAGCTGAAAATAAAACAAAATGTCAAAGGGATAATAAAGATTTCTGGACACTAAAAATTTTTTATAAGCAGGAAAGGAGAGACAAAGAATAAAATGGCAGGATCTGGAAAAAGGGAGGAGACTACCTGGAATTTAAAGGAATCTACAGTAAAACTTCAACAAGTCTTCTAAAATATACCTTTTAACTGAAACTTGGCAACTAAACAGTAGAACCCTAGGAAGAGAAAGTGAAAAAAAAACAAAAAGAAACAGCTTGCGTGTATTTGGATTACTTGGTGATCTTTGGATTCTTGGTTATTGCATTTGAATGACTAAAATTAATCGGGTGGTTGTTTAAAAATGTATACAATGGCAATACTTCTGGATGAATTGAAAATGGAACTTAAAAAGTACAAAGAAGATGCACAAGAAGGGAGGGGTTCTTTTGGCTTCGTTTTTCAATTCTTAGAAATGGAGATTTGGAACTATGAGAAACAACAAGAAACGTCTGCAAAACAAGAAGACTGGGACAAAGAAGAAGCCATCTTTAATGAACAAGTAATTCTATGTGGGGAAGAAAAAGGAAAGGGGGGAAAGAGAATGGAGAATTTAAGACTTAAAAAAACAACCAAAGAAAAGAAAAATAGTTCAAAAAATAAGTATAATATTGGAAAGCAACAGAAGAGGGGAATACAGAAGAGAGAAATAGAGGTAGAGAGACAAGGGGGTAAAAAGGGGAGAGAGAAGAAGAGAGGGAAGAAGGAAAGGAAAAGAAGTTACAAAGGACAGAAACAAGATATAGAGAAACAGGGCCTATTTAGAGATAATGGGTGAAAATTTAACTGAAAAAGGGATTCTGTAAAGGTACATAAGATTGTATTGTTATATTAGTAATAGACATAATTTTAGAAAATTGGAAACAATGTATGATTAAAATGAGGGATAAAATAGTTAGTGTAATCTAGTGAAATGTTTGTTAATAAAATAAAATAAATTAAATTAAATAAATGAGAAAATTGAATTAGGAAGGGACGGGAACATTTTAATTAGTTAATGTCTTATAAAATATAAGTGAAGGTGCGGGAATTAATTATGGAAAGCTTATAACTGTTCCCATAGAAGTATGATATTTAATTGAAAAGTAATGTTAAAGAAGTTAAGAGTTTAATGAATATTAACATTAATGATAGAATTGAATTGGAATGGAATGTGTTGTTTTAATTACATATATTTATAATCTTTTTTTTAAAGAATATAGTGTGCATTTTAAGAATGTACCAAGCAGAATCCGAATGGAACTTATGTATTATATTGACTGTTATGACTTTAAGGTATATGTTGAAGCCTAAATAAGTGTTAAATGGATAAACTTAAAAGATATAAAGGTGACATATTCCAATCAGGAACTACAGGAGAAACTTTGTTTAATGAGAAAAGATAATACGAAATTGAAACAGGACAGACAAAAAGTATAAATATAATGATCTGAATTGAGATGAGATAATTAAAATAAAATTGAGAAAATTAAAAGAAGGGAGAAGCTATGTAGAAAATGTAAAACAGTAATAAGATATGGAATAGAACATAAAAATGAGCATGAAATCGAATTTGTGTCTGTACGAAGAAATGTAATCCGGGATTACACTACTTTCAAAAAATATGTTTTATTTGTATTTTTTTTGTGTGAAAACTCAAATAAAATTTACAAAAAAAAGAAAAGAAAAGATTTGAAAGGACACCCTAAGGAAAAGAAAGAATCTCTAGTTTTGACAGAAGTTTTGACAGAAGTGATTAAGCGGCGATTTTAAACAGGAAGTCAAAGTAATATTTTTATTTTTATTTTTATTTTTTCTCATTGCTGGATTTTCTACACATGATTTTATATTTTGAAACAGGACTGGGTTGTTTTTTTTCCCACCTATCCTTTCTCTCCTTTTTGACTTTATAATATTCTAGGCTAGAAACTCCCTTCTAGTCATTTTTTCAAATATCTTTTTCCCTTTTTATTTAATTTTTATTATATCTTGTTTGGAAAAGGAGGGGGAAAGTGAAAGCAGAAGAAACTTTGTAACACTGCCAACTAGAGGCTTGGAAATATTGTGTCTCTTTTTTTTTCTTGACCAGACAAAGCTGAGAAAGAACTGAGACTTCTTTTCAGAATTTAAGTTGCAAGCATTCACAGATGATCTGGTTTTCATTTCAGAAGACCCACTAGAAACAGCATCAAAATTGATAGAAAAGATAGAGGTATATGGAAAGGTGGCTTGTTTGAAAATAAATAAAGATAAAACAAAGATCTTGACAAAGAATATGCTATCAAGACAAAAGGAAGAACTGGCGCATGTACTGAAAATTCAGGTCATGAATAAGATCAAGTACTTGGGGATACATTTGACAGCAAGATGTAGTACACTAAAAGAATAATTATATCAAACTTAAGCAGCAGATAGCGCTAGATTTGGCAAAATGGGAAAGTTTATAACTGTCATTAATAGGGAGAATATCAACAATCAAGATGAATATACTACCCAGAATTTTATATTTGTTCCAAACAATTCCAGTTAGGCTTGGAAAAGATTATTTTGAAGATTTAAATAAAATTGTGTTGAAATATATATGGCAAGGTAAGAAAGCGAGAATAAACTTAAAACTTTTGCAAGATGCCAGAATAAGAGGAGGATTTGGTTTGCCTAATTGGGAGTTGTATTACCAAGCTACAAATCTGATGTGGGTTAAGGAATGGATAACATTAAGAAATACTAGATTGTTGACATTAGAAGGACATGATCTGTTTTTGGGGTGGCATGCTTTTCTATGGTATAAAGGAACTAAAACACAGGGGTATTTTAGAAGACATTATATACGGGAGTCTCTGTGGTTAAACTGGGAGAAGACTAAAAGGCAATGTTATTTGAAAATTCCAGTCTGGCTATCGACTATTGAAGCATTTTCTTATCCTATAATATACAAAAAGGAACAAACAGTTAGATATGGTGAAATATTGAATGAAAAGGGTGAACTCAAATCTATGCAAAAATTAGAGGAACAAGGTATAAAGATGAATTGGTTTTCATATGCGCAAATACATTCAAGGTATGACAAAGATTCTAAAACAGAAGGTTTCTATGATAAACTGACTGACTTAGATAAGATTTTGACAGGTACTGCTTAAAAGGTGATTAAAAAATTGCATGGATATTTCTTAGAAATTAAACTAGAAGAAGAACAAGTTAAAGAAACTATGATTGCTTGGGGAAAGAATTTTGGATATGGGATTGATCTAGAGAAATGGCAAAAACTGTGGTCTCAAAATTATAAAATGACAATGTCAACAGCATATAAAGAAAATTTGTATAAGATGTTTTACAGGTGGCATTTCCCCCGACAAGAATAGCAAGAATGTTCAAGAACAAATCTGAAAAATGTTGGAAATGTCATCAGACACCTGGCTCATATTACCATATGTGGTGGACTTGTGCAGATGCTAAAAAATATTGGACTAAAATCCACACATGGTTGGAAAAAATGACAAAAAAACATATAGATTTGAAACCAGAGATATATTTATTGGGAATTTTACATGAAATATATAGTAAAGAATTGAAATACCTGATTGTAAATGTATTAACAGCAGCTAGGATTGCATTTGCCAAAAACTGGAAAAATGGAAAAATACCATTACAGGAGGAAATCATTAAGAAAATATTGGAATGTGCTGAAATGAGTAGATTTGAAATCAGAGAACAAGATGATAAATAATTTTATAAAATTTGGGATCTATTCTATCAATGGTTAGACAATAAAACATGGTAATGAAATATGTAGATTCTTAGAAAATAATAAATATATAAAGATGCATTCTTTTCTTATATCTACAAAATGATTGTAGGATAGATTTGAGATGATAATATGAACTGTCATAAAACAAATTAAATAAAATATGGATTATTTCGTAAAACATGAATGAATAAAAGTATAGTCAAATGATTAACAATGATATTTAATATTTGATTGAAAATATGAGAATATATGCAATGTAATTGTAATTGAAGACTACAAACAGGACAAATGTTGCAGAGCCTCTGTGGTTGTTTGTAAGTGTGAGCAACTGCTGTGATCCTGCAAGATTCATAGTTTTGGGACTTGTTCGCAAACGCTAGGGGGTGCTTATTGAGTAACTTCAAACATTCGCTAAGGGAATGCTCATAACCCAGGGATTACCTGTATCGTATGACTTTAAAAAGTGCTTTAAAATTCCATGACAAGCTACATGAATCAGTGTATAAACAGCAAGGAAAAGCTATATTTCTATCTTCCTACAGGTAATGCAAATGATTTTTTTTCCTTTTTTCAAAAGGCTATTTTTGCAATCTAATTGGGTACCTGACATTTAAAATTGGTTAGAAATTCTGGAAGCAACACTGTAAAAATGAGGGAACAAAGCTAGGAGTATCCCTGTTACACGGCTGTCTCCTAAATCAGCAACAAAATCAACTGCTATTACTGTATGTATTTTGAAGTGAAGGGGTAAGACAGACAATTAAAAATGAAACAAAACTCGTACTTCCTTTCTGTAAATAAATGTGTAGTTTTAATGTAGTATGCTATAGCTACCAGAATAATGGTGTATTGAGAGTTAATTGTTCTGATCTTTCAGTACATTTCCCCCATGTTATAAAGAAATGTATGGCAGTTTACAATGAGAGAGAGAGGATAACTGGGAGGTAAAACTATCTAAAAACAATGTCTTAATTACCAGGCAATAGTTGTTTCATGATGGCTTGCTGTTGTGGCAAGTTTTTAATACATTTAAAACAAGCTCCCTCTGCCCCATAGAACAGCCTTCTCCCAGAGATCCAGCAAACCCTCACTGTCCTTGTCATCCAGTAGGCCTTGAAGTAGGCCTCCTCCTACAAGCATTGGAAGAGCATGACGGTAACCCAGCGAGATGCACAATATGGGATGGGAGAGTGTTGTCCCAGGAGCCAGGTATTTTTATAGGGTTTTATAGAGTTTGCATTGATTCTGATTCTGATTAGCAGCTTTTGTTGTTTTTACTGTTTTGTGTGCTGCCCAAAGTTGTGGTTACATAAGGTAACTATGTAAGCTGTATAAAATAAATGAATAAGTAAGTCACATTAGTAAATGTTTACGGAAATTTATTTACTCCCAGAGCTCCTGAGAAAGCTTCTCGTCCTTTCCTCTGCTGGATCTAATTGAGTTAATGTTATTAATTCATTTACATGTACTGTGTAGAATTATTGACCAACTTCTCCAGTTTTGCCCTTAGTTAGTTTAAAAAGTTAGTTAGTTAGTTGGTTAGTTTTGTTAGTTTGCCCTTAGTTTAAAAAAAAAGAACTATTTTTTTTGACAAGGAAAAGTGGTAATCATTTGCAGCTTTAGAAAATTATGGAATTGTTTCATATTCCATATTCTATAAAGATCAGTCTTTGTTATTGGAATAACATTTCACTAATTTGATAATATGAAGGTAAAATAGTACTAAAGACTGCAAATGCACCACCTTAACAATTATTCTACAACGTGAGTACAAGCTGCTCACCTTTTGAAATTTGAATGTTTTTAATTAATGTGAAATATGACCTCAAGCCAAAAATATGAGATATAGTAATAATGAGTATAGTAAATGCAGATGTACATTATAGCAGAAAAAAGAACACTACAATAACTGGACTTTTTTTTTTAGAAAATATGCCAAGATGCATCAATGTAAGTATACATTTACATAAAATGAAATACTTATGCACTGCAAATTAATTGAGAATTAATGATAACATTATCATTTTAAGTGAGAAAAGTGCTACTACTAGTTAGGTTCATTCTAAGTTGTCCTCTTGTCTGTTGAAAATTGGTTTCAAAATTATTCCTTGATTCTTTCTCCTTCATTTCTTTAATAAAACATCAGTCATCCATCTTTGGCTATTAACTAAATATGTTGGATATTCCAGGAATTATTTTTCTAATATACCTAGAGAGCACTCTGCTGAAAACAGATATTTTAAGGCATAGTTTTTATCTTAGGGGGAAAATGAAATGGAATAAATAATTATTCTGGAAAAAAAGGGGATGACATTGTGAATTACCATGAGTTATCCCAGGAAGGCTGCTGGAGTGTACATGAAGGGAATGGCTTCAGTGAAAGCTTATTAAAATCACTCCTTTGCTTCACTGGCTTGGAGTTTTGGTTCTTATTTATTTATTCTTCCAATTTATACAGCTGCCGATCTCATATGAATCCGAGTGGCTTACAAACAATTTAAAATAATATAATACAGCAAAAAAAATACAATTAAAAAATAACATAAAAGCATATTTTAAAAAAATCTTAAAATGCATAAAACTCTTAGCTGAGGTTATCATAATGAGGCTGAAGAGAGGAATAAGCTGGTCTATTTTTTTAAGGCTACTACAATTTCACATTAAAGTATGATAAATTATTTGGAGAGTCAATTTTTCAATCTAAATATGGGCTCCCTATATGGGAAAGGGAGAAAAACAACTTTAAGCTAGAGGTAGACCATTGATATTGCTGCCTCATTTTAGAAGCTGTTTTGTGTCCAGGAGGCTCAAAGAAATATTGCAAAGGCATCATAAATTTATATTATTATTTGGTAACAATTTTAACCTCTCACTTAATGTAGCACGCTATTCCTAGGTGTTTTTTTTTATTACCCAGGCAAAATAAGTAAATGTAGTACTAATCCAGCATCTTAAAAAAATGCAGTTTTTAAGGATTATATGCTTATCATTTGGAACTTCAGTTCATAGTTGTGCATATAAATAGGAGAGTAGCACAAGTACAGTGCCTCACTTTAACCACTTTTTGTATTTTTTTTCTCAGCTATGACTGCCACTCTACACATAAGTCTTTCCCAATCTAATCTTCCCTTGGTTGGGAATAATTGGACTTGAAATCCAATATAACTGGAGAATATCAAATTGGGAAAGAATGGTATGCACATTTACTGAATAAACTCAGCAGAACATACTTTACAAATTATTCAGTTACAAGGTAACATATTAAGGTATCTTCTTTTCTTTGTATTATACTGTAGAGAGAGGGGTTTCCTTCTACTTTCTCCTCTTTTTTTAGAAAGAACCAGGAGCAATTAATATGAATAAAGCCACTAACCTTGTGAAGTCTTTGCCATATTCTCAGAGGTTGTGCTAGAAAGAAAATAGCACGCTTAACAAGTGCTGTCTCTCTGAATTTAATCTGAGGAGATTATAACTGTTCCTTGTCAGGATAGATGGAGAAAAGGGTTTCTGCAGATCAGGCTTGCTAGCTGCTTCTACATCCCTAATCATGCCTAAGATACTTATAGTAGGAGCCTTATGTCTGTTGTTTAAATCCTGCAAAGCATCCTACACTTAAAGTGTAATGGAAACTCCATATATGCCACGTCTACATTCAGAAATCCAACCTTTTATCTGCCTTTAAAGGGAAAGAGGCATCTTGTACAGATAGTCCTCAATTTACAACAACAATTGAGCCCCAAATTTTTGTTGCTAAGTGAGACCGATGAAGGGCTTTGTGTCTATTTGAAACATTAATTTAGGAACAATTCCCAACTGATGTTAATATTTTTAACAAGCCTTTTCTGTGTTTAACAAAGGGTACATTGGGTATCCATAATACATCATCTTTAATTCTCCCTTAGGAATTATAATCTATCCTTCAACAGAGCCTTCAGTAGCTCTTGCAAAAATCTAATACGCAAAAAGGAAACATTAATATTGTGGTGTTTTTTTGAATCTCATGTTTAAAAAAGTATTTTTGCCTAGTAGTCCAAACAAAAATGTTTCTGATCACTCCACAAATGGAACAATATACAGGCAGGACACCACTGGGAAATTTTTTCCTGAAAAATGTCACTCTAATTTCCAATGACGACCTAAAGGAGAACTTTGGAAGATGAGTACAGATTTAGCACATCCTCCTACTAACCTTGATGTATGTGAAGATACTATTCTGGGACAAGCATGCACAAAGGAATTAGCTTTCAGTCATTTACTTCATGAAATAAGAGATTTATAGGTTGCAGCATTATTTTTCAATATACCTGCTTCCTCTTTTTTTTTTTTTTTGCAAATAAATGAAGATAAAGCACTTTTGAAAGCAAACACATGTTCAGTTGCATATACTATACATTTAAGCAAGGGCAACAAATACATGCAAGCAAGCTTGCTAGCAAATTGGTCGAAGTGAACAGCAGCAATATCAGGTCATGGTCCTGATACATCCCAGGGAGTATGGAGCATTTGGAAGGTGGTCTGAGTTCAGAGTAGCAGTGTTTCAGGACACTAGGCCCATGAATATCTGCGCCTATCTGGGATGGTATCTGACATTCACAACAGTGCCACTGATGGATCAACTTAAATAGCAACTTAGATAAATATATTTTTTAAAAAATGAAGGTGAATTAAGAAAAACCTGAGCTTTATTCTGGAGAAAATGTGTTTTTTGACCCCATTCATTTTTGTTTCAGAGGTACAGTATTGTCCCATCCCATGACTGCACCCATGTTTGAGGATATGATGTGACTAACAGAGTCTCTACATGGGCAGAATTCAAGTTTACTTCATAAAGATCCACTGAAAGTAGTCAGGAGAAAGTATTTGTCAATGGCTCAGAGTTAACCTATTGGACTTTCAGCAAGAGAAGTATCAATTAAAGCTGAACAACTGGTTCATATTTATGATGGTTACTGTGTCCCAAGGCCACCTTTTGTGACCGTCTCACAAGCAAAGTCAATGGGGGAACCAGATTCACTTACTGTAACAACCGGGTTACGAAGTGCACTGATTCACTTAACAACTGTGGCAAGAAAAGTCATAAAATGGGACAAAACTCACTTAACAAATGTCTCACTTAACATCATTTTTGGGGGGTCAATTGTGGTTGTAAGTCGAGGACCAGCTGTGTACAGAATCCAGTAGAAATTTCACAAGCAAATTAAGACAGATGTAAATTGGTATTTCCATAAATATTAACTGTAAAATTTTAATGTTAAGTTCAACACAAATAAACTAAATCGAATCTCTATGTTTTGCACTATTCTACATTATTAGTGTACTGAATTTCATACTATTGATTGTTATTTTACCCTTGATTGGGTCTTTCAACAAAATCTTATAGCAAAAGGTATACATAAATCCATAATTGTTGCAATATGCATTAAACAGAATAAAAGTGTTAACATTTTATTGATATGCAAAAGTCTTTGAGTCAATATGCTATCAGTTTATATTTGAAAATAAATAGAATAATACTTCAAAATGGTGCTTTCTTTCAGAGTAACGACAGTTTATGATTTGACATCCAGTCCTTATTCTTTGTTCTGATGTCTAGCTCTACTAGCGAAGTGATATGTCTTAATAACAGTTTTCCAAAGCCAGAGCAGAAGATATAGTTGTGATAGGAAGCATGAAGCAATAACAAATAATTCCCCTGAGGCTTTCTGTTATTCAGCAATGCTTTTAGGTAAAATGCATTAGAATTCTGCCAGTGAAAAATAATCAGAACTGTTATATAGATCCTGCACTTTCAAATGGTATGAAGAAAATACATTGATGCCTATCAGCTGATGCTGAATGCCACTACTTCTTATGTTCAAATTAATATACATACTAGAGTAAATAAATATACACACCACAGCATCTCCTGGTTTTTACATATTTCACATGGGTGCACACATTATAATGAGCCTCATCTGGTTCCTTATATTAACATTAAATATGATCATCTAACATATAATTTAATCTTTTAAAATTTAACTGTACTTTTGATCTAAATAGATAAATTCTGATATACAGCAAAAAAATTAAAAAAATATTCATATTTTAAATTTTCAATTCTCCACAGCACATAATATTCAGGGATAAGGTATAGTGTTGTATACCAGTTCTTCAAACGGGTAAAACTTGGGACATTATGAGTTGGAGGGTTTTTTTTTGCTACCTACCATCTTTCAATTGACTATCAGTTTCCTAATGCTTAAATATATTAGCTTAGTAGTTGTCATATTTTGTATCACTAGTCACTCAGGGTTCACAAATTAAACTATACAATAATCTGGTTTGCTGGGTTTTTTTACTTACTATAGTAGAAGAATCCTGCTCATGATTTGATTCCCCTCCGCTTTTACATACTCAAAGCACAAAGCCTCTGAGATAATGGCCTTGTGATGAATACATGTATACTCTAGAATTACATATTTAGCTATACAGTGATGGAACATGTTAAACCATTAAGGAAAATCTAAGAGCATTGACTCATAATACAACAAATAAACAAATCTGAGCTTCAACTCTTATTTCAGGAAGGGAATTTGCCAATGGGATATGTGATGGAATTACATCAGTGATTGAAACACAAGAGCTTGTTTAAAAGGTGTAAGAGAACTTTCAGAGGGTGAAGAATGACTAAATCAGCTTGACTTGATACTGAGTAAAAGGACTTTTCATAGAATCTTTATTTTAATAAAGCAGGCAGTTTCACAATGTCTAATTTGCCCATTGTGATTAAATTATCCTCTCTGCATTTTAAACCTGTAGTGTTCATTTTCTGAATCAGCTTTCCTTTTAAGAAGAATACAGCTACTCAAGAAAGTGAGCATGATTATAGTGTGAAGGGATTGCTTGCATCAGCCAATGAACAGCTTGAGCTACCAATTAACATATACAAATGCTTAAATATATTAGAGTTCAACACTCAAGATGACTTCAGGCCAAACATAGTAGTATAAAAATACAGCAGGTAAACACACAGATAGGTTACTTTAGGGGTGAGAGGAGGCTCAATGGGCATTGAAATCTGTTTCTGCATTCAGGAAATCGTTATTAGTCAGTTCCAGTGATAGGAAAATACAGTATGGTGGTAGTTTTAGTTAACAAAATGAAAGTAATTAGAACATTGAGGAAAAGTGACCATGTAATATTGGATAACTTATTTTTGATTTGATTTGTTTATGTGTCGTCAAATTAACATTAATTCTTAGCAACCATATATATAGATTTTCTCCAAGATCATCAGTTTCCAACAGATCTTCCAACAGTGCATGTATTGCTGCTGTAACTGAGTCCATCAATCTTGTCACTGGTTATCCTCTTCTTTTTCCTTCCACCTTTCCCACAATTATGAACTTCTCAAAGAAGCTAGGTCTTTGCATACTTGTGTAAAATTCAGTAATTTGAGCTTTGTTATTTGTGTTTTGAGTTAAAAACTGGACTGATTTTTTTTCAATGGTCCACTGAAGTACTTAGTATCCATGATAATCTATGTAGTCTTTGCCAACATCATGGTCCAAAAATGCAACTTTTGGCAGGTTGGACTACACTTTGTTTGCACAAAGAAAAATGCAAAGCAGGAATTAAGCATTTCACAAGCATTTTTCTTATTGTCTATCACTATCTGGCCATGCTCTTCATCCAGATCAAGTGTCTCTTTGACTTTCCTTTTCCCCACACACATTCCTCTTTTTGTGGATAATTTTTTGCAATCGTTGCATACTTCAGGTCACTCTGTGGTAAGAGATGGAACAAATTCTTATGAAATATGCAGACAGCACAATACTGGGTGAGACATATACTACAGATAACATTCAAAGCTACCTTGATAAGTTAGAGAAGTAAGGTGAAATGAACAGTGATGTGTAACAGAGACAAATGCAAAGTTCATGTAGGAAAAAGAAATAAAATGCATTGCTATAAAATGAGGAAAAAATAGCTTGTAGTGAATTAGTAGTAGCAAAAAAATTATTGATTAAAACTGAATGTGAATCAATGATGTGATATGGCAGCAATAAACAATTTTATGCCATATTAATAAAAATGTATTTTTCCATAGATTAGAAATTTTACAGGGGACCCTACACTGCAACGGAGGTGCCCAGAGCGGTTCACAAAAAACTCAATTTAAAGCAGTTTTCTTTCAGCACCAGAGTATTAGGAAGAAAGTAGTCAATAGTTCCGCTACAGCAAGATAAAACACTGCCGTCGGTGTGTTTGTCCAGTTTAGGATTGTGTCCCTAGTTGGAAGTCACCGTTACTTCTGATCTCCGCACCCCACAAGCAGATCTTAACTCCGCATTCCATCCTTCGGGAATCCCTTTCCGATAACGCACACTAAACTACAATACCCAGAATTCTTTTCAAAAAATAAAAAAAACCACTCGCAAAATTCGCCTCATAAGCAAATATGAGGACAGCGGCGTCTCCAAGATACGGCCGCCCGCCAGACTGATTGAAAGAGCTCCCGTCCAATCTGCTACCGGCTTTTGGTAAACGCTCCAATAACGTTTCGCAGTGTCGACACGGTGGGTGGATTCTCTCGAGGGATCGCTTAGCTGCCTAGCGCTAGGATGGAGGGCAAGGGAAAAGGAGGGGGCTAGTTGCGACGGTAGTGAGAGCAGTCGCGTCCCGCGGGAGACTGCAGGCGACTGAGCCGACAAGGGGTGGCGGCGGCGGCGGCGGCAGTGAAGCGGTTAACCCTGCAGGGGGAGAGAGAGGGAGAGAAAGAGAGACAACGGCCGTCCAGCGAGTGCCTCTGATTGCCTGCCTGCCTGCCTCCTCCTGCTCTCCCCTCTCCGTTTGTTACCCCGCCCGTCGGCTCGCGCTCCTTCAGGCTCCTTCTAAGCCTACCCTAGTCCGGTCCGGTCCCGCAGTTACCATAGAGACGGCGACGACGACTGAGGCGCCACTGCCGCCTGCTTGCAAGCCATGGGCCAGAGTCTGCTGCTGAGCTGTGCTGGGCTGAGCCGGAGGGGGCCGCGGTAATAACATTCTCCTCCTCCTCCACCACCTTCTTCTTCTTCTTCCTCCTTCCTTTCTTTCGCCTGGAGGCTCTCCAGAAAAAAAAAAAAAAAAAAGAGTTTCTCCGAGCCGGCCGCTCTCGCAGGCTGACGAGGCAGGGGCGCCACTCGCGTTCCAGGTGAGAGCTCTCTCTCCGGCCCAGCGGAACAGGGCGGCGGGGGAGGCGGGGGTCGCCGACAGAGGGGCTTTTTGTCGGCAGAGAGAACCTTGTTGACGTTCCGCGGCACCGACGCCTCAGGGGGCGAAAGAGAGAAAGAGAGAGGCCGTTCCTGTCGCGGCCCCGGGTGCGCAAAAGGGCAGTACGGAGGATGCTTTGGGGGGGCGGCGGGAGGGGGGGGACGGGACTGGCGGCCGACGGCCGTTCTTCGCCTTGCCGTTGTGGTCGCGGCGTTGAAGCATCGTGGGGATGCTCTTTTGAAGATGGAGGGATGGGGGGCGGCGGCGGCGGCTCCCGGCAGTCGAAGGTTGTTCGGAGACAAGAGAGAGAAGGGTAACCTTCAGGGCAGTGATATATCCAATAGCCTTCGAGATGTTCTTCGGGTTGTTTCCCCCCGCCCCGCCCCCCACACGCGGGGACAGAAAGGGGCGGAAATGCTGCAGTGAAACAAAACAAAAACAAGCCCTCCCCAAAAAAAACAAAGCGAAAAAACAACCCCCAACCCTCCGAAACTTGACCCTTGCGTGGCAGAGGATCTGGCCCATCTTTTAATCTTCCACTTAGTTTCTTCCGACTCCTGTGTTTTCCCATACAGTGCGCGCGCCGCAACTGGATAAATAGCAAGATGAATCGCCGAAGTTTCTTTGCCTCGAACCAATGAGATTGTTGGCGATGCTACAGACAGTTTAAAAGAGAGCAGCGTTGTGAGAAAAAAAAAACAAGCAAACAAACATTGTGGGGCTCTATATGTGGCGTTTAATGTGAAAGATCGGTTTTATCTTAAGGCTTGGTTGTTTCGACCTCTCTTTTCAGTGACGGGAGCTAATGGGGGGTGGCGGTTAGTAGGCAGCTTGACTTTAAAATCAGGTCATGTCGCTCCAGTTGTCTTTTAATCAAAGAAATAGTCCGTAGTAAGGAGGCAGATGGAGACTGAGACTAAACATTACGGTTGCAACAAGCAGTTGCATGATGATATGAATACAGTTATATAGTATATCCTTTCAAAGTGACAGGTATGGTCTTCTGCTAAAGATCTTAAAACTGCCTGTAGTTGGAGTAGGAAAACATCTGTGAGAAATCACAGACTTTTCTCTTTCTGTTCTGTCATAACAATACAATTGTGGTTCTTAACATTAGGTCTTTTGATCCAATCAATTAAAAGGAGTAGGTTATTAAGTGACAATGATATTATCCATTCAGTTGAATCAAAATGTTGGCATTTATGGGCCAGGTCTCTCCATATCTTCCAATCTTGCACTATTCTTTTTTTGAGTTTTTCTATGCTCTGCCTGGTGTCAGATTTAAGAGTGTCCAGCACTGTGCTTTTCCGACAGCTTGAGTTTTCTTTTATTGCTAACTCTTCTAAACATAATAGCTTTCTCCAGTATATTCTCCTGCATGACATGGCCAAAGTAAGTGAGATGCAGTGTGATTTTTCCTTTTAGCGATATGGCCGATGTTCTGTACACCAGTACTTTCTTAGATATCTTTGCTGTAGCTATATATAATATTCAAGTTTATCTGAGAAATGCCTTGTTAAATTAATTAAGGTTTTTATAATATGCACATAAGTTGATTCTTACACATTTGAAAGTTGATTAAGAAACTTTTTCAAAAATTGAAGATAATCAGTAAAGTGTTTATAGTTGTATGGTTTGTAAGAAACATTGAACTAATCTGGACTTTAGCTTGTCAAATAGTTTCAGTAAAGACTCAGTTATTTTCTTGCTGTAATGCATGAATTATACTTTTTAAAAAATCCTCTCTTTGATTGTCAGATGATAGAAACATATGGGAAGCTCCAATTAAACTGTTTTATTGCTATCAGCCTGTGCACAGGAATCTTTCAACAATTAATACCTACTTGGAGTTAGATAAGGGTCCATAGAATTCGGTGTGTGTGTGTATTTAGTCTGCTTGTGGCTATGTAGGGATTCTAGGAGACTGCCTGGATAACTGCCTTGCAGTTTCCTGGCAAAATTGTTCTGAAGTGATTTGCCATTGCCCCCTTCCTTGGGCTTAAAAGAAAGTGACTAGCCCAACAGCACCTGCCTATCTTTGTGCCTAAGATGAGACTGGACCTCAATAACTCATTTTCTACCCTGATGCCTTAACCATTACCCCAAAGTGGCTCTCATTTTTCATATTAATATTGAATAATGATATATCAAAATAGTAAAAGCCAATACTATATCAGTGCTTCATCTCCTATCCCTTGAACTTGAAATGGCTGATAAATTGTGAAATCAGGAACCTTTCCATTAAATTTAGGCTTGTGGAAATAACATTTATAAATTGCTTTTTTACAGATTTTCAGTAGTAGTATCAGTAATCCTGATTTGTAAGTATTTGAGCTATGATTCAAATCATGTGCCTTAGATACAGTAGTTGTTTTGACCTTTTTTTGGATGTGGGCTTATACAAAGAATGGAAGAAGCTCTTAAGCAAATTTGTCCTGTATTTGTGTGTTGGGGGGGGGGAATGAAAGAGAGAGAGAGAGAGAGGTGTACCTCATTTGGTTCTACTCACTGTTCTCCTGTAGATCAGAAAAGAAGGATACCTACTGTGTATCATTTCACAGATCTGTGGAAGTGAATTACAAAGAATGTTTTCAAATTTTTATTTTTTTCTGTATTTGCAGACTGCTTTGGAAATACTTCTGCCTGTCTGTGTATGGGTGTTTATATACCCCACTTTTCTTCAGTGCAATCTTTGATTGGTTGTGGAGATAGCCAGGAGCAGTTACCAAAATAGTCATCAAATCAGAGAAAAGATATGGCTGCAAAAAAAATGTGAAAAGAGTGCTTTGCACATGCATCCACATTTTCCTGAAACACCTTTTTCAAAGGATTGCAAAGTCTTACCAGATACTCTAATGTGTGTGTGTGTGTATACACACACTAAGAATGCTGTGAAAAATTACAGGTGTTGTGGACTGTTATAAGGCAATGAAAATAAATATGATTTGTAGGGTTTTATAACTGATCCCAATAAAGAATTTAGTATACAATGAAACTGAGGGAAGATAATGTAATTTTTATAAGGGGAAATATGAGAATTCTTGAAACAGATAGAATAAAGAGAGAAAGAACAGAGTTTTGATAGATGAATTATATGAGTTGTTTCCATGCTGAAAAATGTAAACGCATATCTTGCAAGGAAACATTTATGTATTTCATTTATATACCATATGTTCTGAACTATGAGGCCAGCCTGAAGTAGTTTGCAATAGAACATAATGACAATCAAAATAAAATAATATCCAAAGCAAATATTATAATGCAATTTAAAATCATCAGGTTAGTAATAACTTGGCTTCCACAATAACCATTAAAACGCTGTGGAAGAGCTCCACTTTCATTGCCTTTTTAAATTACAGGAGGGACAACACCATAGAGGGAGACTTTTCAAGAGAATAGAGACTGCCACAAAGAACCATTGACACTTGCCCCCTTTTCTGAACCTCTTAAAGTTAGGAGAGAGAGCTTTCAGGATCCCCGTGCAGAAAAGGTAGCCCAGTCTAATAGGTTTGATCTGAAGCAGATGATTACCTGAGATGCCAAGCTTTTAATGTTAGAATCATAATTTTGAATTGTACCCCAGAGTCTATGGGTAGCCACTGCAGAACCTTCACCATCAATGTAATGTTCAGGTAAAAGTAATGGCTATTATCTAATGACAGGCAGGCTGTTACATGTTGAACCAACTGTGGCTCCTGACAGTCTTCATGTGGAGTCAATTAAAGTGATACATACAGGAGGTGACAAGAGTATGAGTCACTGTTGTCAGGCCTATTTCTCCATAAAGGCTGAAACTGGCATACTAACAGTAGCAACTTGTTTCTTTCCATCCAGGCCCTGACAACTAACAAGAATTAGGTCAAGACTTCTACTGCCTCAGCAACCCGATGCAGGGTTCTATGCTCTAGTCTAAAACTTGACCGAAAAGAATCCAGATAATCCCATTTTCCCTATAATATTCTGTCGTTGGAATATCACCAACAACCTTCTCCATAATTGGACGATAGTTGTCCACTATGGCTGGATCTACAGAATGTCTCTTCAGAAGGAACCATTTTTTTTCAAGGTGGCAGTCAACATTTCCTTTCCCAGTGAAGTGTTGATAATCTTGCTGATCCATCCAGTCACATATTTACTGGTTTTACATGGGAACAAGGTGAATCATGGGTCCAATTCTCATATGGCAGATATACTGCCCTGTTTTTCACTTCCTGTCCAGAATATTTTGTTTTTGCCAAAATGTTGCCCAAATAATGAACAGAACCTCATTGCTTTTTCTCACTCTTCAAAAGGGAGAAGCACAAATGCTTTACCATCTTTATTTCTGTAGTTTAGGCTTAAAATTATCTCAGACACATGTTTGGTAAATTCATTTCTGATCTTCCTCTATCAAATTTAAGCTTGTCTTTTGCTATTGCATCTCCCAAAGCTCAGTAAACCAGGCATGATTGAAATTATATAATTATACCAACTATGCACTACAATGTAATTAAATTTTTTAAAATGGATAAATATAAGAAGGTAGTGGTTAAAATTAGGTAGCAAAACAGGCAGTATTCCTAGCAAGGAGATAATTAACAAAGATATGCTTAAGATTCTTCTGAAAATATTATAAAAAACACAATTGACTGGGGAGGGGATTCAAGAATGTTGGACCGGCACCAAGAACTCCACGGTCTAGTTAATTCTAAATGGGCTTATAAAACAATATTTTCTATGGAATCTGTTTCCCACAAACAAAATTTGGAGAGAGCCATTCCTTAGGTAAGGGGGCCTCAAGCCATACAGAGATTTATATATGATACTAAGCATCTTGAGTTTTGCATAAAAAATAATCAGAACCCAATACAACTTTATCAAAATAAATTTTATATGCATTCAGTGAATACTGCTGATAGGCATCTGCCAGTTTTTGAAACTGCTGAAATGTCTATGCAATAGAATGATAAATCATGCACAGATGGAAGTAAGGACTTCAAGCTAGTGTATTGACCTGGCCCTCAAGGACAGTGAAAGGTCTAAATTGCTTCCAAATTGCAGGGTTCATTTCTCAAAGAAAAAAATATCCTAGGATAGAAAATATCTATTCTAGTTATTGAGAACCACTGTACCACCAGACCTTTAGACTTCAATTTCAATGTATTATTCCTCATCCAATCTGTAAACTAGATGAGGAATCTCAATAATAGCAAAATAATTGTGAAGTTTGGCATTTGTAACACAAATGGAAAAGAGAAATTCAAATAGATATCTTTTTAATACATGTTAGCAAAAAGTATAATTGGGGTAGAAATCTATTGTGAAAGCTACTTCTCGTGTGATCAGACTGAGAAAGACTGAAACCAGATTAGTCCATTGCTAAAATAAGGCATAAGTAGAAATTTTAGATCTCTCCTGTCAAAAAGAGAACAGCTACAAGACTCTTACACTGATAGGCAGGAAAAAAGGTGCAAGAAGAAGATAAACCTTGATTCCATGATAAATATAAATTACATTTGCTACATTGCTATTACTAGAAATTTTTGTAACTGGTTCATTAGCTTTTTTACAATAAGCTTACTTATCAAAGCCTACTTTGGGCTAACTTGTCAAGAGAATGCAAGGATTATCAACTATTTGAAGAAGAAGAATATTTATATTTATTTTTATTTTATTTATTTATTTATTTATTTGATTTGTCAATTGTTTACAAGATAATAAGTATAAGTGTATACATAGTTATGAATACATGAAATGGGTACATATAAGGAAAATAAAAGAAACAATAGGACACGGACGGTAGGCACATTGGTGCGTTTATGCATGCCCCCTAGAGACCTCTTAGGAAAGGGGTGAGGTCAATAGTAGACAGTCTAAGGTTAAAGTTTTTGGGGTTTGGGGAAGAAACTACAGAATCAGGTAGAGTATTCCAGACATTGACCACTCTGTTGCTGAAGTCGTATTTCCTGCAATCAAGTTTCGTGCGGTTAACCTTGAGTTTGTATCTATTGTGTGCTCTTGTGTTGTTATGGTTGAAGCTGAAGTATTCATTGACAGGTAGGACTTTGCAATGTATGATTTTATATACCATACTTAGATCAGATCGAAGACGGCGTAATTCAAGGTTTTCTATGTATGTATGTATCAATATATACACACACACACACACACACCATCTCTCTCTCTCTCTCTCTCTCTATCTCTCTCTCTCTCTCTATATATATATATATATATATATATATATATATATATATCTATATATCTATATCTATACATATATATATATCTATGTTTTCTTAAGTTTTCGCGGGTACTTGCATGTATGTTATTCAGCTTTGTTCAGGTATTTTCCCACGTCATTGTAGTTGTGCTTTTAAAGTTGTAGCAACGTTTCGGCAGAATCTCATCTGCCATCATCAGGCTTCTGTATTGTGTTCGTTCCCAGGCGAACACAATACAGAAGCCTGATGATGGCAGATGAGATTCTGCCGAAACGTTGCTACAACTTTAAAAGCACAACTACAATGATGTGGGAAAATACTCGAACAAAGCTGAATACCATACATACATACATACATATGTATAGATATAGATACATGCACACACATATATATAATCTGTGTGTGTGTTTTTCTATATCAGTACAACAGTTGTAGAAATCAATGGTTTGGATTATTTGAGAATTGCCCATGAAGATGGCAATGTTCCGTTGCCAGGAGCTTGTTCATGTTTGAAGAATTATTAGCAACTGTATTCATTTGCAAGGAGAGTTTTAGGATAATTATGCAGTTATGCATAAATCAAAGTATTTCAAAATAAGACAGTTACAAAATAATTTAGTATTATTATCAGGAAACCATGTATAGATTACAGTAGTCTAGACTATGGGCTGAGCTCAATTCAAAGACACTTTACAGTACTTTATAAACCACATTTAAGTATTTTTTTTTATTGTAGGAAAGACTATAGTACTAGGATGACTATTGATATGAATTGATATTAGTACTGAAGAAAGGTTATTGAGGCTTGCACAATTTTAGAAAAAAATGAATTTGGGTCAGTATGGTATCTTGTCTTTCCAAGTTTGGTTGTGTTTATGAATGAGAATCACTGAGAGGCTCTGTCAAAAGCTGAAGTTGTTTTAATAGGTATTAAAATATTGTTAGTTGCTACAGTAATATATTTAAGAACTACCTATATTTTTAAAATATATGCTGTATTTTTACACTCCATTTGAAAAGGAAGTAGGCCTGATAGCTGTAATATATTAGTTTAGATTGTAAATTAGTATCTTTGTCTATTTAAATCAGGTATTTGTTCTATTTCCAGAAGCAATTGCTTTTAAATTTGTGTTTTACTGAAGTACTGAACTATAATATTGTTTTGATTAGGAGCAAAAAAATATTCAAGATAGCATGAAAACCAGAAACAGATAACTCAGACAGTGTAAGATAAAGTCTGTAACAACAAAAAGATTTTCAGATGGTAAAATCTCACCAGAGTAGGGGCATGGGCTTTCAATGGGCAAAGCTTCCTTTGAACTCTATTCAAAGCTATGAGTGGTTCTCAAAAGAGAATTATTTCTGCCACCACTCCGTTTCATTCATGGAATTTTAGGGGGACCCAGATGCTGTCATCAGCTATTGTAATTTGCTTCTTTCATCTTTTCATAGAAAACTGTTAAGATGCAGGGGAAAAAAGCCTTACAAAGTTTTTTGTCTGTGAATATACCATGGAAAAGCCCTTTGCTATGTTCTTATCAACCGTATTTCAATGTCTATAGAATGTATAATGTCTTTCTCATTGTTATGCATGAAAGTGTGCTCATTTGGAAGGAATAAAGATTTCAAAGATATAAATGTGATAAACTCATAATTGATTTGGGCTTAAATAAAAATAGAATCCATAAAAAAGGAATAACATTACCTAAAATCGTTTCCAGTCAAAATATTTCAGTATTTTGAACCAGTTTCTAAACATAGATACTTGAGAGAAATTTAAGGTAACAAAAACATGAGAGTGTTATTTTAACACACTGTTTTACCCAAGATTTAGTGAAGGTGAATCAGGTGAATAGATGCCATATTGGTTCCCTTTAATGTAGACATTGTAACCAGGAGTAAAATCAAGCTACAGTGTCTGCATTAAGGGGATATATTTTGTACTGCACAGTGAGTCTGATTCCTTGCATAAAATTTGGCTCCTCAGGAATTAAAAATAGCATTAACATGCTGTTTTTACCTAAGGTTTTATCTCAGCAGGTTATGCAAACATCGTTACAACAATCTTTATGTAATTAAGTATGTCTAATCATGGCTAGATTTGCATTTTGCCCATAATGTGAATGTTCTGTATAGTTGCAACAATTCTCTGAAATGTACTAATTGCTAAATACAGAATCTATTTGGATTTAAAGAGATATGAAATATACTTTCTACCTAATTATTGATGATTCTAATTTAATTTTTAATTGTTGATTTAATATTTTGTATAGTTCACAGTAAACTACTTTGAGACAAATGTATACATTTTAATAAAAATATAAATAACATGGAAGTTGTTAATATATAAATTCTATTTAGCTGCGGTAGCTATATTGATATACAGAAGCAAAGTTGTGACCCGAAAGATTTTTAAAATCTGTTTGACAGTGATTAACTAATTCTTGATTAGTTTTGTACTTAACATATTTTCAGGTTTTGCATGCATTGGTAATAGGTTTCTTTTTCCCACAGAAATTCAGTTCTGTGGGAAAAGATCAGAAAGACAGGTAAGCATCCTTATTTTCGTGGTAACAAATAACTGGCATGAAGTCTGGACTGAATCAGTGTTTTTTAAGCTAGGCTTTAATAAGAGACTCACTAGTTCATACCTTGGAATCCTAGTCATTATGCTTCATTACTGCTTTGTTCTCTCTGTAACTGCACATTACGATACGTATGTTGTGCTCTTTAAATTTTTGGCAGTTTTTTAAAAAATTTTGGGAACACTGAGTATTTGTGTAACTTAACTCTGAACAACTGCAACAGGAACATTTCTTGTACTGCAACAGGAACATTTCTAGCTAAAGTATTGTTAAGTTTTGTACAATTCAGTGGGGTTAGCCAATCTTGAGTTACAAGAGCTTGTTATTAGATGGCAAGAAAAAGATACAGGCAGTTGTCTGGATTTTTTTCAGCTCAAAAAGGATGTTCTGGTATTTATTAATTAAATGTATATGCTTATTCAGAAGTGACCAATCTGATTGTAGCTCTAAGTCAATGGCACTTTGATCAAAATTGGCTAATGCATGTTTGTAGCCCTTCAGGATGATGGAGGCACATGAGAAGCCATAGGATTTTAAATTTTCATGTATTTGCCTGATACCAGGGAAACTAGAAACTATCAGTTATAATTAAAGGGACCAAGCTGACTGGAAAAAAAAGAAGCTTAAGACAATATGAAAGAATTTGAATCCAGGTGGAAGTTTCTATTTCGAGTAGGCTGCAACAAAGCACTACATTTGAAATGCAGTGGGGCACTTAAAAATCTCAGCAACCTAGAGTGAACTCCTTTTGAGGAGGGTAATGTAATGGCTCAACTGGTCTCCCAAGAGGAACTGAGCTCAGATCTTTGGTCAAGAAGGCTTTGATCACTATGGATTTGTGCTGAACTCCTTCAAGGAAGTAGAAGGATTGTAGAGTTGAAGTGGTTTTCTCTGTGTTTAAGATGACATAGCTGGCTTGGGATTTCCATGGAAAAATGACTCTTGGTATTCGAAGGTCTTGACCATTCTGTTTAGCCACCAGATATCTGTGTCTTAGGTCTCTTGGCAAATACCATGACTGTGGTTTTTGAGCAGTTAATTTCTAGCAGCTCTTCTTGATAGTATTCAGCAAGTGTATAATGTGCTCACTTTGGGCCAATGTGCCTGTTTTGATGGAGAGATTGATTATTCAATTTGTTTCTGAATGGAATAAAAAGGAGAAGAACTAGAGTGCACCCTTGTCTCATACCTCATTTGGCTTACCATCTTGTATATTTGAATAACAATATTTTGCTTTGTTGCCCTACTCTATGTTCGTTGTGTAGTTTTTTTGGAAAAAGAAAATAAGCTACTATATAATTTATGGCAATGAACAAAAAAATACACAAGCATAATCTCTGTTATATTTTTAATGTAAAGCAAAGTCATTGTTCTCAATTAAGGTTTCTGCTTGAATATGGAGCTAATACTGAAATACTAGAAGTAGTTCAAGAATTGTTGAATTGATGCATATAAAGCAGTGCATTGAGAAACAGCCTGGTGTTTATTTTTATAACTTTTCTTAAATCTTTCTACAAAATATTGTGCAAGATTTTATTCTTTTGCAGGATCTTTTTATTTTAGATGTCCTTTAGAATATACAAAGGACAAAAAGCTGTTAGTTGCCCTCACATTCATAATCAAATATATTAAGGTATTTTGTTTCTGCAACTTAATTACTATTGAAATTTGCTGTCTATCTTTCAGTTCAACATTGTGAAATTGGAAAATAACTTAGTTAAAATAAGATTAAGAACATTTCTTTTTTGGCCATGATTTTATTAGCCTAGTTTCACATACAGCTGTTTTGTTTCTATAGACTCTGCTTAAATGGAAGCCACTTCTGGGAACTTGACGGTCTCTACTGACATAGGCTTTGCATAGCCACTGTACCACCCCAGAGATTGCAATGAGTGGAGGAGGGGAACAGCCGGATATTCTTACTGTGGGGATATTGGTAAAAGAAAGATGGAAAGTGGTAAGTATGTAATAGTTTTATTGATTTTTTTCTGATGTTTGGTTATATAAATTTCAATCAAATAAAAAAAAATCAAAATGTTATGTATATAATTTAAGAGAGCAGACAAAGCTATAAACTGCAAGACAGGAGAAGATAGTGCATTACATCCTTCTTAAATACGGTCTTGAGCAGCATGATAAATAAATAATAAGATTATGGCTTACCTAATATGATGGCTACAACGAAATAATGAAAATATAATAATATTATCGATGCTTTTCAGGAGTGGATTCCTATATGTTACAGCTGGTTAGCTGCTTTATCAGTCAGTGTTCTGCGCCTGCTCTTTTCCTGGGTTCTTGTGTAGTTGAAAACTTTACAGTCCCTCCTTTTTGGTCATTCTTATATGATATTTTAAAAATATTCTGTATAATAATAGTTCTGCCTTTATTAGGCTGGCATGATGCAATTTTCCAAGCATTCTTTGCTGGTCCAAGTTAACCTCTTTTCCCTTTCTATGTTTGAGATTAACTGTCTAAACACAATCTCCTTGGTGTCTGCAGAGGTTTCTTGGTTGTTGTTTTTTTAGTTAATGAACACACATATCCCCCCCCCCCCGCCTTTGTTTCTGTCACTCGCATACACACTCATTCATAGGAGGAAGCTGAAAAATCCAGCAGAGGATAAATGAGTGGCGAGACTTAAGGGAAGTAGGAGGAGCTTGTATTTGACTGAATGCTTCTGGGTGTGTCTGAGCGAGACAGAAATATTTAGAGGGAAAGGTGCAGTATGTATTTTTGAGAGAAAGTTATGGGTGCTTGTGGTCCTGTTTTTTAAGAGTAAGAGGTTTTTTATGTGTGATGGAAAATGATTTCAAATGTATCTACACAGCAGGATACTCTCTTTTAGAGTAAGTAGTATTATATAAAGCTTAGAAAGGAAGTAAGAAATTACTGACCAAATAAAGGCATTAGGTAAAAAAGATATAGTATATAGGTAAATCTAGTTTATACCAACTTTTTATCTTTCTATTTTTAACTCTACCATTTCCACACAAGATTTCATGTGCTATTTCTCTCCTTTATTTTAGTGTTTTGTGGTATAATAAGACATGAGAATAGGGTGGCATATCCAGAAAACCCAAACAGGATTTTTCTGCACTAACTACAATCAGGAGGCAGAGAGAGGAATGAGAAACACCTGCCAGAATAATATTTTAGTAATTAGCAATGACATAGCTAAAGCCTACTCAATAAAATGCAACATCTTTTGTCAGAACTCCTGGATCCTACACATATTCATCAAATGATAATTACTTATTCTTAGTGTAAAATTAATAAGTATCAGAATGTCAAGTCATCATCAGTAAAGAGTGTAATTTGGGAGCCCTGTGGACGAATGGCTGAAGATGCAATAGCTGTTGGAAAGGACAAAAGAGCCAAAAGATAATGATGTGCATCTTAGATATATTCAGTCTGAGATAATGGGAAGACATCCAATATAAAACAATAAGACTGTCTGTCACGGCTGACTATGCATTGTTATCAACGGTCCAAAAATTGATAGACTGAGTATAAACTTCATAATAATGATAATAAAAGACTTGAATATGAATACTCAAGGGAAGACTATGAAAGATAAACAAATTGGTTCTAGGACTGATCTCTGAGGGGTAAATGTAATAAGTAGAAATTCCCAAGACTAAAAATTTACCATACAACATTGCAAAACAACAAGAAAGAAGGGGAGGGGAGAAGAACCAATAAAGTCAGGGTTATCCAAGGATCATAATGTCAATAGCTGTTTCAAAATGGTCAAGTGTATTAAATATTGCTGTCAGCTCAAAAAAAATAATAATCTGGTGCTGAGGTAAAGGATATTTTGGGCACCAAAATAGAATTCAAGAATGTGCTATCTTAGTTGAATGGCCTGCTTGAAGTCTTGCTTGATATGCGTTGAGAAGGCGATTAGAATACAAGTGAAGAATCGGTTGTGAGAAGGGAACTCTTCCAAAGATATCCCAAAGGTACTTTTTCAGGAGGCAACTTGACTTTCTTGTTTTTTCTTTGAAGATGTTTCGCTTCTCATCCAAGAAGCTCCTTCAGCTCTGACAAGACAGTGGGGAATGGAAGGATTTATATTCCTTGCAGACAGCTGGTCATTTGCATCCTTTTAGGGAGTCATTGAAGCACTTGGAGCACTTGAAGTCCTCAGGGTCACCTGAGTAGTGTTCCTGGTTCCTGCATTTTTTTCTCTGGAAATACATTCTTACTCCCACACCATTCAAAGGGTGTTCATCCCTTTGCTAAATGTCTGTAGAGATTCTCAGTCATCCCGGTCATGGTTGTCCCAATGATGTTTTTCAGGATGCAACTAGACTTTCTTATTTTTTCTGTGATGACGTTTCGCTTCTCATCCAAGAAGCCTCTTCAGCTCTGAAGAAATATTTCTTGCTGGAGAAAACTCTGTTTCCCGTATCAATAGAGTATATAACAGGATTGTTGAGCACTACAGCCAAATGGACAAATATTCAGTGCCTATTTCACAGGGGAATAATGCTACATCTAGGGAGTTTTTACAAGATTTCAGCAAGATGGGGTTCTCCCTTAGCCTGCCAACCTGATAACAGCAGATGGTAATAGACAAGTGATCTGCTTTCTCCCGCTAATTTAAAGATCCCAGAGCAGAGAATTCTACGGCCAATATAGTTAATTTAAATCAACTATATTTACATATTTTTATTTTTTTAAGGTTTTATTAAAGTTTACTGTGGTATAAAATACAAATGAAAGTAAAGAATAAAAAGGGAAAGAAATGTAAGGTAGAAAGAAAAAGAAAAGCAGTGACTTCTGACTCTCTTTGGTGTAGTAGAACACAAAGTACAGTTGCAAGCTCAGCTTTTTGCTTTATATTTCTAGTAGATACAATAGCAATATAAATAGCACTTAGACTTATATGCCCCCTTACAGCCGTCTCTAAGCAGTTTACAGAGTCAGCCTATTGCCCCCAACAATCTGGGTCCTCATTTTACTCACCTCGGAAGGATGGAAAGCTGAGTCAACCTTGAGCCTGGTGAGATTTGAACTGCCAAATTGCAGTCAGCCGGCAGTCAGCAGAAGAAGCCTGTAGTAGTGCACTCTAACCACTGTGCCACTGCAGATACAAGCCATTTCTATAACTACAAAAGTAATTTAGTCATCAAAATCTAAAATCAGAGTTTCGTCTTTTTTCTGTTTTGAGTATAAAGTCCAGAAGCAGTTTCCATGTGGAAACAAAACTGGGTAAGTTCTTCTCTTTAATTAAACAGGTAGCTTTGCCCATCTCCATCATTTTCATCACTTTTTCCATCCATTCTTCCACTTGGGGATTGACATGTCTTTCCATTTTTTCACATAGAAAATAATTGCTACTGTCTACATATATAATAACAAAGTTCCAATTTTTTCGTGTTCCATATCCAATGGTCCTAAAAGGAAAATTTCATGTTTCAATTTTTTAGTTTTTTAAAGAATCTTCTGGATTAAGATGAAAAATCTGGCCCCAATATTTCTTTGCTTTGTCACAAGTCCACCAAAGATGATAGAAAGTACTTTCTTTACATTTTCAAAAAATATTTGAGATACCTTTATACCTCATATTAAATAAAATAAACTGAATAAATAAATAAAACATTTACATATTTTTCTTAATGATTTTTATATTTAGTCAATCAGCTGGAATAATTTTAATCTGTTAATGAATTAAAGTCTTTTAATTAAAATTTTATGTATAGTTTTATATTATTTTATTTTAATGCTATTGTTCTAAAAAGTCCAGAGGTATTACATGTTCTTTAAAGTAATAGACAGCATTTTAGAAAATATATTTTTGTTTCTATGACATGAAAGCTGATTCTAGAATTATAGCTTTTGCAATGGGTGCCTGTTATTTAACAATCAAGAAAAATCTATGTTTCACACCTGATTAAATCTACATATGAAACTATATTTACAATTAAAATTCTTATGTATAAGTGGCTAAGATTTATTTTAAATGGATGATAATCCTATTTTAGTACATTTTTCTAGCAGTCTTATACTTGCATAATTCTAGCTTTGTAACTGATGGGGCACATGAAAATTCCAGACCTTGATTGTAACAGTACTACCATGGAGTTTTTTAATTTTCTGAAGCAATTGCTCGTATACAGCCAACAATGTTATTTTAGAATTTCTATTATTTTGCCTAATTTATTTCTCAGCCATAATAAAAAAATAAGTGTACATAATAAAGCAGTTTAAATATTTTTAGTACGATAATTAGACAATAATTCAAGGTTTATATTAGGTAACACAAAAACTATAATTTTTAAATAATGCACTAGATTGATAGTCTTATTTATTACAGATAAAGAAGATTGGAGGTGGAGGATTTGGAGAAATTTACGATGCAATGGACATACTTACTCGAGAGAACGTTGCACTGAAGGTTGAGTCAGCGCAGCAGCCAAAGCAAGTTCTGAAAATGGAAGTAGCTGTGTTGAAAAAATTGCAAGGTAAAATGAACAAAGATCCTTATTCTGTGGTTGCTAAGCCTCGGATACACATTGCTAATGTATAGCAATTTTCTTATTGTTCTGAAAGTCAGAATGGTGGGACACCCTTGAAAAAATCAGGAAAGGTTCTGAGTATGAATAAGATATTCATTGATCAGGTGGCAGCCAAATTTAACAAATAAATAGCATTTCTGGATGCAGTTCTGTGTCTTATCAGAGTTCAGTATGGCTTCATTACACATCAGTATGTTTAAGGATTGTAACTTTAATCACATGTTGAGATTAAAAATAGGAGATTAAATTTACATTGACCTTAATGACTTAAATGGGTTGGTTTATATGCATGACTTGAACAATGAAATATGGCAGCATTCGGGTTTTTAAGTCTTTATAGTTGGGGATTGTGAATGCAGATCATGAGTGCTTATTTTGTGTTTTGCAGGTAGCTACAGTATAGGAAACTAGGTGTTGTTTAAAGTCTTGGAAAAACAAATGCATTCTTGTTTACTCTTGTTGTCCACAGACTTCCTTTCAGCTGCTTCCTCCCCCCCACCCCACCCAATGCCTTAATTATTATAGGCTCCACTTTATGTCACATTTCCATTAAAAATCAGTTAGTGGGAACACAGGGAACCCCTTATCTTTTGCTTTTCTATCTACTTTTAATATGCAAATAGTTTCAGCATTTGTCAAAACTCAGAAACTGGCTCAAACCTTGTTAATACTTGGATGGAAGATCTTCATGGAATAGTATAGCTGTAGGTTTGATTGGAGGTAAAAAAAGCCAGATGTCAAACCAAACAACATAGACCTGTCCATGAATAGTCAAATTTGATGGATGTTTTACCTTCATATTGTAACTATCTTCTTTTACTGTATTTATAGCCTGTTATCTATTTTTATGTGAGTGAGAAAGACAGACAGATTGGCTTTAATGCTGGGTTTGAACATCTGATAACTTGATATCTTGTGCATACCTTAAGACTTTATGCAAAGAGATAAAATGCTAATATGAATCTTGAGTACATCCCAGCATTGGCTTTTTTATTATGGAAAAAAATTCATTTTTTAAATCTTCCACAAATTGATCTGTTCTCTGTTTGTGGTTGTTTATTTTAGGAACTTTTTGTATGAGAGAGGACTGAAAGCTTTTAAGACTTTAAATTGTGCCAGATTGCTTCTATCATACAACTGATGATTTTAGGTGTGTTCGATATTCCATTACAAATTCTTGAAATTGGATGAAGGAAGATGATAGGGATGAACTTATAACTCTCCAGCTGTCCATCTTTTAAGATACAAATACTGCATCCGTAAAAGAGAACTAGCAACTGGGGAGCCTGCCAGTAGGGTATGATCACAAAGATAAGTCTGGCAAATCTGAATTTACCTGTCTATTACTGCATTGAAGAAAATATTCAAATAAAATAACTATTCAAAGAAGTGGAAAAAAGAAATCAGAGCCAGAATTATTCCTTCTCAGCAAGGCTTGAACTTTATGGTGTAGTAACAAGTTTTGATGCTGTGCATCAGATTAATGGTCATGAAAGGATATAATTTTTTTGAATTTTGTTATTGGCTGCATTCACCATTTTGTTCTTTAGCTGCTTCTTACTTATTTGTTTTATTTATTTGCTTTTGAATTATTATATTTTATCTTTCAGTTATATTAGGAGTTGCCCAGGGTCATTTGGAGTTGGGTGGCACCTAAATTAAATAAATTTAAATTAGATTAATATGTTGGTGATATATTGTTTACTTTGTAGTGCATTTCACTCAACATTTGCACATTTTTCTTATGTAATATTTGTCTATCCATTCATGACACTTTTGTTTTGTATCTGCTAGATATAGAATTTTGCAAGTTACACTGTTTACCAAAATATCAAGCAACTAGATATGAACTTCAAATTATTCCTTTAGTTTTCAGTTAGCCTTCTAGATTTAATTGCTTCAAAACTTAAGTTATTTGTGTTCCTTTACCCAGAATATTTAGCTCTAATCTTTGGATTCTGACTTCGATTCATTTTGACTTTTTAGGATTTCTTGCTGGTTTTCATCTGCAGGCATTTAAAGTCACAGGTTTAGATTTTGATATCATGGTAATTTCCTTACTGTTTTAGGAAATTCATAAACTCTCATTATTTGCCTATTTTCTGTACAGAAAGTACAATATTTTGCAGAGTTATGGATAAAAAACAGTGCTGCTTCCAAACCAATTCTGATTTATCCAATGGAATAAGCAAAGTTATATTCTTTATTGTTGTGTTTGTTCATATTTCAGAATTATTCAATGTAAAAGTTAGTTTTTATCATTCTTATATCAGTTTTTTTAGAATGTTTCCAGAATTTAAGAGTGAGAGGTTTTGCTCAGGATCTCTTCTTGTTTGGAATCATTCATGTTTGTAAGTACTTACAAAAAGTGTCTGCCGGGATACCGTAGCAAGAAAAGAGGATCCCTGCAACCAGTTGGTATTGGGGGAGCATATTTAGTGGCTGGTGCAACTCTGTCTTTTCTAACCACTTTGTAAACTTTTTTTTTTAAGTACAGAGGGTGGGCAGTTGCCCCGCTTTTGACCTCTCTAATTTATAGTCCTCCTATGACATGACAGGCTGGAGGAGTATTCATTAATCTAAATCAACCCTTGTTTGTTTCATATACATCTTCACTCCACACCTATTGGATTTAGATATTCTCATGTCATAATGAATATGACATGACCTATCCATAAGCTGGTTGAGTATGTTATATGAATATGGAAATTGTATATTTTTCGTAAGGCTAGTTTTAAACCAGATAATGTTTTTCCTATTTTCCTCTTAATTCATATGTTTTGAATAGAACTTGATTTGGATAAGTATAGGAAAATAAATATTCCCAGAAAAGTTGTTGGACAATATAAGATGATGGCTGGACAGTTTTTTGGTTCAAGAGACTGAGACATTATTATCTGTTATAGTGAATATCATGTTCCTAGGATAAGGAATCTTTCAAAACTCTGTGCTTTCTCAGTCTAAAGATGTAGCTGCTTCTATTATCTGGGTGCATAAATTCAGACAGTGAGTTCTTAAAATAGATTCTACATTTTTCTGTCTATAGAAAAGTGTCAAATAGGGTCAAGAGCTTTTTAACTATAGAATTGAGAGCAAAAAGGAATAAAACTAAGGGATCATATAGATTGGTCACAAATAAGTGCAGGAAAAATAGTTCTTTGGATGAGAATTAAATCCAGTGGTGGGATTCAATTTTTTTTCACTACCGGTTCTGTGGGCGTGGCTTGGTGGGCGTGGCAGGGGAAGGATACTGTAAAATCTCCAGTCAGAGGTGGTATTTGCCGGTTTTCCAAGCTACTTAAACTTTCCGCTACCGGTTCTCCAGAACTGGTCAGAACCTGCTGAATATCACCTCTGGTTAAATCTCTTGCAGTGAATTTCTCCAGAATTTAGACATTCATCTTTGGAGGGAGTATATTCCAGAGGATAGGAGCAACAGCAAAGAAGATTTCTTCTTTGATCCCCCAGTTGAAATTCTTTAACTGATGGGGTCCATAATATACCAGTAGGTAAGACATTCCCCTAAATCATAGCCACTACCAAAATACAGGCCAAAATATCGACTCATCAAGTTCTTCCCCTACAAGTTCTTTCAATCTGATCATAATTCAGTTTCCTTTCCAGCTATTGGTTTGCAAACGAAGGTAGGTGAACGTGTAGCAAAAAAGATGTAGGAGGAAAAAATTGAAAGGTGATAGCAGGAACAATCCTTCCTCCCTTTTGACTTCTATCCATGATTCTATCTGTGTTTCATTTTTGCCTTTGCTGCCCTGTTTTGTAAGTAAAAGCTATTATATCTGTAGCTGACCAACAACAGAGGAGTAATTAGTATATCTGATAACGAGGGCATGAAGGAGGAGTAGGTTGGTTGAACAGTGTATTCTGGCTGCCCCATTAATGTCCACAAACTGTTTGATCTAGTTTCACTTAATCATATCAAGCTAATATACACTTACATTCTTTTCCCGTAAGTCAGGGGTCCCCAACACCTAAGCTGTAGCCCACTACCAGGCAGTGGCCTATTTGCAACCAAGATGCGCAAATGGGAGGCTAGGGTGCACACACGTGCATGTGGCTAGACTCATGTGAGCAGCAGGCTGGTGCACGTGTGCATGCAGCTTGACTTGTGCAACTGGCAGGCTGGCACGCATGTGCATGGGCAGCTCAACTTGCAGTCAAGCAGTGCACACTTGCCTGCCTCTCACACAGTCTGGTTCCCCTATCCCTCCCTCCAAATGGGCCACCAAGCTGCAAAGGTTGGGGACCACTGCTTTAGGTAATCATGCAAAAATCAGTGTTACCTTGCTTTTTTTTTTTGCAAAACTACTGCATTTTAATAATGTGATTTTTCATATACTAAATTTTGGGAGAATTGGGACATCGGGTTCAACATAGAAAAAATACCAGCTCCTATGTTCACATTTTCGTTACATGAATAACTGAATATCCTCAAAATAAGTTTTTTTGCAGGCCAGTTTTGGCAGTATATTCTCATGCTGTTCAGAAACTCCATGTAGCCACTAGCCCACAGACTTCACATTATAAAGTATGTAACTTAAGTATGTAACTTAAGTTGTACCTAGAGTATCTAAAACAGGTCCTCCTCATTGTGTAAATGGTTTCTTTTTCAGTTTTTGTAGCATGTTTGTTAGATATGGTGGTTTGGGGGGGTGGAGAACAGTTAAGAAAGAGATTCAGTGTTTTTGAGTTAATGAATACACAGCAGTAAATATTCATAATGAAGAACCTTTGCATCCATTATTTTTTTTCCAATATTTGTCTAAGTCAAAATGCATTGGAATATAGTTTTCCTCCTAGATCTATTTTTTCTAATTGCTATCATCACTCTAACACAGGGGTAGGGAAACTTGGCTCTTTTATCACTTATGGACTTCAGCTCCCAGAATTCCTGAGTGAGCCATAAAAGGTTCCCCATCCCTGGCCTACTGGTTTTTCAGTTGTGGGGGAAATCAATGTTTGACTTGGATGGGACTGTTTAATATACTGTTTAATATATTAATATAAATGTAATATGTCCTACATTTGTATATTAAACAGTCCCATTCAAGTCAAAAATTGATTTCCCCCACAACTGAAAAACCAGTAGGCCAGGGATGGGGAACCTTTTATGGCTCACTCAGGAATTCTGGGAGCTGAAGTCCATAAGTGATAAAAGAGCCAAGTTTCCCTACCCCAGCTCTAACAGCTTACATTTATGTTTGTAATAAATGTTTTCATTATGCTGTAAAGCAATACTTTTGGAAATAGTATTAGATGAAAAATAACATAGGAAAAAAAATATGTTCTTAGCAACACCAATACAGAAATGCAAGTAGTCCTTGACTATTCAATGTTATGACACTTGGATAAAGTCTATAAAGCACTTTAGAATAACAGAGTTGGAAGGGACCTTGGAGGTCTTCCAGTCAAATTCTCTGTTTAGACAGGTAATCTTATACCATTTCAGACAAATCCAGTCTCTTCTTAAAAACCTCACAGTGTCGGAGCACCACAATTTCTGGAGGCCGTCATAAAATGTCCCGTTCCCTACAGTCATGTGATTGTGATCTCAGTAATTGGCAACCTGTTTGAACTTATGATTGATTGGTTGCCAAGTGTCCTGCAATTTTGTGAGAAAGTCGATGGGGAAGCACCCTGGAACGTTACAAGCTCCTGCCTGCTCCTGCAGGTTTTCCCCTGAACATTCAAAATCTAGCCAGGATGGCATGTTCATTAATTATAACATAATTAGATTATAGCTGTGGTTTATGCTGTGTATATAGAGTACTATGGAGATTCTCAGTCATCCTGGACATGGTTGTCCCAAAGATGCTTTTTCAAGAGGCAACTACTACAACACCTTTGGTACTCTTTAAAAATATTAAAAATCTAACTGGTCCAAAAGCAGTATCCTAATTATTAATGAGTGGAATATAAGAAACGTGCTGTCCTAATTAAAGTAGGTATACTGGTTTCCTGTTTGAAATCCTAGTAATCTTTAAATTTCTTAATATTTTAGGATTGAGATTAGAGTCTTCTGCATTCTTCCTTACTATCTCTGCTAGCCTGTTGACATCATCTTTGGAATCATTTCTGTATGACTCAATAACCCCTGAAATCTATTTGCCCATGATTAGAAAGAGGGCCTGCATCAAAACTCTGAAACCCCTTCTGTTGGTAAAGACTTTCCTTTTAGGGAGGCCTTTAGTGTGTAATCTCATTTGGTATTGTTGTTTTTTAAATATTATTTCAAAAATTAAGTATTTTTGAACAATAATTTAGTGATGTTTTAATAGTTAATAACTGACTCTGTAAACCTCTTGGAGAGGGGTGTAAAGCTTTATGAAGCGGTATTTAAGTCTAAGTGCTATTGCTACTAAATAGGCACTACCTAGAAATCTATGGTAGGATAAATAAAAGAACAAGCTGCTTAACGGAGAAGCCCAAACAATAGGACAGAAACCATCATAAGAGCAACAATGAATAAATTGTCTTCCATATCTTAGTCTGTTTGCCACTGCTGAGGAGGTATTTTTCCTTAGCAATTTTTGCATCACTTTGTTTGGTGGGGCTCTGTAAAGAGTAGTAGATTTAGGAATATACAGAGAAAAGTATCTTTCAGGTAGCCCAGACCTAAGGCATTTAAAATGTTAAAGGTTAAGGTGTTTGCCCAGTAGCCAATCAAATGTATGTATGTATGTATGTACGCATGCATATATATATATATATATATATATATATATATATATATATATATATATATATATATATTTCTTTTCACGGTACTTACATGTATGGTATTCAGCTTTGTTTGGGTATTTTCCCACATCATTATAATTGTGCTTTTAAAGTTGTAGCAACATTTCAGCAGACTCTCATCTGCCATCATCAGGCTTCTGTATTGTGTTCGTCTGTGAGTCAGACTTTTACAGTTGTTTCAGTTTTAAATTTGGGGCTAGCCTACTGCTGTGCCAGAATGGTTTTTTCTTCATCATGATTGGTTGGGAGTCTTGGTCTGTGTTTATTGGTCTTGGAGTTTGCTGTGTTCTGCTTGATTGGTGTTTCTAATATCTTCTGTCTGTTTTGTGGCTTTTTTTGTGTCTTGATTGGCTGGCAACATTGTGTTCCTGTATTGGAGGTTTTTAGTGCAGCTTGGCTCCGAGTAAATGGATGGCTATCATTTGTTAGGAAGCTAAGTTTCATCTGGGTGCCTGGTTGGGGTGTGTTTGAGCTGGAGATATCATGGGGGATCTGTTTGTGCCCAGGTGTTTGCCTGGCTAGTGGTGTGGAGATTTTTTTGTTTGTGAGTGCAGGCTTCCAAATAATTGACAGTCTGGTGGAATCTTCTCTTCTATTCATGCTTTCAGGTCTTTTTTCAATCTCTACGGCTTCTCTGATAATTCTGTGGCTAGGGTTTTCTATAGTGGCTAGGGTTTTGGTGCCATTGAAGTTGATGCTATGACCTGTTTCTTTCATGTATTGGACTAGTGAGGAAGTGTGTTCCAGCTTTTTTACTGCATTTTGGTGTTCATCCAGGCAGGTACTTATTCTTCTATTGGTCTGTCCAATGTATGTGGCCAGGCATGATGCACAGGGGACTTCGTATATGCCTTGGTTTTCCAGGTCAATTTTATCTTTGGGGTTTCTAAGGATGGCTGCTATTTTTCTGTCTGTTTTGAAGGCAGTCTTGATGTGATGCCTGTGTAGTATCTTACTGATTTTGTCTGTAGTACCTCTTATGTAGGGCAGGACAGCTGTTCCATAGGTCTGTTCATCTTCTGGGTCTCTATTATGTCTCAGTGTGTTTTTGTGGATCAAGCCAATGATTTTGCTTTTGTGGAAGCCGTTGGCTGTCAGTACCTTAGTCAGGGTGCATAGTTCAGTCTTTATGTGTGTCTTGTCTGCCAGGCATTTGGTTCTAACAATTAGTGTTTTGGCCACGGAGTGGTCATTCGAATTCTTCCATGAACAGGTTTGCAATGACGGGTGACAGTGGTGATCCCATAGGGGCTCCTTCAATTTGCTTGTATCTTTGTCCTTTGTATATGAAATACGTGTTGGTTAAGCAGTGTTCTGTTAGTTCCATGAGGTGTTTAGCTGGTTGGTATTTATTTTTGATGATTTCAAGAGTTTCTTTTATCAGGACTTGAGTGAATAGTGAAACCACGTCGAAACTTACAAGCAGATCTTCTTGTTCCATGTGTAGATCTTTGATCATTTCCAAGAAGTGGTATGAGTTTTGTACATGTGAAGCTGCTGTTTCAGCATGGGGCTGTAGCTGTTTTGCTAAGTGTTTAGCTAGGTTTTGTAGTGGTGCTCCTCCAAGACCAATAAACACAGACCAAGACTCCCAACCAATCATGATGAAGAAAAAACCATTCTGGCACAGCAGTAGGCTAGCCCCAAATTTAAAACTGAAACAACTGTAAAAGTCTGACTCACAGACGAACACAATACAGAAGCCTGATGATGGCAGATGAGATTCTGCTGAAACGTTGCTACAACTTTAAAAGGACAACTATAATGACGTGGGAAAATACCCGAACAAAGCTGAATAACATACATGTGTGTGTGTGTGTATGTATATGTATATGCATATGTATGTGTATATATATATAATATATATATATATATATATATATATTTGTTTTCTGAGGTTCTCGGGTATTTGTATGTGGATCTTTGGTTGTTGGTTTTCTCGCTATTCAAGTGTCTAGCACGTTTGATGATCTCATTCATCATCATCAGGCCTAGAGGCCTGATGATGATATGAGACTATGCCATATATATATTATCGGATCAATTATATATATATATATATATATATATAATATTTTAGTCTTTCAAACCTATTTAGAAACAATTGCAGTTTTTGAACAATTTGTAAACTCTCTTCTGCATATAATATATTGCCATTTTCATAACAGAAAGTTAATTGAACACGGGTATTTTTGAACAGATTGTAATCATGATGACTTACACACTAGTCACCTCAAGAATGGAATATTGCAATGCACTTGGAGCTGCCCTTTACAAAATCACTTGGAAGCTACAGCTGCTCTAGATTGCATCAGCACAGGCAGTAATGGATATGACATGGTATGCCTGTGTGACACCACTTCCTCTGCAAGCTGCAGTGGTTACCAGTTGGCTTCTGGTACAGTTCAAGATCTGACTACTACCTATAAAGCCCTTCATGACATATGGCCTGGTTATTTGAATGCTGCTTATTTCTGATTCAGCAGAATGAATATTTTTCAAGTCCCTTCAATTGAATAATGCCATTTAGTAGGAACCCAGGAGCATATCTTCCATGCCATCTTTTGGAACAGGATCCCCCCCAGAGACCTTTATGGCTATCCCCTTGATGGCGTTCTAAAAGACATTGAAAACCTGATTATTTTCCTAGGAGGTTGCGCAGTTGGTGAGGATGTGTGCTGTTTTTTATGGCTTTCTGAACTCATGGTGTTTGTTCTATTACAATTCTGCCTTTTTATAAAGGAAATTGCCCAGAGACTTTGGAAGCTGGGCATTTTTTAACCCTATATAATAAAAAACAGAATTTCCTGCAGCTTCCTCACCAATGACCTAAGTGTCACTTTGTAGCCTCACATAGAAATAAAAATATCGATTTAGATAGCTTTATCATAAAGAGATTAATCCTTGGTTTGATAGTTTATCCTGAGGATTTGAAGTTTCTTGAACTGGTAAGACATGACATTAAGGATTGAGGTTAAAGGTAGATAGGAAAACTAGGGAGGGCCGTTTTCTGTAAGCAAGAGATTATCTTGATTTTGGGAAGTTATCCTTATCTATAGCCCAGATTATTCAGGGCATCAAATCTTTCTTTTGTTCTTTCTCTCTCTTTAAAATAATAATAAAATTATTTCTGGAAGATTAGTCAAGAACAAATACGCTATTATGTTTCTCTAGATTTAAACTGGTGAACAAATATAAAATGTTTCCTTTTCAGGGAAGGATCATATTTGTCGATTCGTAGGCTGTGGAAGGAATGACAGATTTAATTATGTGGTCATGCAATTGCAGGTGAGTTTTTACTTTTATTACTGTGTAAATTGTTAAGGAATTGCTATGGTTTGTCTTTCTGCACATAAAAAAATGTTTTTCTATTTAAGTGAGAAAGACGGAAGATGAAATCCCAGATATATAATATGTCTGATTTACTGCCAGCCAGTTTAAATATGTTTGGATTCTTCACTGAAGTTCAGCTTTATCACTGAAAATACGTATTTGTGAACAAATTGTATATTGTTATGCATTTTCATTACATTTTTAGCCTCATGAGTTTTATTAATTTATAAAAAGAATAAATCAGTCCTTTGGCTAACTGGAATTATATATACTCTTCAGAAGTTGAGGAGCTTTAATCCATTTATCTGAAGGTTCGAATAGCTTGAAAATAAGTACTTAGAAGAATTTGATTAATCTTTCATTTGCTTAGTTTGTTCTTAAAGCTATACAAATTTATTTCAATCCTCCAGAAAAAGAAAGTTGAAACTGAGCCAAAAAACTTCATACTTTTTTCAGGAGGAAATATTTTTGAAATCAAAAGTGGAGAAAAGGTTGTATTGTTTAACCTTGATTTTTAATTCTATATCGCTACATCTTAATTTTCCCAACGTCTCCTGGGCTATCTCATTGTGGTGGAGGTTGTTCCTGGGAGGGATGAACGAAGAACATTAAGAGCATATGCCAAGAGTATACTGTATATTCTCAGCAGGATCACCCAAGATGTGAAGATCATCCCAGATGCCCAGGAACAGCAAGCAGCAGCAATATAGAAAGATGCCATAAGTAAATGGTCACTTTGGTGACAATGGCAAAAGCATCAACTCATATTTTTACAGTTTTTTGGTTTAGTTCACCCTATTCCTAAGTTGCCTAGAGTTGTATGTTAGGATGGATATCCATACAAATCTTTTAAATAAAAACTTGAGGGGAACACAAACCACTTCTATACCAGTAGTCCTTAACTTACAACCAAGGCTTCCTGAGACCACAATTAAGCATGCGCTTATTCCAACAACTCTTTTTATTCCAATGGCTGGGAATTGTGTTCATCCCCAGCCTGTAATGACTCCCAAACAGTCTCGAGATAAGCACCCATCTTTATCTCCTTTGAATTGTTGCCAACCACTAAAGTGCCAAATTAACTGTAAAAAGCCAACCAGAGTACAAAGTCCATACAGAGTTTCAAGTTTAATCCGAACACAGCGAACAACATTGCTTCCTGCAAAGGTTCCTGTCCCTTTGCTCCTCCTTTATGTCTTATGGAAGGGGCCAATCACCTCCAAGCCTTACTCCCAAGTCGACCCTTTCGTCTTAACTGTTTTTGCCTTCTGGCAGCTCTATGCACATGTACAGTGGGAACAGGCTCCCCTTATTCCTCTGCCTTGCTGCTGTCAGATTCTGAATGCTCTGGAGTCACCACATAACTTCCAGATGGCCCTCGTCCCATCTCTGTATTGGATGCAGGACTCTCGTCCGAGTCCTCCCCAGACTCCTGGACTGGCCCATGTTTCTCCCCACTGTCTGACTCTGCTGCCATCACCGCAGGCTGCCGGTGGACCACAACAGTTAGTTTAGTGACTATTCAAAATTACAACAGCACTGAAAAATATGACATGACTGTTTTTTATAGTTATGACCCTATAGTCAGCACCCCCATGATCATATGATCAAAATTCAGAGGCTTGGCAACTGGTTCATATTTAGGACCAGGGTCATATGATCACATTTTGCAACTTTCTGAGAAGCAAAGTCAATGGGAAAGCCAGATTCACTTAACAACTGTGTTACTAATATTATCAACTGCAGTGATTTATTTAACAATTGTGGAAAGAAAAGTTGTAAAATGAGGCAAAACTTTATTAACAAATCTCACTTAACAACAAATTTTGGGCTCAATTGTGATCGTAAGTCGAGGGCTACCTGTATTTTTATTAAGAAACCACATAATAGAAAATATCAAATGATTGGTGATATAGTATCAGATAATGAACTTGCAATTGTTGACTGGAATATCAATATTGGAAATATTAAGAAGAATGTAGTTATCATCAAATCAAACCCAGAGTCCTCACTTGAGGGGCATGTTTGATAGAGGCACTATTGGAAGACTTAAAAAACCAAATTAAGGACATGCCATGGGGAAAAAAATCTGTCCATTTGGTCCTTAACATGTGATGGCATATAATCAAATCAGACCTCTTCACTTAACCTCTTCACTTAATTTCTCAATTGATCTAACATAGGGATAGAGATCCTGTTTGGACTTTGAGATTTTGGGACTATGATATGGGTGCTTTCATTAGAAGGCTGACATGAATCGTCTTTAAAAAGCAATGACATGGCAATCACAAATACACATTTATAATTAAACTAGTGAGATATTTCCTGCCACAATACCTAAATTCCTTTAAATCATGTTTACAACCCCTGCTTGTTCTTGCCTTATTCCTCTTGCAGAGACTAAGCCAAACCAAAATACCAAGTTACATCTACTTTTATTAGACTATATGTCTAAAAAGAATTTGCTTTATAGTGATGTTGTTGTTTTACTAGTAGTTGAGGAAGGGAACATACAGTTTGCTTCACCCAATGCTTTTACTTTAACATATATTTTTTAAAATCAATAATAAAATTCACTGGGAATGTTTTTTTTGACGCTATATCCTAAAAATTTTTAGCCTGTATCAGCTAAATAATAAAATTAAATAGAATCTATGAAATGTTCAATTAAAATGAGCTTCTGTAACTTATTTTATTTGTTCATGAGTAGAGAAGAGATAAGTTTGTTCACTGATACCAAAGTAGGAACCATTTTGCTACTAAGTAAATTTCCCTGGAAAAGGCATTTATGCTTGAATGCAAAGGTTTGGGCACTCTTAGTCAAGTGTAAGTGAATAGCAGTTGACTTAAGTTATTTTAAGTTATTCAGGAGGCAGTTAAACATAACATTTTTCTCCAAATTTGAATGCATACTTACACATACTTACACATTCAGTGAAGAAACTAAGGCTGAAAAGAAGTTGAAGATTTTAATAAGACAAACATCTGAAATAACCATCAAATCAACAATGAAGCACTTAATAGAGAAGAAAGTAAATGATGGAATGACTTTCACAATTCCCAGACTGGAATATTATTAAAAACCTGTACAGAAATCTCAAACATGTAGTGAATACAAGATGTTCTAAGTACATTTCTGAGCTAGAAGATTTCTTATAAAGTGAAAAAAAAATCTAAACCAAGAATATAGAGGAAACATTTGGAAGCTGCTATTTCTGCCAAAGATGGTGTTACAAAGCACTGACTGAATATGTGTTTAAATCTTCCATATTTTTGTTTTCCTATTTTGAATCTGCAAATCTCTTGTTTCTGTTTAGTCCTAGTTTGTCCAACAGAAAGCCATTGAAGGCAAAACTGGAAGAGGACATCTCATGTTTTAGAAAGACTTTAAAATAGTATAACAATGAAGAGCAAGCAAACTATATGCTTTTTTTCCCTAAAATCATTTGATATTTTAACTATTGAAGTGCTGTCCTTATATTTGCCAGAAAAAAAAATTCTCATATGTAATCAGTGTACCTGTTAAATGTTGATTACTAAAAGAAGATGAGAAAAAAATCTGGATGTTAGTGTTTTTGTTTCTTTCAGGGGCGGAATTTGGCAGATTTGCGTCGAAGCCAAACTAGAGGGACTTTCACAATTAGTACAACATTGCGTCTTGGGAAGCAAATTCTGGAGTCTATTGAGAGCATTCATTTGGTGGGATTTTTACACAGAGATATTAAACCAGTAAGTTTCTCCATATATCAAAACCAAGAATTTGCTTAAAGTTGTAATTGTTACATAGCACAACAGCTTATTAGATATAAATAAACCTGATCTGAAACTATCAATATATCTGCACCTATTTTAAAAACTAATATTTAATTGTTTATCAGTTTTATCACTTTTCAGTTAACATTATCTCAACATCTGAAATTATTTTGCCTAATAATTGCTGTGAGCCTAAAAACATGTTCTTAATATAAAAAAGCTAAAGATTGCCTCAATTACTGAGACTATGTTAAAAAATTTCTTCAGTGGAGTCAGCAAATTCTGCAGAGGATGTCTCCCTCCCACTTAACTCAGGGGACAGGGCTAGAAATTATTTCTGACATACCTTCCTGTATAAAGAGATCTCACCTGTCCCAAATTTGACCCTGTCTTATCCTGAAGAGCATGCAAGCTCATCAATTCTTCCAAGGACTTTCTCATTCTAGAGATCTTCCCTTTTTAAAAAAAGTTTCATTCTTTTCATTCTTTTTTTTAAATTAAACACCTGATAAAATGATAAACAAACTCATGAACAGCATCTTTTGATTGGCTGGTCTCCATATAGGTATCAACTTGTTCTCTTCCCCAGAGATGCCAGCTACACTGCAGCTGTGGAGTCACTGACCATAAACCTTGCAACTACAGGAGGGTCTGTTGTTGCCACTCCTCCAGGGAGCCAGATCACCCTTGTACAAAAGATGATTGAAGCTTACAGAGTGATTTGTCCCATTTATTGAGGGAGCAGCTCTCTCAACCGCTGCTGTCTCTGCTGAGTCTGCCAGGTAACATTTCCGAAGCTCCCATGGCCTTCTGCTCCCTGAAGATTGTCAGAGGCTAAATCAGCCTCTCTTGCTAATGACTACTCACTCCTCTGGAAAGTCCATTCCCAACTGGATTGAACTGTGCTGAGAGGGAAAGGGAGGGGGGAACAGCACTATTCCATTTCCCTCCTCCCCTTTTCTCCTCTGAAACAACCTTTGCGGACCCTTACCCAGACTTCTATCACAAGGAGAAGAACTACACAATCAAGGGAAAAATGGGCCAGTGAAATCCAGCCTCACTTGCTTTTGCACATGAATCAGATAATTCCCTGCAGGACAAGTCAGATACAGAAGAAGAGAGCTATCCCTAGAATAGGAAAATCAACAGTCAGTCTCCAAATCCATCAGGCCTTTAAAAAAACAGACTTCCACAGCTTCTTTAAAAACTCTGCAAATTCCAGATCTCAAGGAACCAGAATATTCTGGCTTCACAGATTTTAGAGGGTCTATAACAAACAGAGATGTTCTGTGTAGCTAGTAAATCTATCTCAACAAAGACTTTTAAGACAGAAGGGGAGAGGGCATGATGTGAAGAGTGGCTCCTTTCTGTCTGCTGAATTCTGTCCTAGATCTGTTCAACCTCCCTAGTGCCTACCTTCATGCCAACATTGATTTGCGGGAACATAGAATTTAAAGATGGGGAAGGTACCTGCAGATACCAGGGGACAGGAAAATAAAGATCCTGCAGCACAGAAAACAGCACTAGCCACAATACACTCCCTTAATATTTGGACCAGACAACTAATGATTCAGTTGTTTACACCCTAAAAAGCATAGACAGGAATGAACAAATCTGCTGTTATGGTGGGTGCAATGGACAAGAACAATGTCCAGTTTACAATCAGAGGCATGGCAGCTAACATGGTCACCAGAACATAGGATCATTTTGGATTTAGAGTCTAATATTGAGCCAATTCAAGGGAGAAAAGCTGCAAGGAGAGACATAAGACCAAAAGAAAGTTCTGGTCTTGAAGCTTATTAATTATCTTTGCAGCATATTATTATGATCTTGTATGAATCTTCTGAGTTAGAAGAAGAACAGTCTAATGGTTTGACAATCTGAAGAGGCAGAAGGCAGAGGTAGCCATTCAAGAAACACATATCCACCGAGGACCCTCCCATTTGTCCTGTTGTCAGCTTCTATGGTATTCAGGAACAAAATGATTTCTGTAGCCTATCTCAGATCCTGGGTACACACATATTCTTTTATTTAAATGATGTCTTCATCCAATCCTTATAGACTGAACAGGGAAGAAAGGACGTTAAGATCACAGTGCAGATCCTTCAGGACCCGACCGTTTTAATCAATGAAAATAAGAACATCTTTCAAATAATACCATCTCTGTGCCGTTCTAGACACAGAAAGAGATCTTATATAGAAAAAATAGATAATTCAGCAGGGTTCATGATTCTTGGCAGCCTTCACACCAGATGATTATTACTATGACCAGATTCCATTCCTCTCTATTGATGCCATGGTCCACGACCATGGACCAGCACTGTGTGTAAGCAGGAACAACTGTGTTGGGGATGTGCACGTAGAGCCTTTCCATTGTATAGATTGCCAGTTTGTTTACTGTTGTTTTGCCTGCTGCTTCACTTACTATCTTTCTTGCTATCTATCTTTCATTGAAAATCTTTCTGAAAAATCTCCAAGGTAACTTTTCATAAGTCTGATTACTAATTTAAATAACTTACCTGCTTACATTGGAGCAGTTGGAGAAATCATGTTGATGTGCATCTCTAATTAGCTGTGATGAAACTGAGAAATTTATGAGGGCAACAATTGTATTCAAGCTTTGATTCAATCTATATTAAAATTGTTGTTTCTGCACCTTTTAACTGAGTGAAATGATGTATCATAGGGCAACTATTTTTAAACCAAGGTATCTCAAATGAGCTAACTTGGAGAATGTATCCAAAATCCAGGACCCAAGACTCCAGTGGAACTGGAATTTGGCAAATTTTATAAACCATTTTATGACAAAAATGATCATAAAAGAGTTTAGGATGTAATAGAAATGTGGTAAAACATTTTATGTGCCAATTATTGACAGTGCTGTTCAGCATGGGCTATTGTCAAGGCAGACACATCTCTGAGTGCATTCCAACTTTTCCAGTGAAAGCACAACATTAGACATTCTGTAATTGTTGAAGGTATTGAGGAATCTGATAAGGAAATATCTCACGAAGGATGATTCAGTTGGTCGTGGGTTGTCTAATAAGTCTATTAAATTATTGTACTGAATATCACTTCCTTCTGTGTTGATTGTGCCTATTGGGAACAAAGATTCTGAGAGAAGAGAGAAAAACCTCTCTATGATCTCCCCCAAGATATAGGATAATATAGCTCTCCTTTATTTTCAACCTTTCTATTTTTTCTTCTTCTACTGAATGATTTTTGGCTTGTCATTCTGAAAAAGGAGATATCTCCTCCCACAGGAAGCAACTGAGAAGAATTCTTTCTAGCCTTTGTCTTTGGATCCCATGGGGATAGATAAATGTTGTAACCCTTTCAATAGCTCATTCTCACTTTTCCTCAAGCTGGGAGGACTAACTATTCTTTCTAACCAGTGAGCCCAGCTGAATACTTTCCTTCTAAATAACAATATAATTGTGGTATCAGAATAATTGCATTTAAAAAAAATACATTATATTTTTAGCTGAGTGTATGCATCATATTAATACAGAAGCAACAATAATAATGTGTGATTTCAATATACAATCAATTCACCAACTATTTTTCTAAATAGGTACAACTGAAATATATGAAATGAAAACTCATGCTATAATGTTTCATTTCTACAGTGTACACTTTTTTCTTTTCTTTTAGTCTAATTTTGCTATGGGACGCTTTCCTAGTACTTGGAGGAAGTGTTATATGCTGGATTTTGGCTTGGCACGTCAGTTTACAAACTCATGTGGGGATGTCAGACCAGTAAGGAATTTTAATCAAAAGTTTCAAAATAAATAATGCCTAATTCATTGTGGTAATGTGATTAACAATATGAATTATTTAATGAATACATTTTTCAGGATGGTTTTGAAAAAGTCAGATTTATAGTATATAATTTTGGCAGTACTGTAAAGAAAAAAATGTAATCCTATTCTAATTTTATCGTGAGGTATTGTCAAACCTTAACTTCTGAATACTTTAAGAGGAGAAACAGATTTCACCTGATAAATACAAATGAATGGATTTTTATTACATGGGGTTTTAAAGCAAAATTGGTACTGGTCTTACAAGATTTTGGCATTCATTTCAATATGTGGTAACCAAGGAAATGGATAGGGTTCTTTGCAGTATGAGGTTAGCCACTTGTGATATGACTATCTGCTTTGCCTAGTTCTTTTGGAGTATTTATGCACAGATATTTAGATTCGGTTTTTCTTTTGAGGGTCAGGGAGGAGGAACATGCTGACCACCTTTAAAAAAGCAGTGTTGTGCCTCTTCATAAATAAGTTCTCCTTTGGTCCAACCATCTTGGACAATATTGCTATTTTGGGGGCCATGTCAAAATTGGACTACTTCCAGAGTGAATCACACTGTTCTGAATCCAGCCCTCAGATTGAATCAAGTGTCTCTGCATACATACTTCACTGCAGAGTCACTTGATTGAGCTGGGTGGCTATAGAAATTGAATGAATGAATGAATGAATAGTTCTAATAAGAACTTATTTAGTTATTTCTAAGAATGAAGGGAATATGTAAAAATTAATTCAGATTCTTCTTTTCCTTCCATGGTTATAGATTTGAAGTGACTTTGAGATATTTTCTAGTTTTGTTAAGGGGACAACATCTTCTAATATCTTGACAGTCTTCCAGACCAGAATTTGGATTCTAATTTTCACCAGTTACAAATTCTATTGCGAATGCAGTTTTCCATCTGCTTCAGTTAATTCCATGCTGTCTTTATCAGAATCTTTCACAAAAGTTAACTCAAAAGTTGCAAAATATCCCTGAGTTTCTCAGAGAAGAAACATTAAAGTTTATTTTCATTTGACGGGCAAACTGTTAGTTAGAAGATGAAAGGGAAAAAATAAAACAGTAGAAACAGTTATTGAACTGACTGATTCAGATGATTGGAAATGGTCATCAATTTAATTGAGATTAACAATTTACTGATATCATGCCCCAAGATAAATATCATGGACGTTAAAAAGGGCTTTTATATACACCAGACAAGATTTCATTTCTGGCAGAGTTAGGGCTAGGGTTCCCAAAATTTCTGCTCCAAGAATCCTTTGTTTTCAGCCTTTTCCAAGGATTTCAGAATAAAACTGGACACATTTCATTAAGTTTGTTCATTTGGATAAATAAAGTGTTCTTTAATTGACTGTGTTTCAAAATTGATAAACAATTCTCAAACACTTTAGTCTCAAGACCTCTTTTGCATTCTTCAAAATAATTGAGCACCCCAAAGAGGTTTAATTTATGTGATTTGTATCTAAGGTCACCTCACTTATAATCTTTAAAGACATCTATCATTGGGACCTGGATGACTGAGGCACTTCCTTCTCCCCAAAAGATGTTAGGATGGGCTTGCTACAAGTGCCCTTGATTAGAGACTGCCATCTTAGAAACCATATAAGAATGCATCTGTCAGTTTCCACCTCCCAATGTATGAGCAGACCCTTCCCTACTGGTGTTTTGAAAGCTGCTAAAAAGGGTTTGTTCTTTAAAGATAAGGAACCTGCACTGTTTTAATTGGCTTTTGGTCATGAGATCAAGCTATTTATTATGATAAATGTTTTTATTCATGACTCCTGTTCCATAAAAATATTCATAACTGTTGCTTTTTAAGATTTAATATAAGTATTAATCCCAGTTATGAATTGAAAAGTTGATGCCATTCAAGAGTTGCTATATTAGATTATAAAATATTACTGTTTTGTTAATATATAGTGTTATTACAAGTTTTTAAAGAAATGTTAATAGTAATGCTCCTAAAGTCTAATATTGTTAATTTTTTTTTAATTATTACAATTCCCCCCAGTAAGCCTCCATCAATTCTGGCTCCCATTCATTAAGGTTTTTTGGGTGGAAGTGTCAAACAGTTTGAAAAAAAAAAAGCCAACCTGTTGTGGGTTCTGTGATACATTGGATGCTCAGTTGGAAGCCCAGTTTGCAGCTTAAGATGTTAAGTTGAGCCATGGTGCCACAGTGGTTAGAATACAGAATTGCAGGCTACTTCTACTAATTGCTGGCTGCCAGCAGTTCAGCAGTTCAAGTCTCACTTGCTCAAGGTTGACTCAGCCTTCCATCCTTCCGAGGTCAGTAAAATAAGGACCCAGATTGTTAGAGGAAAATATGTTGACACTGTAAACTGCTTAGAGAGGGCTATAAAGCACTATGAAGCGGTATATAAGTCTTAAGTATTGTTGCTTTTAAATGTTTCTGAGTATCAAATTTTATCTACCAAATCTTCAAGCAATTATAGCAAGCTTTTGATTAGAATGAAGCAATATAGATATAATTTTGTAATATTGTGCTTGTACTTTATTTACCTTTATAGCTGTGGAAATTTTTATGTGTATTATGTATACTTTTCAAAAATAAAATAAACTACTCTGCTCAATGTAAAAGTGTAGTTGGTAGCTGTGACTGGCAAAACTGCCAGTGCAAAGATTTTATCTTCAGAATTGTATTCCAGTGTTTATCAATTTTGGAACTCTGAGGTGTATGGGTTTCAACTCCCAGAATTCCCAACCCTGGGAGTTGAAGTCCATATTCTAAAAATTGCCCAGATTGAGAAACGCTAATGTATACCATTGTGTAGGCCTAAATTTGACCTCTTACTCATGCCCATTTGGATTCACTTTGCCAGGGTCAGTTTAGATGTCTGTTTTGGAGTTTCATCTCCCAGAACCTCTCAGTAAACATAGAAGCCCCCTAGTATTGGCAGATAGGGAGAGGCCACCTGGGAGCTATTCTCTTGAGGGCTTTTGTCACCTCTGCATCAGACCCTCACTCTGCAGATCTCCTGGTAATAGATTTGATACATAAGATGCTGTAATACTTGACTCTGCTGTGTAAAAAGAGAAAAGTCGCAAAACTATAAAATAACATCTGATTAAGTAATTTTTTTTTTTAATTTACTTAAAATGTGATCAGGACATGTATGTTAATCTTCTTAAATCCTATTTATATTAGAGGTAGTTCTTCACTGATTGCTTAGCAACTTTTCATAGTTATACCAATTTGAAAAAGGGGACTTACAACCCAAAATCAAAGTTTTGATTTTGGACAGTCGGCAACATGATTGCATTTATTGCCATTTGCAGTGTCACACGGTCACCTGTGTTTTATGGCGGTTTTGCTAAAACCGGTATTTCCAATTTTTTGGCAAAATCATGCCCACAGTGAACCATTAGTTCTCTTAATGATTGTGGCGTTTGCTTAATGACTACAGCATTCACTTAATGATCACCATGGATGCTTTATGAATGCTGTGTTCACTTAACAAATGCCGCAAAAAAGGTTGTAATATACAGTCATTACAACATACAACTGTAATGGGCAGGCTTTGCTATGGTCATATGTCAAGGACTGTCTTATAGCAGAATCATCACAGTATGTTAAAGGAGTGCGTTATCAGCAGAGGGAAAACGTCAAAATAGATGATCAAAATTGTATCAGCTTTTTTATAAATAGTTGATATTTACAGACTTACTCTGGAATATGAACTCTTTTTTTTTTCTTTCCCTTTTTACATTGATAGCCCCGAGCTGTTGCCGGTTTTAGAGGTACAGTGCGGTATGCATCAGTCAATGCTCACAGAAATAGAGTGAGTATGACCATTTACATTAACCTAAATATTTAATAGCTGAAAACTCTGCATGAAGTGTCTGTCATAACTCCTCCCTTTTCTATTTTTTAAATATGCTATATAAAAACTGAAACATAACTGACATGTCCTGAACTTTCCCAACAATTGCCATATTTTATGCTGAAATCATAGTTCATTAACATGTTTAGATGGATCTTTGCTGATTAGGGGGTGCATAAATTAAATATATTTCCAGCTTTTGGAATCTATCAACTTAAAAACCTATTAGAGTTTATGTACATGGAGGATAATGAAAAGAATTATTATAAAACATTGAAAAAACACATTTTGCCCCAACCAAAAATAATTAGGGTTTTTTGTTTATTAGTTTGCTTATTTTGGTTGTGGGGCAAAGATGAAGAATTTTGAGCAATCCAGATAATTTTTTGCCATTGTTTTTGTTTATAAGATTAATTTCAAGACCTTTCTCCCTACTTTTTGTCAATCCTGTTTATGTATGAATTTTTTTAAAATGTATTTGATGCAATGTATGTTTGTGTGTTTATAAATAAATACATTAAAATTAAAAATAAATTAAAAAATTAAAAAAGAGATTGGTCAGGATACTCTAAACTCAGCATCGGCATTGAATTTATACTAGAGATCCAGTAGAGCAGTGATTCTCAACCTGTGGTCTGCCGACCTCTAGGAGGGGCCTCGAGATGTCACCATAGGGGGTCTGTGAAGGCTTGAAGAAATGTTATCATTTAAATCTTAAGTCTTGGGGGTCCGTGGTCATGGTCCATGGCCACAAAAGGTATTTAAAGAGGAACCTGTTTTAGTGAATTATCTTGAAATCTACAAAATTTCTTCTACTACCTCCATTGTACCAGTATCTCAGTACTATCTGGGTCTGAGCAGATAGGATTAACAATTCAGTCTTATCAGTGAGGAAGTACGTGATTTGATGCAGTCTCATTTCAATTAGATCAGGATTTTCTTTTCTTTTTTTCCCTTTTGTTTCATTTCCTGATCCATCATCCTATACTAATAGAAGTAAACAGGTTTATCCAAAGAACCACAGAGAAAACTATCTCATTTTTCTTCTCAGGTCTGATGAATTCCCTCTTTGCATAGTTTGTGTATTATTATTGGAGTGGCATTAAATTTTTATTTATGTGTATCATTACTCGCATATTCAAATAAGCAATATGTCAGGCTTCCAAGTAACAGCCCAAATGGAATAAAAACTCCCAAGGCCAGAGGCTTCCTCAAAGTATAGGTTTATTAGGCATGTCATATTGGCACAGCTGGTAAAAACCTGACTCTGAAGTCCCCTCCAGTTTTCCCCACCCAGTTCAAAGTCCAAAGTTCATCCCCCCCATTAGACATAACCATGCCCCAATCAGGTCACACTCTTCCTCCCGGGTGACTCCCCTCCAGGTGCTGGTGAGAGTGTCCTTGGTTCCCAGAAAAAAGAATGTTATTTTGGCTAAATATTCCCCCAACTATCTTTACTCCCCCTTCCCTTTTTCACAGCTCCACCCAGCCTCACTGTGGCAACCCTGAAGACACTTAAAGATGGTTCCAGGGTCGATACAATATTCCAATCAATACAGTTTGGTATTCTGACATTGGATTATATTGGATAGGAGTGCAAAATACAGATCAACATGCAGGTTTCTTTTTTTCTATAGGAGATGGGACGTCATGATGATCTTTGGTCTTTATTTTATATGTTGGTGGAGTTCGTTGTTGGACAACTGCCCTGGAGGAAAATTAAAGACAAGGTTTGTTCAGAAATATAGCAATTGAGATATCTTGAAGATTAACAGTTTAAGATATCTGATAATTTATTTGTTACTTAGTAGCATACATGATAAATTATTTTCATTGGAATTTCATACGGTGAATGACTTAATCCTTGTCTGCTTTTAGGAGCAAGTAGGCTCTATAAAAGAGAGGTATGATCACCGTCTGATGCTGAAACATCTTCCTCAAGAGTTTAACATCTTTCTAGACCATATTTCTTCTTTAGACTATTTTACTAAACCTGATTACCAGGTATGGCTTCTGTGTTATGACTTGCAAATTTTCTTTACTTCTTAATATTTTAGTTATATTGATTATGTAAGCCTTCACTGCTTGGCTTTGGATATTTAATATGCTCCAATCTATGTATTGTTAAAACCATGTTAAATTCTTGGTATATTAAAAGTGTCTGCCATTCCTCATTAGGGTATATTTTAATCTGAATATTGGCTTTCTATTTTTATATTTCTATTTAATTAGTTTTAATTTTTATATTTCTATTTAATATTTTATCCAGACAAAAATGTATATTATCAGAAGTAAATCTGAACTGTAACAAATTGAGTGAGTTGCTTTCAGTTTCTGTCATATGTCATTATAATAGCATAGACTTGGCTGCTTGTTGAAGCAGGTATATAGATAGATAGAGTGTGAGAAGGGGTGAAAATAGTAGCACAAAAGAATTTTCTTGTAAATTCAGTTTAGTTTTTTTTTTCTTTTGGAGGAAAATTATTTGAAGACCCTGTTATATTTCTGTTATTCATAGGATATTTAAATCTCCAATACTTCTCCTATTACCTGGACATACAGTAGCTAGAATTCTTATAAGCAGTCAGTAAATTTATAGATGAGGCTATGAGTTATTTAGAAGAATAATCTTATTTAATGTTATCTAATAATAAATGTACTGTGAAGATTGTGTATAAAGATCTTCTTTCAGACAATGTCGGAACGGTTTTCAATTTTCAAAAAGATGTTTAAATAAATAATTGACACTAAATACAATTCCTTTCTTTGTTTTTATAGCTTCTCATGTCCGTTTTTGATAACAGTATGAAGAATTTTGGGGTGACAGAGAGTGATCTGTTTGATTGGGAAAAGAGTGGGGCTGATGGTTCTCTCACTACTACCACTACTTCAGCTACTCCTCAACTGCATACTCGACTGACCCCAGCTGCTATAGGGTATTTTGAATCATTTCTTTGAATGTTAGATGAATTAGCATTTCAAGTTATAAGTGCTTCTTCATGGATGATAGGATTACAATTATTATGGAAACAGATACTCCTTCATAATAAGATACTGACAAATCTTAAAAACTTAACATAAGATTATCAATCTCATGTCAATATAAGATTATCAATCTCATCAATCATCTAAGATTAAGTTCATGTATTTTAGATTGCTTGATGGATCCAGATTTAATATTCTGTTTAGAATGGTGAAATAACTTGCATTTGATCACATTGACTATTAAGATGATAGAGGACTAACTTAAATCTTTTGGAAGAGAAGGGTCATCTCCAAATTGATGTCTTTCAGAGGTCTCAGGAAATACTCATTCATAATATAGCCAGGTTGAAAACAGTTCAGATGGCATGATGCAATTGGGAAGAAATTCCCAAACAAGCAATCTTTATTACACAATTCATTCTAATGGTTATTACTTGGTGGGAGAAACCAGAGGCAAAAGTGATAGAATAGTATCATATCTTCTGTTCCTTATCCTAATGGGTAGCATGCTGACTGTAAATTATGATATCTTCATAAGCAGATGGAAACCTGGAAGTTAGGGAAGATTGTTTTAGCGTTACTGAAGCTACCTACAGAATTTCTAAATTTCAAGATGCATTTAAAATTTTACTTTCTAGAATTCTTCTAATCTTTTTGATTCCATTAAAATGAATGCCTATTTATTGTTTTCCAAATTAGTACTTAAGAAAGTCACATAGTATTGATCTTCTAATCTTGTTTTCTTGTGTGATATGAACTGAGGAAGATTCAGAAGCATGCATAAACAAAGAGATAAGGCAGGTAAAGTGATAGGCAAGGTAGTATTCAAACTAGACCTCTGGGGTCTTTAGAAGCTTGCAGTTTACATAAACATATAATTCAAAAATTAGGGAAAGCATCATATAATGCATGTTTGCAAGACCTATAGATTTTAGAACACTATTGATATAATATTGTCCACAGCACTGGGTTACAAGTATTTATGTTTGCATGTTCCTGCTATTGAGATTATATCTGGTGCCATATAGGATGACATCTAATTAAAGACATTATGGTTTGTTGATCAGTTGATCTTCTAGACAAAACAGTATTGTTCTTGAGATTTCTGTGTGTCTGACTATAGGTGTGCATGAATATACACTGCTTGGAGATGTTTAATACCATGTCTTGAATTCCTGGTAGACAGGATTAATGACTGCTTTCCTTATGAAGCCAATTCTCCCTCTTTTAGAAGAGGATGGGGAAGAGCCATAACTCCTGTCATTTAAGGAAGATAGTAAGTGTCGGTTTAGAAAAGAAACTGGGACATCTTTAGTATTAATTTTCACTTTTTTATACATAGAATTGCCAATGCCACGCCAATACCAGGAGATTTATTACGAGAGAATACAGATGAAGTATTTCCTGATGAACAACTCAGTGATGGTGAGAATGGCATCCCTATTGGAATCTCACCAGAGAAGTTACCAGAGTCCCCTGGACATCGTCTTCAGGAAAAGGATGTGTGGGAAGAAATGGATGCTAACAGGAATAAAATTAAATTGGGTATACATAAAGTAAGTGTTGCAGTTGAATAAATGATAACATTTACTTTTTCTCATGTTAACCTGTAAATACTCATCTTATTTGTCCAGCAGTGATTAATCAGGTATCCATAGAAAATAAATAGAGTATGATGAACAAAACAATTTAATTTGTCCCTGATGTATGATAGATAGACAGACAGATAGATAGATAGATAGATAGATAGATAGATAGAGACAGACAAGTTTCATTTCTAGTTGTTAATAGTGCTGCCGAAACTATATAGAACAATATTGATCTGTTTCTAAAAATTTTGAACATTTCAATTAATTTCTTAAGAGAATGATGAAATGGCTTTGTCTTCATGTAGTGCTAATAGTCTTAGTCCTTTCTCCATAATGTTTATAGTGCTAATCAGAATATTTAGTTAAGAATTTTAATATCAGTGGGTATCTCACTACAAGTGCACGTATTGTTTGACTAATGATTGGTAAGCAACATCCACACACAGATGAGATACAACATGAGGTTAGAGTTGAAACACACACACACACAGGCGCATGTGTGCGTGTGCGCACACACACACACACACACAAGACACACACTCAGATAACTGTTGTCCAGTCATGTCTGATTCTCAAAGACTGCTCGGAAATGTTGCTGCAGTTCTCCTGGCAAGGTTTTTCAGGAGTAGTTAACCAATGTCTGTTTCCCAGGGCTGAGAAAGAGTGATGAGGCCAAGGTCACCCAGCTCATTCAAGAATGAGAGAAAATGGGAATTACAATGATAATGAAATGTAGCAGGTTAGAGCAACAAAAAGCAGAATGCTGAAGAAAGTAGGTATAAGAAGGAAATTTAGGAGTAGGAAGCTAGGGAGGCTACATGAGCTCATGGAAATTGGGTGAACAGATCTACTGAAGTTAGGTGAGCTAGTAGTCAAACTTGATACTGGTATAAAATAACTGTTTATGTTAAATCGTGTTTCTAAAATCTTGTAACAGTTTTGCAATAAGAATAACTGATTTTCAAACAGAGGGAGCATGCCAGAACTATTTTTAAAATCACATTTGGAAAATACTTTATATAAAAATTATCTTACATTTCCGTTAATTTATTTTTTATATTGTGGCACTCCTTCATAGGCTACTACAGAAGAAGAAAACAGTCACGGGCCAATGAATGGACTGTTTAATGCACCAAGTCTTGGTTCGCCAATTAGAGTCCGTTCAGAGACCACACAGCCAGATCGGGATGTTCCTCTGGTACGAAAGTTACGATCAATCCACAGTTTTGAACTGGAGAAGCGCCTGACTTTGGAGTCAAAGCCAGATGCAGACAAATTTCTGGAAATCTGGTAGGTAATGATTTGTTTTAGGCAGATTTTCCTTTACAGCTGCTTGGTTTGGTTTTATCTTTATGGGTATGTGTGTATGTAATTTTCCACTGTTGTTTAATTAGAATATCTGCAGTAACTAATTAGAATTAGTAATGAAAATATAGATGATAAGAAATGAAAAAAGTATTTTGTTCATATAAAAAGCCAACCTGCCATTTTGGAATAGGTTGCTGAACATAGAAGATATATAAATGACCCCACAAAAAAGGTGAGAGGCTTTCAATTATCATGTCAACAATGGACAATCCTGAATAGAATTTGCACCTCACAAAGCGTCTGCTGGGACTCTGTATAAATGGGGCATAGTACCGTTCCCTCAGTGTGACTACGCGATCCCACATCAAACTGTAGATCACATCATGACTGGCTGTAAGCTGAAGACATATACCAGTCTAATATCTCATTTTTTTTTATTTTAATGATGTTGCCCTTCAATGGTTAGATGGCTTAGACATTGATATTTGAACATAGATCTGTTTTACATTTGTATTTTATTGTGTTTTACTACTCTAAGTGAAATGTGTATGTGTGTGTGCGTGTGTATGTGTATATATTTGTTTTCTTAAGTTTTCACAGGTATTTATATGTATGGTATTCAGCTTTGTTCGGGTATTTTCCCACGTCATTATAGTTGTGCTTTTAAAGTTGTAGCAATGTTTCGGCAGAATCTCATCTGCCATCATCAGACTTCTGTATAGTGTTCATCTGTGAGTCAGACAGCCGTTTCTGTTTTAAGTTTGGGGCTAGCCTACTGCTGTTTTCTCTTCATCCTGATTGTTCTGACTCACAGATGAACACTATACAGAAGCCTGATGATGGCAGATGAGATTCTGCCAAAACGTTGTTACAACTTTAAAAGCACAACTATAAGAACGTGGGAAAATGCCCGAACGAAGTTGAATACCATACATGTAAGTACCCGCGAAAACTTAAGAAAACATATATATATTCGTAGATTTTCACAGGTATGTAGATCTAGGTGTGTTTGGGTGTCAGGAAATTACACCACAAGAACTCAAGAAGTTGCAACACAGCAAATGACCCAGGATATCAGAGCACAAGACCAAGGATACCACAGTCTCACAAGGTCATCACACAACCCATTACTCAAGCCGTTACTACACAGGAGGCTAATGGAAAAGAGATCAAAACACAAACGACCCAGGAGATTACAACGCAGGACCCAGGATACCACAACAAAAGAACTTGCAAGCCCATCACACAACCCATAACCCAAGCCATTAAAACACGAGAGGCTAATGGAAAAAAGATCACTACAAAACAAACGACCCAGGAGATCACAGCACAAGATCCAGGATATCTACACAACAAAACTCACAAGGCCATCACACAGCCCATTATACCAACATCATCTCCATCAACCAGTCAAGAGGCAGCAGTGCAGCCAACCAGCCCAGCACACCAACCCCCACCACCAGTATTTATAGAGAGACGGCAGCCCCGATCATATATTGCTTGCACTGGCGCGAAGCCGAAAGCACCAGCCTGAGGATGGTGAGTGGGACCTCGCTGAAACGTCGCCAAGATACTCTTAATCTTAGATGGGAAAAGACCCAAACACACCTAGACCTATATATATAGAGAGAGAGATAAATAGATAGCCATCTGCTAAATAAATAAATAAATTTTGCAAACATTTAAAATACACAGAAATGTCCTCCAAAACATGGATGCAAGAAACTATTTTCCATGGACAAATAGTATAGTATGTATTTTATTTCCATGGATAACTAGAACCACCTAATTGTTTCTAAAACTTCCAAGATTTTAAAAAATATGTCTATTTAGATGATGTCCTGTGGATTTTGCTTTTTATTGCTCAAATACTACAAATACACTGATATATTATTTTTTCCTTTTATCATTCCCTAGCTTGGAAAAAAAGAAAAGAGATCTTAATGGTGGCAAAGAACCTGTAATTCCAACTTCTCAGAAAACACGTGCTCCTGCTGCTGCTTCCTGTCAGGAACATGTCTGGCATTATGATGAAGAGTATCTGCCTGAAGCTTCCAAGCTGGGTTCAGGTCCATCTCCAGAACAGGGTGATGGGGGTGTTAGCAACGGATACGTCGCTGTTAATTTGAATTCTTGCCAGCAGGAAGTAGATTCTAAGGAATGGGTGATTGTTGATAAAGAGCAGGACCTTCAGGATTTCAGAACTAATGGTGCTACAGGGCATAAAACAACTGGAAGTCCTTCTGATGAAGAACCTGAGGTACTCCAGGATTTTGAAGAGTCCCCCCAAGAGGATAAACTTGGACTTCAAACCAAGCGTACACCTAATGGAGCAGCAGTTAATTTAGGTGCTGAATGTTGTGGAATTGCAGCTTCTGAACAGTTTACAGATCAACTAGAACTCCCAGTTGGAATTACTGGCCATGCTCTTGCTGTCACGCCCACAAGCCTAATGGAGGCACAAGCAGAAGGGGCTCTTACTCCAGTAAGTAAACTAATAGCCAGAGTCTGTTGTAGTTCAGGCAAATTAAGAAATTGCTGACTGAAAACATGGCATTTGGATTACAATCAAAACACTGTTTAGAGATGATAATATGCTTTAGTTCTTTGAAAAGAGGGTGAAAATGTTCATAGCATTTTTAGAAATACATTCCAAATACTGTGCTAAAAATGCATTTTTGCAATGCCCAGAAATCTTGCAACTGATTTTATTATTGTATACACCATTAAATATTTAAACAACAATATCACACCAGAAAAGCACAATAACTAAGATATGTGAACAATTAATTATTTGCATAGAGTATTTTCATAGAGTATTTTTTAAAAGGTGAATTATAGCCCAAAAGGAGGTAATGATTATTTCAGAAATGGAGAAAACTTATGGAATGCACATATGAGCTTACTCCATTTTAAGTCTTTATTTTCAGATGCTACAACTGCTGTTAAATATATGTTTTGCTTTAATATATTCTAGAAAGGTTTAACTCTTATATGTAAAAATATAAATTGGCTTCACTGCCTGATACCTGAAAGTATTTTATTTGCCTGAAACTGTACACGCCAAGAATCAGTCACTACAAATATCTTCCTTCTTCTGGACCATGTTATTTGAGCATCTTAACATTTTATTTCAGATTTTAGATTTTCCAAGAGAATGGTTCTGTCTTCTTTTTTGGCCAATATCATGGCCATTGCTGTGCCTAGATTTTGTTTGCAGTTTTTCTTACAATATATAATTATAGTAGATACTATATATATCTTTGGAGATTCTCAATCATCCAGGTTATACTTGACCCACAGGTGCTTTTCCAAAAGGCAACTGCACTTTAGTTTATGATAAAGCTTTCAAAGAAAAAACCCAATAAAGTCCAGGTGCCTTTTGGAAAAGCACCTTTGGGAGTACATGGTATATTTTTTTCATTCAAAAAAAGAATAGCAATGACTGAAAGTTGTATTTCTGAGCATAAGATTTGTTATAAACATAGTTTGATCTGTGTCCAGCCGTAGGGATAGAAATCATGTTTGCTTCTTAGCCTCTTGCACATATGCTTTTTCTGTAACTCTTTTAATATTTATTATCACTAAATTGAAAACTACCTCTTATTACTAACACAATGAATTGATTCGACCATAAAACAAAATCACAATTTAATACTACAAAAATATACCATTTAAATATCCTTCTCCTGCAGATAATGTTCAAAATTCTTTATTTTCTTTTTGATAAATAATAGCTCTTTATGATATTTGAACTCAGACTGAGAATAATTGAAACCAGGGTAGGGAAGTAGGAAGTGGTTCCTCTTTCAGGAATAGGCTGATTTGGGTTTTAGCATGGCATTATCCATGGCATTATCCATGCTATTAGTGCAGTGGAAATAGGCTTTGAAACCAACATTTCTAATTCTTGTGACTAACCCAGATGTAGCAGCAGAGTGGACTGTACTTCCTGTATCTGGTTGGGAAGAATCTGCCTTCTTCATTTGTTCAACTTTTGCCTTCTGTGGACACCATGGATGTCAAAATAGTGATCACACACTTTCTTCAATTCTGAAGATGTTGGTATGCACATAATATAAATAACCTGGATTGTCCTGTCCCTTAGTGTGAATTTAAACAACCAAATTAATCATATAGGAACCAGTATTCTCATTTGTGGACTGCTATGCTAGTCCAATTTTTTACTGCTATGCTAGTCCAATTTTGTATACATCGCATCCTGTTTCAAATAGCAAAAATTCTTGGATAAAGCCTTTCTTGGTGTTTATAACATCCATTAGGAGTCTTTATCAAATTTAAGAAGATGGTAGTTCTTGTCTATTCTAGCTTCCATATCCAAATACTGATAGTTTTTTTAAAGCTTGGCTTAGCTTCTCTTCTCTGATTTCTCAGAGACATGATGCATTGCCAGTTTCACCCAGATCTCCTTTCCCCCTCAAACTCATTATGTGGAGATTACATGTACAATTCTTAGTTGCAGTAGATTAGGTCTTTGCTGGAATGGAAGTCTTAAATTCAGAAAGTTAATATGATAAAGTGGGACAGATTCCTCAGGTTTCCTAACCTTCCATGATGCCATTCCAAATTTCATGCTTTGTTATGGAATTGTTATTGTGGCTTAAGAAGAGACTTTATTTTGTCTGTAAAAATGTTATCTTGTTATAATCTTCATAATCTGATTAAAGGAATGTCTGTTTTTTCTCACCTGGCTGTGAAGCAGTTTTATAAAAGTTGTACAGTACTTTCTTTTCTGTGTGTCTGACAATCAAAGCCCTTTAAGACCTTGGCTACACGACCTCTTCATTTACTCTTTCAGAAGACACCATTAGTCATTGTGATCACATCAGTCTGACATTCAGTCTGACATTCCAGTGAGATCCATGCTTTTGTATTCAGGCGAATCTTACCTAATTTTCTATAAGGAGAAAGTGAGTCTGTGGTCTCCATTTCACCACCTGCTGAAAGCAGTCTCTCATTTTCACTTATGCTAAGAAGAGATCTTCCATCTATTTTTTTCAATACCTGAAAATTCCTGAGAAATAATTGTGTATATGCTTTAGATAGCTTCATTTCTGATTCAATATAAGAAAGATCCACATTTATTTCTCTCTTGTAATAGGCCACATAAATGTTTTTTGCCAAATAAATCACATGAACAATTATATTTGGACAGACACATCCAGATTTGCTATTCCCCGAAACTGATGGCTTCATCAGCAGTAGGATCTTTCTTTAACATCAGTTGGGCAGTCACTTTATTACAGCAGTCTGATCTTAACGGGGATTGTTTTCTTGAGAGGATAATTTGGCAGGACAGTTTTATTCTCAGGTTTTTTTTTTATTGTTTACCAACCTCCTTGTATAGTAGCTTGCTATTGAGCTGTGTATATTAATCATAGAAACCACTGGTTATTTACTTGTAACTGTCATTCTTAACATGGCCATTTGTGAACCCAAATACCAGCCATCCTTTCTTCCGACCTGGTTTCAAGGAAGCATTGTCAGTATTGGCCTGTTGTGGCTTGAAATGGATGGCAATGGCAGGAATCCTAATTTCACACGCTGAACCTAGTGAGGGAAATGGGCTTCCTACCCAAAGTCTAAGGTTCCAGAATGCTCCATGTAAGTTACTGTGCATGTGCAAAACCGATACATGCAGATTCACAGATAACTACCTAAAAAACTGCAATTATAGGTAAGTAACCAGGACTTTTGTCCTATTATTCTGAAATAGACATTATGTGTATCCGAACCATGTGTTTACAGTAGTGTTATATTTGCAAGCTGATAAAAAATGCTGCTTGGAATGAACATTGGGTCGGATCCAGATTTTATTTTCCTGAATAGTTCCCTGAAGAGTTTTCTAACACCACAAAGAATATTATGGGGAAGTATAAAGGAATAATAGAGCAAGAGAAATTAGCAAACATTGCTATACTGCGCAAAGAAGTGTTCTCCTTCTATAAATAGAATAAGCTTTTCCAATTGTGGAAGCAAGACCTGGATCCAATTCAGTACATTTCACTATGGATTATCTTTGTCAGGTAGGGTTCACAAGGCAATCACATTTTTTAGTAATTTCTTTTACCTAGTAGCATTATTTTATAACAAGTTTTCTGAATTTTCTGCGTTATTATGGCATATGGGAAAATATTGCTAAATCATAGGAATAAATAAGTTGCCTTTGTAGTTTCATTTTAAAAAGAGTTATGATTTATTATTGGAAATATCAACTGGAAGAATAATGTATAAAACTAGATAAAGAATAATTAAATATGTGAAACATTTTCTTTCTTTTCCCTGCCGTATTCTCACAGCTCAGCTCATTTCATATGTCGCATTTCTCCATCCCACGAATTTCAAGCCCCAACATCTTCTGCACCCTGAACCCTATATCCCACTTCATCACCCACATGGATCCTAAGAAAGTGACAAGCTTTCCAAGGAGTCAATCAGCAGAGAGCCATTCCTCCTCTTCCTGGTCACCTTCCCGTAGGCAACTTCCTGTTATTCCCTCTGGAAACAAGTTTCCCCCTGTCATTCACATCTCAAAAGCACAACTCCAGCAGGTGAATGCATCTTCATTTTCATCAAAGCAACTGTCATTTGAAAAGTTTTACAGTTCTGAGGGCTAAGATTTGATTTATTTGTCTGAGTGGGAAAACTGAAAGCTGGGAGATACAGCTTTTTTGAGAGAGTCGTTTTAAAGAAGTAAACTGGTTTAAAATGATACCAAAAACTTCACAGGATAGGTCAGAGTGAATACACTAACCGAACTTTTATGTAGCAGATAAAATTATTTTTCAGAAATTATGAATGACTTCTTAGTATTTCAAAGTTTGGGGAATAGTTTCAATAAATAATATTCAAAATTAAAGCTGTTAAAATTGAAACTGATATATTAGTATAAGAAAGAGAAAGAAAGGACCTCATTTATTGAGAAGGTAAATATTTGCATGTTTCTTTTCTTTTAACAAGTAGAATGCTAAAATACGTATAGTTCAAGATGGGTTTAATAACAGGAATCAGTAGTATTAAGAAAACTGTTGAATGGAAAACTCCAATTAATTTTTAAGAACACAATACTCAAGCTTGCTTTCTGTTTAAAAGAAGCAATCTTATAGATATTATCCATGTTATTTTAACCTATAAGAAAAATAACTTTATATTAGTAGAGAAATTACTTACAATGATTATTAATCAATAAAGCTTAATCTTTGATTTGACTCCATTCCACCACAAACATTACCATATGTAAAATTTATTTCTGCATGTAACTTTTTGCTTTATATATAAAATACTATTTATCTCAATATAAATTTTTGTTGCTAATTGAATATTATTGAGCAATGATAAAAAGATAAAAAAATATTGCAAAGGTCAAATTTTTTGTCAGTGAACTACATAAGCCATCTTTTCTATGTAGCAAGAAGTAACCTCTTTAATTCGATTTCATACATTTTTGGCCCTTGATATTTTACTTTTTTTATAGTGAAAATGCAATTATTATTAAAAACTTAGTCTTAATAATTTAGGAGTTAGCACTTTGATACTGGGCATTAACTGCATAATCTTACATAATGGTCATAGTATCCAAAATTGAATAAGAAACAATACCTGCATTTTCAGAATTATTATTTGTTTTTTAATTAAGTAACTGTACTGTAACATGAAGACAAAAGCTGAAAATATATTTAATATTTGAAAAATTAAAGAATTGAAACAAAAAAAACATTGGATGGTATCTAATATGTGTAAGTATCAATTCTATCTAAATAAAAAACTGATAGATGTTTATAACTAATAAATGATAGCTATATTTGAATACATCTACTGTAACCTCTCAATTCTTTGGTGCTATGTTATTTTTTTCAATCAAATCAGTTTCTTATTTATTCAAAGAAAATAATAGCCTGTTATGTGTTTTGTGGTAGTTAAAGTCATCTGAAATGTTGCAAAATCACTAAATCTTACGAGAATTCTGAATGCAAGAATCTATTGGAATCCAGTGCAGGATTGCAACTGAATGAAATCATCATGTTTTCCAGATTACTACCTATTTTTATTATATTTTTTCTTCTTTTCTTCTTTCATGTCAATTTCTCCCCCTTGTTTCTTCTTATCCTATTTGTATCTGTTTAAATCAAGAGTATGGAGCATTTTTATTTTTACTTTTGAGGATAATATTCCTTTAGGAGCCCCAAACTGCCAGTAAGTGGAGTCAGAGCACAAATTAAATAGGGCTAACCCTTTTCTTTTTCTTTCCTTTGTTCCTTGGTTTCAGAGCAATCATCAAGAAAAACCTCTTGATTTTTGTAAAAAATCATGAATATTTTTCTTTATACATTTTTCATAACTTCATCCTATTTCATTACATCAAGGAAATAGACAGTCTTTATTTGACCCAAGTCTGGCTTCTCTTGCAATTCATAAAACAAGACACCTCTCAATCTATTATTTAAGGGCATCTGTCTTTTCCCCTCACTTTTTCTCAAGTATTCAACTTTCAAATCTGTTCATGACAATTGAAAAAGCACTTTGATTAAATGTTCCAAGTTTTGTCATAATTGAAATGTTCTTCTACTTCATGGTCTTGTCTAAATTTGTTGTTTTCTCTCTTCCTAGATAATCTCTTTATTTTTCAAACACCCTTTTTATTTTTATCTCTTCTTGATCCCAAGGAATATACATACATACATACATACATACATACATACATACATACATACATATATATATATATATATATATATATATATATATATTTTCTTAAGTTTTCAATGGTACTTACATGTATGGTATTCAGCTTTGTTCGGTATTTTCCCACGCCATTATAGTTGTGCTTTTAAAGTTGTAGCAACGTTCGCAGAATCTCATCTGCCATCATCAGGCTTCTGTATTATGTTTGTCAGAGTCAGACTTTCACAGCCGTTTCAGTTTTAAATTTGGGGCTAGCCTACTGCTGTGCCAGAATGGTGTTTTTCTTCATCCTGATTGGTTGGGAGTCTTGATCTGTGTTTATTGGTCTTGGAGTTTGCTGTGTTCTGCTTGATTGGTGTTTCTAATATCTTCTGTCTGTTTTGTGGCTTTTTTTGTCTTGATTGGCTGGCAACATTGTGTTCCTGTATTGGAGGCTTTTAGTGCAGCTTGGCTGCGAGTAAATGTACGGCTATCATTTATTAGGAAGCTAGGTTTCATCTGGGTGCCTGGTTGGGGTGTGTTTGAGCTGGAGGTATCAGGGGGCAAACACCTGGGCACAAACTGTTCCCCCCTGATACCTCCAGCTTAGTCTGACTCACAGACGAACACAATAGAGAAGCCTGATGATGGCAGATGAGATTCTGCCAAAACGTTGCTACAACTTTAAAAGCACAACTACAATGACGTGGGAAAATACCCGAACAAAACTGAATGCCATATATATATATATATATATATCACCTTAATTTGGATTTTTCTTTTCGTTTTTACTTTCATAATAAGCTTTATTTTTAAACTTTAGGTAGTGAAGTGATATTGTTGGTATATATTGTTATTGTGTCAGACCCCAATTTTGATTCCAGCTGGGATCTTCTCCAATTCTGCCATTCATACGTTTATGGTGCAAGTTATGAATAATATGTGTCATCTGACTCACTTATTCTGAGCTGTTCTGTTTCTTCAAATTCAGCTCTTAATAATTGTTAAGATTCTTCAAAAGAATAATCAAATGTTTTGGCACACTATTTAGCTCCCCTAGAATCCATATTCTGGCATAATTTATGTAGCACAAAGCAAAGATAAATCATCTTATATTCTCTTACTTCGTTATCTACCTTAACATTAGCTGTGTCATCTCATGTATCCCATTTTCTTCTGAAATCTGATTTTAT